>NW_011494604.1:3875808-3883774 GCF_000754665.1 Bison bison bison | reverse complement strand
AAAGTCAGCCACTGTTTCCACTGTTTCCCCATCTATTTGCCATGAGGTGATGGGACCAGATGCCATGATCTTAGTTTTCTGAATGTTGAGCTTTAAGCCAACTTTTTCACTCTCCTATTTCACTTTCATCAAGAGACTCTTTAGTTCTTCACTTTCTGCCATAAGGATGGTGTCATCTGCATATCTGAAGTTATTGATACTTCTGGCAATCTTGATTCCAGCTTGTGCTTCTTCCACCCCAGTGTTTCTCATGATGTACTCTGCATAAAAGTTAAATAAGCAGGGTGACAATATACAGCCTTGACATACTCCTTTTCCTATTTGGAACCAGTCTGTTCCATGTCCAGTTCTAACCGTTGCTTCCTGACTCGCATACAGATTTCTAGAAAGAGATAAAAAATATCTTTTTATTGAAAAACATTTGCTTTGGGACAACTGCTTCTCTTTTTCAAGATGCAATCACTTTTTATGTTTCTATTTTTTTTTAATTTTATTTTTAAACTTTACATAATTGTATTAGTTTTGCCAAATATCAAAATGAATCTGCCACAGGTATACATGTGTTCCCTATCCTGAACCCTCCTCCCTCCTCCCTCCCCATACCATCCCTCTGGGTCGTCCCAGTGCACTAGCCCCAAGCATCCAGTATCGTGTATCGAACCTGGACTGGCAACTCGTTTCTTACATGATATTTTACATGTTTCAAAGTCATTCTCCCAAATATTCCCACCCTCTCCCTCTCCCACAGAGTCCATAAGACTGTTCTATACATCAGCGTCTCTTTTGTTGTCTCATACACCGGGTTATTGTTACCATCTTTCTAAATTCCATATATATGCGTTACTATACTGTATTTATGTTTTTCCTTCTGGCTTACCGCACTCTGTGTAATAGGCTCCAGTTTCATCCACCTCATTAGAACTGATTCAAATGTATTCTTTTTAATGGCTGAGTAATACTCCATTGTGTATATGTACCACTGCTTTCTTATCCATTCATCTGCTGATGGACATCTAGGTTGCTTCCATGTCCTGGCTATTATAAACAGTGCTGCGATGAACAGTGGGGTACACGTGTCTCTTTCCCTTCTGGTTTCCTCAGTGTGTATGCCCAGCAGTGGGATTGCTGGATCATAAGGCAGTTCTATTTCCAGTTTTTTAAGGAATCTCCACACTGTTCTCCATAGTGGCTGTACTAGTTTGCATTCCCACCAACAGTGTAAGAGGGTTCCCTTTTCTCCACACCCTCTCCAGCATTTATTACTTGTAGACTTTTGGATCGCAGCCATTCTGACTGGTGTGAAATGGTACCTCATAGTGGTTTTGATTTGCATTTCTCTGATAATGAGTGATGTTGAGCATCTTTTCATGTGTTTGTTCGCCATCTGCATACAGATTTCTAAAGAGGCAGGTCAGGTGATCTGGTATTCTCATCTCTTTAAGAATTTTCCACAGTTTATTGTGATCCACAGAGTCAAAGGCTTTGGCATAGTCAATAAAGCAGAAATAGAAGTTTAAGGATCAAAACTCACCTTCAAAAAGGATTTAGTTAGCTCCCTTGAATATCTTGGTCATTATATACAACTGTTCTGAATACAGTCTGGGCTGCTTTAAAATCAGACTAAACTCCAAAGACAGAGCAAATCCACAAATGAAAACAAAAATGGTCTTCAGCTACTTCTTACAGTTTTGCTCTAAATTGAGGAAATTCAACAAATAGAAAACACTATAGAAGCTCAATAAACACTTGCTAACTATACATCGGACTCTCTCCTAATGGAAAGCTCAAGTTTGGGTTTAAATACCTGGTCCTGAATGTATTACACTTTAAAGCTTACTTCCTTAGTTCACCCCCTTATACACATCCCAAGCCACAGCTTGCACACCACAGGGCCTCAACAGATGCTCTTTCAGAGAGAGGGGCAATCCTCAACAGTACAGTTTCAGTGCAGCTGATGTTATATTTGCTTGAAAATATTTCCCACAATCTGACTTGTCAGTTTCATCATCACTAATAAATACAAGTTCATATAAAATTTTTGTTTCTGAACTACTACTTACCCTTTCACCTTTTTTGAGAAAAGCTCTTATCAAAACCTAGCAGATAGTCTCGCTAATATAAATAGGATCTTAAGAAGCAGTGGGATATTAAAAAATTCTTTTAAGAGCTCTGTTGATTAGAAATAGTATTCATAAGTTTGACCTCTGGGCACAAGGTCTAGGCTCTGCTTCCACTGTTAACCACCTCTTCCGTCCAAGATTAAAAACTGGGGGGGCATGTCCTCCTAACTGTATCCCTGCACCACAGACTATGGCAAATTCCAATGATTAGGTCATGCTTCCTCACAGATCTCCTGCTCTGTGTTTGATAATAAACGAGAGGTGCTTTGCATTCCTCAGTGTTCGGCCAGTTACAGAATTGAAAAGGCCCCAAGATGCAAAGTATGGTTTTGTACCTTTATGATGCTCCTCAATTCCAAGTCATCCTGTTCTCTCTTCTTCCGGGTCTTCTCCTTTTCTATACGATCTTCAATGATGACTTGTTCATATTCCCTTATCTGCAAAAGTAGACATTAATCATGTGTTACAGGACCCAGCCAAGCTGTGGCCCACCCAGACCCTCTTCTTTTGTTCATGCCACATGGCTTGCAGGATCTCAGTTCTCCCCCAGGGATTGAACCCAGGGCCAAGGCAGTGAAAGCCCAGAATTCTAACTACTAGGCCACCAGAGAACTCCCCAGCCCTACATTTTTAATTAAAAACTTTAAAATGAACCATACCAAATTAAGCCCTCCAAAAAAGAAGAGATTTACTTTATTCCTATATTGTCAGTATTCACATTAGCTTTATAATTGTCCCCTGAATTTTTTCAGCTTGAATAAATTTGCTTTAAAGTTTGCTAATAAAAATGAAATACTAACTTTGATATGTGGCTAATGACATCAAAATAATGTAACAAAAAACTAATAGAAGGCACACCTACAAATAACCATCCTTTAAAAGAAATTTGAGAAGTTCTACACTTATTCAATGATGAAACCATAATCAGAAGGTTTTTATAAATCATTTATAAATTATCTTCAGAGATCTTAAAGTAGAAATTAAAATAGTATCTAGCTCAAGGGGTTTTGGATAGCGTTAAAATAAGTTATGTATGTAAATCTGGGTTTGATCCCTGGGTTGGGAAGATCCCCTGGAGAAGGGAAAGGTTACCCACTCCAGTATTCTGTATAGTCCATGGGGTCACAAAGAGTTGGGCACAACTTGAACGACTGAAAAAAAAAAAAGTAAAATACTAGAAAAGTGCCCAGGCCAGATTAAACCCTTTCAAGTGTTGGCTGCTGCTGTTATTGTCCCATCAATGAGGACATCATCATCATCGGAAAAGAATCCCAGTGGTTGACAGGCACACCTCCACTTCATGACCAAAAATTGTACCCCAGCTGCGCAGCTCAGCCCCCACCCACTTCTGCGAGCTCTGCCTTAACGCTATTGAGACTCCCCCTTCCTTACCGTCTTTGCAAGTTCTTGAAGGTGTGCTAAGTCACTGGCCTTAGCAGATTTGAGGGCATTTAGTTCATTCTGTTTCATTTCTGTGTCCTTATCAAATTTCTCCATCCAGAACTCTAGCTTCTCCTCAAGCTTCTATTTGGAAGAAAAAAAAACAAACATTAAAATGTGGCCAGACATGAAACAGTATAGACTGTATGAAATCATGTATATGAGGTTCAAGAACAAGCATGACTGTTCTATAGGGAAAGAAGTCAGAATAATGGTTACTTTGGTGGGGGATTGGTGGCTTATTGATTGGGAATGGGGTGGGAGGGAAACTTCAGGGATGCTAAAGCTTCTATTTGGAAAAGAAAAAAACATTAAAATGTGGTCAAACCTTTGACAAGTCTTAGCAAGAAACACAGAAGACACAAACTTTTAAAAATAAAGGATGGAAAAGATAAGTTCAGAAATAAAAGCAAATTTAAATTGTAAGAGACTACAGTGCGTTATCTTTGTACTAATAAATTCAAAATGAATATTTTGATGAAATGGATTATTTCCAGGAAGACATAAGTTACCAAAAATGACTCAAAAAGTTTTTTTAAGCAATGACATCAATAATCATTTAAAAAACAGAAAAGGGAGCCAAACATCTCTCCTTTACCCAACCAGACTATTTATGACTGAATTTTACCAGTTTCAAGGAACAGGTAATAATCTATTTTGTTCTGTTTCTATTAAGCTAGCTAGCATCACTGATCACAGTGCAACAAAGAAGCACCAAAAATGAATCTATAGAATAATCTCATTTATGGAATACATAAATACAAAATAAAAATCTATAATTCTAACAGTCTAGTAAAAGAATCATAAATTATGAACAGAGTAGATTTATCCCCCAAATTTAAAGATGATTCAACATCAACAAGTCTACTAATATATTTTAACTTATTAACACATTAAAAGAAATCATATCTTCTCAATGGATTTAAAAAAAAATCCATCTCATAAAACTCAATCTTCATTCCTGATTAAGAAGAAAAAAAAAACTTAGCAAGATTTGACTAAAAGGAAACTTTATTAACTTGATAAGGCTTACCTACCATAAACCTACAGCCTAAATGTCATAAAATCCCCATTTGTGTCAGTTATCAATTTATTGCCTCTCAATTCCAAATCATCCTTCACTGACCAGCTTTGTAAGACTGGATGATTGCAGCGAACACTTCTTTCTGCAAACGGGCACAATATTCAGCTTTGTCAGTAGAGGGTGCTAGAGGGACATGACGGAGGAGCTTCTCTCCTTGGTTCCCATGTGCTTCCTCCTTTGTTTCTGGGCACAGCTGATGGTGTCATGGACGTGGCATACTCAAGGGCACTTGTTCACCAACTTTTACTAACACAACAGACAGAGTCTTGCTTGCCAAACACAGTCTACAGTTCCCTGCTTGCCAGCTTTACCCCACTAGCTGTAAACCAGCTCTGACCCAGGCAACAAAGCAAATATTTATTCCTCCCTTGGATACTGTCCTCCAGCCCTAGAGTTCTCTTGTATCCTTCCTTTTTAGCCAATCCCTTATTAGCAGTTAATGATTCTTTTCTTAATATGTTCCCTGCTCAAATTACCAATGTGGTTTCTGTCCCCTAACTGAATGATAATGATACAGAATTATTATCAAAACTAGTTTGTCTCCCACCTTCTAATTCATGTGTCTCACTAAGTCATCTAAAATCCTTGCTTCTATTCATCAGATAGAATCGGCATAACGCAGTAAGCTACTAGGGGTCTCGTGGAAAGTCAAAGCAGGCAATGATCTCTGTGACCGTAATGTGGCAGAGAGAGCAGACACAGCCCTGATGCAACTGTGAGTGTGTACTGCTGGCCCAGCCAGGTAAAAGTAAACTGTTTCTGCAGTTTTTTCGAAATGAGTTTGGAGACAGGGAGTTTAGTCAAGTTAATAGCTGCTGTTCAAGATTTTCTCCAGTAAAGATATGACATCTGGAACAGTATCTGCAGTTGGAGTCACCATTCGATTATATTTACATTAGTCCACAGTCACTCTCCAAGATCATTCAATGGCACAGGCCAAACAGCTGACTTGAATGGGAATGTGATCAATGTCACTACCTCCACTTCGAAGTCTTTGATGTTGGCATTAATTTCAGCAGTTACACTGAGACTACAGTACTGCTTATGTTCACTATCTTGGTAGGGATGGCTTCTCTTAGGCCCTTCCTATCATAATGGCCCTCACTCCATGAATCAGGAGCCAAGGTGAAAATTCTGTTACCAAGTATGTCTTACTCCAACCATATGTTCAGTAACTGGGGAAAATAACCATAGGGTAGATCCATAGAAAAGTGAGCCCAGAGTAATCGGACTTAAGTCTCCATCTATTACCTGACTATCATAATCACCCATTTTGAGAAGGGTCCACAGTGTTGTCTTGAATCCCCAGGAATTAGCATCAATTCAGAGCCAATGTTCAGTAACCTCAAAAGGTCTGGGTATTTTCTTTTTTCCAGTGCATAGTCACTCTAACAAGTAGGTCCCTTGGGTAAGGCTTAGAGGAAGATTCAATTGCATTACTTGTACAAGTGAACAGTTGCTAGTGAGTTCACCTTCAGGGGGACCTGCTGCCCTCAATCAAGGGGCTCTGGGTCTGTGAATTTACTTGGTTTGGAACCTGGGTGAGAGGCCACGACTCTTCATTGTGGTGATTCAAATCAAGTTTTTGGCTACTAGATTTGGACTTTTTCTCTGCTGTATAGCTCAAGTACTGCTTTATCCCAGTACCTCCCTGTAGTTAAGTGCAGCCACATGTCCTCTGGCACTCCATGATCCTACCAACTCCACTGAAATCAGGAGTGGTATCACCTGTGGTCTTACCTGGCCTACATAAGAAAGCAAGCACAGGGCTTTTCAAGGATGCAGGTATTCCCCTAACTAAGAAGCTGAAGTTGAACAGTTCTATGAAGACCTACAAGACCTTTTAGAACTAACACCCAAAAAAGATGTCCTTTTCATTATAGAGGACTGGAATGCAAAAGTAGGAAGTCAAGAAACACCTGGAGTAACAGGCAAATTTGGCCTTGGAGTACAGAATGAAGCAGGGCAAAGGCTAATAGAGTTTTGCCAAGAGAACTCACTGGTCATAGCAAACACCCTCTTCCAACAACACAAGAGAAGACTACATACGGACATCACCAGATGGTCAACACCGAAATCAGAATGATTATATTCCTTGCAGCCAAACATGGAGAAGCTCTATACAGTCAGCAAAAACAAGACAGGGAGCTGACTGTGGCTCAGATCATGAACTTCTTATTGTCAAATTCAGACTTAAATTGAATAAAGTAGGGAAAACCACTAGACCATTCAGGTATGACCTAAATCAAACCCCTTACGATTATACAGTGGAAGTGAGAAATAGATTTAAGGGCCTAGATCTGATAGATAGAGTGCCTGATGAACTATGGAATGAGGTTCGTGACATTGTACAGGAGACAGGGATCAAGACCATCCCCAAGAAAAAGAAATGCAAAAAGGCAAAATGGCTGTCTAAGGAGGCCTTACAAATACCTTGAAAACAAGAGAAGCAGAAAGCAAAGGAGAAAAGGAAAAATATACCCATTTGAATGCAGAGTTCTAAAGAATAGCAAGGCGAGATAAGAAAGCCTTCCTCAGTGATCAGTGCAAAGAAAGAGGAAAACAACAGAATGGGAAAGACTAGAGATCTCTTAAAGGAAATTAGAGATACCACATTTCATGCAAAGATGGGCTCAATAAAGGACAGAAATGGTATGGACCTAACAGAAGCAGAAGATATTAAGAAGGGTGGCAAGAATACACAGAAGAACTGTACAAAAAAGATCTTCACAACCCAGATAATTACCATGGTGTGATCACTCACCTAGAACCAGGCATCCTGGAATGCAAAGTCAAGTCAAAGCCTTAGGAAGCATCACTACGAACAAAGCTAGCGGAGGTGATGGAATTCCAGTTGAGCTATTTCAAATCCTGAAAGATGATGCCGTGAAAGTGCTGTACTCAATATGCCAGCAAATTTGGAAAACTCAGCAGTGGCCACAGGACTGGAAAAGGGCAGTTTTCATTCCAATTCCAAAGAAAGGCAATGCCAAAGAATGCTCAAACTACCACACAATTACATTCATCTCACACGCTAATAAAGTAATGCTCAAAACTCTCCAAGTCAGGCTTCAGCAATACGTGAACCATCAACTTCCAGATGTTCAATCTGGTTTTAGAAAAGGCAGAGGAACCAGAGATCAAATGGCCAACATCCGCTGGATCATTGAAAAAGCAAGAGAGTTCCAGAAAAATATCTATTTCTGCTTTATTGACTATGCCAAAGCTTTTCACTGTGCGGATCACAACAAACTGGAAAATTCTGAGAGATGGGAATACCAGACCACCTGATCTGCCTCTTGAGAAACCTGTATGCAGGTCA
>NW_011494604.1:3870414-3875259 GCF_000754665.1 Bison bison bison | reverse complement strand
GACTCTTGAGAGTCCCTTGGACTGCAAGGAGATTCAACCAGTCCAGTCCTAAAGGAGATCAGTCCTAGGTGTTCATAGGAAGGACTGATGTGAAGCTGAAACTCCAATACTTTGGCCACCTGATGCGAAGAGCTGACTTATTTGAACAGACCTTGATGCCGGGAAAGATTGAAGGCAGGAGGAGAAGGGGATGACAGAGGATGAGATGGTTGGATGGCATCACTGACTCAATGGACATGAGTTTGGGTAAACTCCAGGAGTTGGTGATGGATAGGGAGGCCTGGCATGCTGCGGTCCATGGGTCACAGAGAGTCAGACACGACTGAGTGACTGAACTGAACTGAACTGGATGCATTAGTAAAGAACTGTCTTCTAGGAAGGAGTGTCTCACAGAAACTTGTTAGAGGTGGGTGTTTGAGTCGGTGTTAGACCACACATGATAAATTCACATTGTATTCCTATCTCCCTAAGTCTTTTGAATTCTCTCCTCCATTATAGCAAAGAAGCACTGACATCTCCACTTAATTAAATGAGTCCAGGTTTTAACTAACCAATCAAGCAAACTGTTAAGAGTCACCTCCAGCTGCACAAGCTAACACATTAAACCCAGACTCTCTAGTAAACAGGTCCACATCAATGAACTCGACCTAATCCAGTGTTCTATTCTACCTTCCTTGGCCCAACAACCTTAGAATCCATTCTCATACCTGTCTCCAGGGCTTATGCCAATATATATCAGTAAAGTCTTGTAATTCTTTTAGAATGTAAGTTATGTCCTTCTAAGTTATAGTCATCCGAGTTATATACGAGCCTGGAACCCTCTGAGATTTGACTCTAGTGATGGAACCACGGACAAAAGGGGTGATTGCACTAGGTCTTGAGAGCTAGCATCCCTTTTCAAAGCATCTGCCTCAGATGCAGTTATTATCACAGGGCTTTCAGGGAAAATAAGACTAATCTCCTCAGACATAGGAGGGCAGGCGACTTCCACCAGCAAGAGAGGCTTATGGTGACGTGGGGTTTCAAGAATGTAAATTACAAACCAGGAATTCCCATTCCAAGTTGCAGGGTCCTATTTTCTCCCAAGGAACCCTAACTCGCACATGAGAAACTCGTCATGACCATGAATGAATTCATGTGTAATACTGACTGAAACACCATTAAAACCAACAGTAGAGAAACAGTGCCACAGTATTACTTTAGTAATACTACTAAACATTACACTTGCCATTCTATGTATACAATAAGCCACAAAATGGAAACGGATGTATAAATAATGAGAGGGGAAATAGGAAACTGCTATTATTTACCGTCAATAGAAGGGGGTGACAGAGGATGAGATGGTTGGATGGCATCATTGACTCAAAGGATATGAGTTTGAGCAAACTCAGGGAGATGGTGAAGGGCAGGAAGGAAAGTCTGGCGTGCTGCAGTCCAGGGGGTTGCAGAGTCAGATACGACTTAGCAACTGGACAACAGCAAGATTTTCTACCTAGAAAATCCAAATGAACCAACTTGAAAACCATTAAAAACTAATATAAGGGGACATAAGGAATCTAGAACAATATACAAAAATGAATAGCCTTTCCATATAGCCTGCACTTAGAGGCATGTCCACTGAGAGAAAGATGGTTACCTAAACCTTGGTATATCCCCTCTTTGGCATATTATACACCAAATATACTGCTTTAGAAAAAATTAAAGACAATGCAAATTAAAAAAAAACTGGGTCTGTAAAAAATATATACTATGATATATATATACTATATATATGTATAAAATATATACATATCCAATTTGTGTCAAAACAAATATAAATAAATAAATACTAAAAACAAGTAAGCATTTAGGTATATACACAAGAACATACATGAAAAGAAAAAGATATGGAAGAAATACTTGAAAATGGGAGTAATTAAGAGAGCTTTCACTTTTAAAAATCTATACATTTCTGTACTGTTTCAAATTTTTCATTAAAAAGTATCTATGTATTGCTTATGTTATTGGGCTGAAGATCTGGGTAACACTAACTTTATCCATCCAACATCCATTTATCCACCAATTCATCTGACTGTTATCAAATACTTGCTCTATATCTTACATTTGAGGTAGGTAACATGACTCATAATCCTGAAATTGCAGGGGTGCAGGTTCTAATAGCCTAGTGATGTTTTTCAGTAAAGCCCTGTGAGACAGCATCTAGAAATCATCTTCTTTAACCACAAATTTGGAATTATTTACTAAAACTTCATCAGCTTTCTCAAAGGTAGGCTATGTCATGGGTAAGTTGGAAATTTTTTTCCTTATTCAGCCAACAGAGACATTGTGAAAGGTTCTTTCCATCCAGCTTGTTTTGTTACTAGTATTGGAAATACTAATTCAAACCATTTCAGTCACGTAATTTATATAATTATATGAATAATTTCATAATTCACACAATAAGAAATAAAGTGAGTAAATAAATATGTGGAAAAAATGGTCAATTCCATTAGTAAGCAAAAAAAAAAAAGGCAAAATAAAACAACTCATTAAACTAGCAGACTTAAAAAAAAATATCTAAAGCAGTTAGTTCCATTGAGGATACCTTCAAATTAGTACCTGTGTCCCTTGCTGATGTCAGTGTAAAACAGAGACTACTAGCAATATTTATCAAAAGTCACAAAATACCAGTCTCTCAAATAATAATCTCAGGTTTGAGATTTACTTTTAGCAAATAATTGCGGTGAAGAAAACAGTCATTTGGGCCAACCTTTCATTACTGCATTATTTACAGTAACGAAACTTTGGAACTAACCTAAATATCCAGAACAAAGAGTAACAAATAAATTATAGAATAACTACTCTGTGGAACATTATAAAACCATTTAAAATTAATTATTTTACAAGGAGACTATGATAAAATGAAAAATATGGGTGAAAAAACAACAGGCAATTTTTTAAAAATCTTCACACAACTAAGAATGTTACTTTTATAATTTTAAAAAAATCAGGAAATTTAAAATTATGACTATGAGGCAATATAAGAACAAGAAAATAGTGCCTTTTATAATACTAAATGACAAAATTTTACCTGTACCCAAATTACAGCTTTATAAAACATTTATCCAGATGGATAACTTATACAGAAAACATGGGCTATATAGCTCTTTTATTAGGCTGGTACGATTACGGTCGATTTTTCTTTCCTTAAAAAAAATTGTTTTGCTGTCCTTGGCATTTTATAAGTGGGAAACAAACACTTCAGAGGATAAGAAAGGTTTGGGGACCCACCTGCTGCTCCTTTCTAAGGAACAGTTCGATCTCGGCATGAATCCGGTTCTCTTCTTCAGTTTTCAGCCGTAGCTTCTGTGAATAACAAACCAACATCAGAATTCTTCCCAACAGGGCTGCAAGTGAGTTCTCAAGATTAAGGGTGTAGATGTAACAGCAGGACAACTTTTCTCTACCAGCTGGGATCCTAAGAACTCCACGGTATTCCTCCAGAGCAGCAATGCCGTTTCCCTGAATTCAGTTCATGTTCACAACACATCTGAGTCATGTCGGGCACTGTGTTAGGCACAGGCAACAGCCCAGAGCAAGAGGGCCATAATCCTGTTGCCTGGAAAGTGCTGTCCATTTAAAGAGAGAAACAGTGCTTCAAGGGCACAAGGTTCTCAGGCCTACAAAAGGACATTCCAGAGTGCAAAAAAGTGTTTGCTGTCATAGTCTTAAGCCACACTTGGGAAATAAGCTTTCCGATAAGCAGGGACTCAAAGAACGGAGTCCCCCTACTGCATGCAGATGACATGCTTGACTAATGTTTGTTCCTTCTCGCCAGCATCTTGTTCTTTCAGCCATTTAGCCTCCTCCCCAAATGATTATTTTTAGAAAAAGTTTCCAGGAAGTATACAACATGTTACTATTTATCTGTAATTTGGAAATGAAAATTTGTAGTTCTAAGTACAATATGACAAGTTTGGTACTGAGCTATATAAAGAGATTTTAAAATTTTAATTAAATTAAATGTCTTTAAGAGAGGGTATGATTTAAAGAAATCTGGAAATAAGTTTTGAGTTTTCTTAATGTAAATATATGTTATTTGAAGTAGGTTATTTCTATGACTTAAGGGCAAAATTTCTTAAACACTGCTCTGAATGAACTGAATGAGTTCCATGCAGGGGGGAAAATAGCCTTTTTCCTCTAAAATGAGGGTCCACCCTTGTTTCTTTCTACTGATACTTTTCACTGTGACTTTTCATTTCTATTAATATAAATTTAGGTGTGCATGGAGTTCAGCTCTCTAAATTTTGTATTTCTTAATGGCGGGATTTGTGGAAAATTCTTCAGGAGATGGGACTACTAGACCACCTGACCTGCCTCTTAAGAAACCTGTATGCAGGTCAGGAAGCAACAGTTAGAACTGGACATGGAACAACAGACTGGTTCCAAATAGGAAAAGGAGTATGTCAAGGCTGTATATTGTCACCCTGCTTATTTAACTTATAGACAGAGTACATCATGAGAAACGCTGGGCTGGAAGAAGCACAAGCTGGAATCAAGATTGCCGGGAGAGATATCAATAACCTCAGATATGCAGATGACACCACCCTTATGGCAGAAAGTGAAGAGGAACTAAAAAGCCTCTTGATGAAAGTAAAAGTGGAGAGTGAAAAAGCTGGCTTAAAGCTCAACATTCAGAAAACGAAGATCATGGCATCCGGTCCCATCACTTCATGGGAAATAGATGGGGAAACAGTGGAAACAGTGTCAGACCTTATTTTTTTGGGCTCTAAAATCACTGCAGATGGTGACTGCAGCCATGAAATTAAAAGACGCTTACTCCTGGGAAGGAAAGTTATGACCAAC
>NW_011494604.1:3842791-3870314 GCF_000754665.1 Bison bison bison | reverse complement strand
TGAAATTAAAAGACGCTTACTCCTGGGAAGGAAAGTTATGACCAACCTAGACAGCATATTGAAAAGCAGAGACATTCCTTTGCCAACAAAGGTCCGTCTAGTCAAGGCTATGGTTTTTCCTGTGGTCATGTATGGATGTGAGAGTTGGACTGTGAAGAAAGCTGAGTGCCGAAGAATTGACGTTTTTAAACTGTGGTGTTGGAGGACTCTTGAGAGTCCCTTGGACTGCAAGAAGATCCAAGCAGTCCATTCTGAAGGAGATTAGCCCTGGGATTTCTTTGGAAGGAATGATGCTAAAGCTGAAACTCCAGTACTTTGGCCACCTCATGCAAAGAGTTGACTCATTGGAAAAGACTCTGATGCTGGGAGGGATTGGGAGCAGGAGGAGAAGGGGACGACAGAGGATGAGATGGCTGGATGGCATCACTGACTCGATGGACGTGAGTCTCAGTGAACTCCAGGAGTTGGTGATGGACAGGGAGGCCTGGCGTGCTGTGATTCATGGGGTTGCAAAGAGTCGGACATGACTGAGTGACTGAACTGAACTGAACTGAACTGAATGGCAGGATGAAAAATATTGGTTGGGTAAGAAAAGTAGCAGCAAAAACCTACAGTTACTGAGTATCTTGTTTTGCCCTCTCCTGTAATTACCAGAAGAAATGGCAGGCGGCTTCATTAACTAAGGATAAAGTGACCAAGAGAAGAAAGTACAACCAATTTCAAAGTCCTTACAAAAAATCAGGAGATGTAAGCTATACCCCATCAGAATCTCTGCTTGTAAAAAAGCAAGTCTTCATCCTTTTTTTGTCTTTAACCTCAAATGTTAGGGTTGCTGGAGAGAGAGAACAAAGATCAGAGAAGTCTCCCTCTCGCACCTCCTTTGTCGGCTGAAATATCGGGAGTGACAGTTTGAAAGCCAGTCATTAGATTCATTCCTAATTAACAGTGATCACCTCAATCTCTTCCAGCAAGAGCTCTTCTGTTTTGCTACATTTTTTCTGGGTCTGGGAAATCTGCAGTTCTGTGTTTCTCTTCATATAGCGATTCTCCATATTGGTTTTTGCCTTCATCTCTTGCAACTGGTCCTTGAGGTGAGCAATATATTCATTCCGATTCTGTAGAGGTTAAGACCAGATTTCTAAATTAAAATGCATTCTACCTCCATTCAGCTCAGTCAGCGGCTTAAGCTTTTGTACTTACATATCAACAGGGAACTGGATCTGTTTTTCTGCTATCACACTATGAGAAATTTACCCAATAATCATGGATAGTATAAATGAAAATGAAAAGCAGTTCTAAGACTGTGGGATTCTTCCCTAGGCACATTATTTGGGTATCCTGTATCCACACAGATTTCCCATTACTATTTCATTTTAGTGGAAAGAGCACTGGACTAAATGACCAAAAGACCTAACTTCCCACCCAAGCCCCGCCAATTGTGTGAATTAGGACACATCAGTTAAACTCTCCAAGTCTCACCTTCTTTACAATAGAAACATTAATATCCACCCTGCCTGAAATATCTTAGCAAGTAATTATAAGGATTAATTGACAATGTGTTTGAAAATTCTTCCCAGGTTGCAAAGTGCTTGGCAACTTCTCTTCTTTTTTTAATTGCATTAACATTGGTTTATAAAATTACATCAGCTTCATGTGTGCAACATTATATTGATATTTCAACTTCTGTATACATTACAATGTGCTCAAGGCCGAAAATTTAGCTTCCATCCGTCACCATATAGTTGACACCCCTGCTTTACCCGTTTCTTACCCCCAACCCTTTCCCCTTCTGGGACCGACTACTCTGTTCTACATGTTTGTTTTGGTTTGGTTTGTTCATCCATTTTTGTTTGCTTGTTTTAGATTCCACATATGAGTGAAATTATACAGTATTTATCTTTCTTTGTCTGACTTATTTCACTTTGCATGATAATCTCAATGTCCATCCATATTGTCAAAAATAGCAAGATTCCATCTTTGTATGGATAGGAAGTATCCATTGTCTATACACTGTTGTAAACATGTACCACACCTTCTTTATCCATTTATCTGTCAATGTGAATATAGGTTGTTTCCTTATTGTGGCTGTTCTGAACAATGCTGCAATGAACACAGGGCTACATACACCTTTCTGAATTAGTGTCTTCATGTTCTTTGGATAAATACCCAGAAGTAGAATAGCAGAATCATATGGTAGTTCTTAATTTTTTGAGGGATTTCCATACTGTTTTCCAATGCTGGAGCTGCCGCTAAGATATATAGTACTAGAAAGATACTTTCAGAACAGAATTCCAAGAAGGAGTTATTTCCCCACTGGGCCTAGGAATTCTCATTTTCCTTAAATTTTTAGTGCTGGACAACTGAAAATATAGATAGATAGATACATAGATAGATACAGAAATATATCTTCCATAAGCTAGAAGAATTTGAAACTCTGATGATTATTAGAACACTATATTGACTCCGCCTCAGTCAGTCTCTTCCATCAGGAAGCTTCCATAAGCCTCTTATCCTTCTCCATCAGAGGGCAGAAAGACTGAAAACCACAATCACAGAAAACTAACCAATCTGATCACATGGACCACAGCCTTGTCTAACTCAATGACACTATGAGACATGCCATGAAGGGCCACCCGGATGGATGGGTCATGGTGGAGAGTTCTGACAAAACGCAGTCTACTGGAAAAGGGAATGGCAAACCACTTCAGTATTCTTGCCTTGAGAGCCCCATGAACAGTACGAAAATGCAAAAAGATAGGATAATGAATGATGAACTCCCCAGGTTGGTAGGTGCCCAATATGCTACTGGAGATCAGTGGAGAAATAACTCCAGAAAGAATGAAGGGATGGAGCCAAAGCAAAAACAATATCCAGTTGTGGCTGTGACTGGTGATGAAAGTAAAGTCCAGTGCTGCAAAGAGCAATATTGCATAGGAAACCTGGAATGCTAGGTCCATGAATCAAGGCAAATTGGAAGTGTTCAAACACAAGATGGCAAGAGTAAACATCAACATTTTAGGAATCAGCGAACTAAGACTGGAATAGGTGAACTTAACTCAGATGATCATTACATCTACTACTGTGGGCAACAATTCCTTAGAAGAAATGGAGTAGCCATCATATTAAAAAAAAAAAAAAAAAAGAGTCTGAAATGCAGTACTTGGATGCAATCTCAAAAACAACAGAACGATCTCTGTTCGTTTCCAAGGCAAACCATTCAATATCACATTAATCCAAGTTGATGCCTTGACCAGTAATGCTGAAGAAGCTGAAGTTCATCGGTCTTCTATGAAGATCAACAAGATCTTCTAGAACTAACACCCAAAAAAGATGTCTTTTTCATTATGAGGGACTGGAATGCAAAAGCAGGAAGTCAAGAAGTACCTGGAAGAACAGGCAAATTTGGCCTAGGAGTACAGAATGAAGTAGGGCAAAATCTAATAAAGTTTTGCCAAGAGAACGCACTGGTCATAGCAAACACCTTCTTCCAACAACACAAGAGAAGACTCTACACATGGACATCACCAGGTGGTCAACACCGAAATCAGATTGATTATATGCTTTTCAGCTAAAGATGGAGAAGCTCTATACAGTCAGCAAAAACAAGACCAGGAGCTGACTGTGGCTCAGACCATGAACTCCTTATTGCCAAATTCAGACTTAAATTGAAGAAAGTAGGGAAAAACCACTAGACCTAAATCAACTCCCTTATGATTATACAGTGGAAATGAGAAATAGATTCAAGGGATTAGATCTGAAAGACAGAGTACCTGAAGAACTATGGATGGAGGTTCGTGACATTGTGCAGGAGACAGGGATTAAGACCATCCCCAAGAAAAAGAAATGCAAAAAGGCAAAACGTCTGTCTGAGGAGGCCTTACAAATAGCTGTGAAAAGAAGAGGTGAAAGGCACAAGAGAAAAGCAAAGATATACTCATTTGAATGCAGAGTTCCAAAGAATAGCAAGGAGAGATAAGAAAGCCTTCCTCAGTGATCAATACAAAGAAATAGAGGAAAATAATAGAATGGGAAAGACTAGAGATCTCTTCAAGAAAATTAGAGATACCAAGGGAACATTTCATGCAAGGATGGGCTCAATAAAGGACAGAAATGGTATGGACCTAACAGAAGCAGAAGAAGAGGTGGCAAGAATACATAGAAGAACTGTACAAAAAAGATCTTCACAACCCAGATAATCACGATGGTGTGATCACTCACCTAGAACCAGGCATCCTGGAATGCAAAGTCAAGTGGGCCTCACTACGAACAAAGCTAGTGGAGGTGATGGAATTCCAGTTGAGCTATTTAAATCCTGAAAGATGATGCTGTCAAAGTGCTGCACTCAATATGCCAGCAAATTTGGAAAACTCAGCAGTGGCCACAGGACTGGAAAAGTCAGTTTTCATTCTAATCCCAAAGAGAGGCAATGCCAAAGAATGTTCAAACTACTGCACAATTGCACTCATCTCACACACTAGTAAAGTAATGCTCAAAATTCTACAGGCCAGGCTTTAACAGCAAGTGAACTGTCAACATCCAGATGTTCAAGCTGGATTAAGAAAAGGCAGAGGAACCAGAGATCAAATTGCCAACATCCATTGGATCATCAACAAAGCAAGCGAATTTCAGAAAAATATCTATTTCTGCTTTATTGATTATGCCAAAGCCTTTGACTGTATGGATCACAACAAACTGGAAAATTCTGAAAGAGAGGGGAATACCAGACCACCTGACCTGTCTCCTGAGAAATCTGTACGTATGTCAGGAAGGAACAGTTAGAACTGGACATGAAACAACAGACTGGTTCCAAACAGGAAAAGGAGTACGTCAAGGCTGTATATTGTCACCCTGCTTATTTAACTTATATGCAGGGTACATCATGACAAACACTGGGCTGGATGAAGCACAAGCTGGAATCAAGATTTCCAGGAGAAATATCAATAACCTCAGATATGCAGATAATACCACCCTTAAGGCAGAAAGCGAAGAAGAACTAAAAAGCCTTGTGATGAAAGTGAAAGACGAGAGTGAAAAAACTGGCTTAAAACTCAACTTTCAGAAAAGTAAGATCATGGTATCTGGTCCCATCAGTTCATGGTAAATAGATGGGGAAACAATGGAAACAGTGACAGACTTTATTTTGGGGGGCTCCAAAATCACTGCAGATGGTGACTGTAGCTATGAAATTAAAAGATGATTGCTCCTTGGAAGAAAAGCTATGACCACCCTAGACAGCATATTAAAAAGTAGAGACATTACTTTGCCAAGAAAGGTCCATCTAGTCAAAGCTATGGTTTTTCCAGTAGTCATGTATGGCTGTGAGAGTTGGACTATAAAGAAAGCTGAGAGTGGAAGAATTGATGTTTTTGAACTGTGGTGTTGGAGAAGACTCTTGGGAGTCCCTTGGACAGCTAGGAGATCCAACCGATCCATCCTAAAGGAAATCAGTCCTGAATATTCATTGGAAGGACTGATGCTGAAGGTGACACTCCCAATACTTTGGCCACCTGATGCGAAGAACTGACTCATTTGAAAAAACCCTGAGGCTGGGAAAGATTGAAGGCAGGAGAAGAAGGGGACAACAGAGGATGAGATGGTTTAATGGTTTCACTGACTCAATGGACATGAGTTTGAGTAAACTCTGGGAGTTGGTGATGGACAGGGAGGCCTGGTGAGCTGCAGTCCATGGTGTCGCAAAGAGTCTGACATGACTGAGCAACTGAACTGAACTATACTGACTCTCGGAGAAGGCAATGGCACCCCACTCCAGTACTCTTGCTTGGAAAATCCCATGGACGGAGGAGCCTATTAGGCTGCAATCCATGGGGTTGCTAAGAGTCGGACATGACTGAGCAACTTCACTTTCACTTTTCACTTTCATGCATTGGAGAAGGAAATGGCAGCCCACTCCAGTGTTCTTGCCTGGAGAATCCCAGGGATAGGGGAGCCTGGTGGGCTGCCATCTATGGGGTCACACAGAGTCGGACACGACTGAAGTGACTTAGCATAGCATAGCATACTGACTTTAAGAAGAAGCAAAGTGAAACTAAAGTCCTGATTCTGGCTAGAAAAATCTTGTAAGTTGAGAATTACAAAGACTTAACTGTCTTCAACGGTTTCATTAGAGGTTGTTGTTGTTATTCCGTTGCTAAGTCGTATCCAACTCTTTCTGATCCCATGAACTATAGCACACCAGGCTTCTCTGTCCTTCACTATCTCCCGAGTTTGCTCAAACTCATGTCCATTGAGTCAGTGATGCCATCCAACCATCTCATCCTCCCTCTGTCGCCCCTTTCACCTCTTGCCCTGAATCTTTCTTAGCAACAGGGCTTTTTCCCAAGGAGTCGGCTCGTCACATCAGGTAGTCAAAGTATTAAAGCTTGGGCTTCAGCATCAGTCTGTCCAATGAATATTCAGGATTGACTCCTTTAGGATTGACTGGTTTGATCTCCTTGCTGTCCAAGGGACTCTCAAGAGTTCTACAACACCACAGTTTAAAAGCATCAATTCTTCAGCACTCAGCCTTCTTTATGGTCCAACTGTCACATCCATACATGACTACTGGAAAAACCATAGCTTTGACTATACAGACCTTTGTTGGCAAAGTAATGTCCCTGCTTTTTTTAATACATTGTCTAGGTTTGTCATAGCTTTTCCTCCAAGGAGCAAGCATCTTTTAATTTCGTAGCTGCAGTCACTGTCCACATTGATTTTGGAGGCCAAGAAAATGAAATCTGATACTGTTTCCAATTTTTCCACATCTATTTGCCATGAGGTGATGGGACTGGATGTCATGATCTTTGTTTTTTGAATGTTGAGTTTTAAGCCAACTTTTTCACTCTCCTCTTTCACCTCTGTCAAGAGACTCTTAAGTTCCTCTTCACTTCCAGTAGGAAGCTTCACAACTCAATTATTCCCTCACATTCCAGTGATCTCCACACATACTTTCACACACTCAAGCCTGCCACCTTAATTGCTGGCATCAGTTTCTGACCCATAGGTCTCCCGTATGCATGTACTTCCTGTTTTCCAACCTTGACTTGACCACTGGTTCTTCAGTAACTCTAGAGATTTTACTTGATTTCATCTTGCCAGTTGTTTTTTGTTCAAGGTTTGTCTTCAGTCTTCTAGTCCTGGTTTCACTCCTTTTCTGATGATCAAAATATCTGAGTGATATTCTACTTTAGTTTTACTGAGCCTGAATGTAACAGCTGAGACTGAAATCCAAGAAGGTAAGTTTCACAAGCAAGTTACTTGTTGGAAAAATTATATTATCAACAATATAATGTAAAGAAAAGAGAAAAAAGAGGGTTGTGATAGTAGCGTAGGGGACTTGATTGGCACAGCCCAAAGCTGAGGTCTCTTTTGATACTATTTGGTTTGAAGTCTTAAAAGGACATTAATATAAATAACTTTTTTTTTTAATACTCAAGGAATACAAGAAGAACTTATAATAATGGTAGAGTTTTTGAGGGGAAAAAAAAGTTAAGAAACTTCTGAAAAATTCTATTCATTACAGAGAAAGCCTAAGCGTACACCAGTTTTTATAAAGTTTTTGGAGGTGACGGTGGTGCAAAAATGGTTTTCAAAGAGCGTAAGCTATAAACACAGGGTTAATAGGGATATTGAAGTAAAAATAAATAACAAAGGTACTTTAAAACTGATAATAGAAAATAAGAGAGGATGCTAAGCAAGTCAGAAGACCTAAAGATAATAAATATCTCAGAAGAAAGGCTAGTGACCTTCTTTAGACAATTCTTCCAAATATATTTTCCTAATATTCTTCTAACTTCTTTGTAGGAGATAAGGAAGATTCCTATATCTGAAGTATAAGCTTGTCCAAATAGCTAGGCAATGAAAAGCTGATATATCAGGCCATACTTAATAACTTTCTTAATTCTAATAGTCATGATACTAATTTCTAACTGCCCAAACACAGTTTTGTAAGTACTTGCTTAAAACTTGGGATGCATTTCCTTATACAGGTAAATTAGACATAAAGTAAGGCCCTAATGACCAGAAAAGCTCAATAAATCCACTCTGTAGTTGAAATATAATACAAATGACATTATTAACACTAACCATTAGGTGTAAGGAGTATTTGTGTTGTGCTTAGTCACTAAGTTGTGTCCAACCCTTTGTGACCCCATGGACTGTAGCCCACCAGGCTTCTCTGTCCATGGGGATTCTCCAGGCAAGAATACTGGAGTGGGTTGCCATGCCCTCCTCCAGGGGATCTTCCCAACCCAGGGACTGAAACCAGGTCTCCCGCATTGCAGGCAGATTCTTTACCATCTGGGCCACCAGAGAAGCCTTGTAAGGAGTATGTGATGTGCTTAAGGTACTACCTAGGACCATAATCTCCCATCTGGAACCTTGGCATACAAGAGACTGCCTGAGACAAGGTCTCCTAGAAGGAAGGAGTGGGTGATATGGTTGGATTGGTTGGGAGGGGTAAGAACAGACTAAGAGCTCCAGAGTGTTAGAGTCTCTCAAAGTTCGATTCTGGACATGTTTGTGCATTCCACCAAATATCTGCTATCCTTTTATTTTTAATATAAATATTAAAGGCAACTCAGGGAAAACAACAATTTCTTATACATAACTTCTTTTTTTGCTTGAAAAAGATGACTTCTACTTAGCTGTTATCAACCCAGTAACTTTTGGTGTTGTCCAGATAATTCTTACCTGTACTTCAGCTTGCCTTTCTTTTTTGACATTAAGCAACTGTTTTTGAAGAGATTTTATCTTCTTTCTTCCATTTTCCTCCCTAGAGAAAATAAGGATAATTTATATTTAGAGAAGTGCTTCTCAAAATTCAGTGTACACAGGTTCACCTGGAGGCTAAAGAACAGATTCCTGGGCTCTGTCCCAGATTCTAATTCATTCAGTGGAATTTGCAACTGTGCCAAGGTCCCAGGTGATGCTAATGGTACTGGTCCATGGAGCAAAATTTCAATAATATTTTTAAAAAGACTGTGATTTTGCTCTCACTTTGCTCTCTCACCATGCTGCGGTTTGCACGGTCTCTCAGCTCTGCGTTCTGGAGATGGTGCTAAAGTGGAGAGAAGTTTCTCAAATGCTGATTGCTGAAGCTTCCAATTCAAGTTTCTTGCCTCCTTCCAGTGTCAATAGATTGGCTTCAGTGCACAGGGGTGACAGGACCCGGAGACACCTTTCTTAACACCAGAAGGTGCTGGAGTGGGCTGAGGGGCTGGTCAGTCCAGAGGCTGCTGTCCATACCCCCACAAGGTTCTGGCTCAGAGCCTCGAAGCAGGGAAGAACCCCACGTTCCATGATGGGCTCAGGAGGGAGGATTTGTCAAGTGATCAAGCCCTGAGTCTTTAGAGTGGGAGCAGTGACTCCAAGACCCCAGTCTACCAGAGAACTAACCCTAGAGAGTATGAAATAGTGAGAACTCACAAAAAGGAAACCACTTGAATTAAAGACCCGGCGTCACCCAACCACCAGTAGCACCCTGTGCAGGATGCCTCATCTAAATGACAAACAAAACAAAAACAAACCCAATAATCAGCAGACAGGATTACCACCTCACTCAGCCTTGCCCATCAGAGGAAAAACAAACAAACAAATAAAACCTCAGCACAACTCTCACCCTACAAGAAGCTCACACAAACCACTGAACCAACCTTAGGAGGCAGAAACCAAAAGGAAGAAAGAATTCAACCTTCTTCAAGGAAAGAATTCAACTTTCCTAGAAGCCTGGGGAAAGGAGACCTCAAACACAATAACCTAGGAAAAAAAAAAAATGAAAAGGCAGAGAAATACTGCACAAATGAAGAAACAAACTAGAAACACAGAAATCCAAATAAATGAAGAGGAAATAGGCAAAGTACCTGAAAAAGAATTCAGAATAATGATAGTAAAGATTATCAAAAACCTTGAAAACAAAATGGAGAAAATGCAAGAATCAATTAACAAAGACTGAAAAGAATTACAGAATAAATATACAGAGACAAACAACACAATTACTGAAATTTAAAATACTCTAAAATGAATCAATAGCAGAATACCTGAAGCAGAAGAATGAATCAGTGAGCTGGAAGATAAAATGGTAGAAATAACTTCTGAAGAGCAGAATAAAGTAAAAAGAATGAAAACAGCTGAGGACAGTCTCAGAGACCTCTGGGACTATATCAAATGCACCAACATTCAAATTATAGGGGTCCTAGAAGAAGAAAAGAAAAAGAAAAGGTATGAGAAAATTTTTGAAGACATTATAGTTGAAAATTTCCCCAACATTGAAAAGGAAATAGTCAATCAAGTCCAAGAGGCACAAAGAGTCCCATACAGATAAACCCAAGGAGAAACAAGCCAAGACACATACTAATCAAACTAACAAAGACTAAACACAAAGAATATTAAAAGCAGCAAGGGAGAAGCAAGACGTAACATACAAGGGAAACCCCATATGCTTAACAGCTGATCTTTCAGCAGAAACTCTGCAGGCCAGAAGGGAATTTTAGGATATATTTAAAGTACTGAAAGGGAAAAATCTACAACCAAGATTACTGTGCCTGGCAAAAATCTCATTCAAAATTGATGGAGAAATAAAAAGCTTTTCCAACAAGCAAAGTTAAGAGAATTCAGTACCATCAAACCAGCTTTACAACAATGTTAAAGGGACTTATGTAATCAAGAAATACAACAGAAGAAAAAAGATCTACAAAATCAACCCCCAAAAATTATAAAATGGCAATAGGAACATATATATCAATAATTACCTTAAATGTAAATGGGATAAACACTCCAACCAAAAGACACAGACTGGCTGAATGGATACAAAAACAAGACCCATATATATGCTATCTATAAGAAACCCACTTCAGACCTCAAGACACATATAGCCTGAAAGTGAGAGGATGGAAAAAGTGTATTTCATGCAAATGGGAAGCAAAAGAAAGCTGAAGTAGCAATCCTCATATCAGACAAAATAGACCTTAAAATAAAGAAGATTACAAGAGATAGGGAAGGACACTACATAATGATCAAGGGATCGATCCAAGAGAAAGACATAACAATTGTAACTATCTATGCACCCAACATAGGAGCACCTCAATACATAAGACAAACACTAACAGACATAAAAGGAGAAACTGACAGTAACACAATAATAAGTAGGAAATTTTAACACCCCACTCACACCAATGGACAGATCATCAAAACAGAAAATGAATGGGGAAACACAAGCCTTAAATGATACATTAGATGAGATGGATCTTATTGATATCTTCAAGACATTCCATCCAAATGCAGAAGAATACACCTTCTTCTCAAGTGCACATGGAACATTCTCCAGGGTAGACCACATCTTGGGTCACAAATCAAACCTCAGCAAATTTAAGAAAATTGAAATCATATCAAGCATCCTTTCCAACCACAATGCTATGAAACTAGATACCAATTACAAGAAAAAAAGTGTAAGACACACAAAAACATGGAGACTAAACAACAAACTTCTAAATAATCAACAGGTTACTGAAGAAATCAAAAGGGAAATCAAAAAACTTCTAGAAACAAATGATAATTAAAACACGACAAATCAAAACCTATGGGATGCAGCAAAAGCAGTTCTAAGAGGGAAGTTTATAGCAATACAATCCTACCTCAAGAAACAAGAAAAACATTGAGTAGACAACCTAACTGTACACTTAAAACAACTGGAAAAAGAAGAAAAAAACCTAAATTAGTAGAAAGAAATAAATCATAAACACCCGAGCAGAAATAAAAAGAAAGAAACAATAGTAAAGATTAGTAAAACTAAAAGCTGGTTCTTTGAGAAGATAAACAAAATTGACAAACCTTTAGCCAGACTCATCAAGAAAAAAAAGGAAGAATCAAATCAACAAAATTAGAAATGAAAAAGGAGAGGTTACATCAGACAATGCAGAAATACAAAGGATTATAAGAGACTGGAATGAACAACTATATGGCAATAAAATGGGTAACCTGGAAGAAATGCACAGATTCTTAGAAAAGTTCAGTCTGCCAAGACTGAACCAGGAAGAAATGAAATTATGAACAACCCAATTACAAGCAATGAAATTGAAGCTGTGATCAAAAATCTCCCAAAAAATAAAAGCCCAGGACCAGATGCTTCACAGGCGAAATCTATCAAACTTAGAGAGGAGATAATGCCTATCCTTCTAAAAGTCTTTCAAAAAATTGCAGAGGAAGGAACACTTCCAAACTCATTCTATGAGGCCACCATCACCCTGAAACCCAAACCAGACAAAGATAAACCAAAAAAAGAAAACTACAGGCCAATGTCACTGATGAACATAAATGCAAAAATTCTCAACAAAATTTTAGCAAACAGAATTCAACAACACATCAAAAAGCTCATACACCATGATCAAGCTGGGTTTATTCCAGGGATGCAAGGATTCTTCAATATACTCAAATCAATCAATGTGATACACTATATTAACAAATTGAAAGATAAAAATTATATGACAATCTCAATAGATGCAGAAAAAGTCTTTGACAAAATTAAGCACCTATTTATGATTAAAAGTCTTCAAAAAATGGACACAGAAGGAACCTACCTCAACATAGTAAAGGCCACAAAAAATAAGCCTACAGCAAACATTATCCTCAATGGTGAAAAACTAAAAGCATTCCCCCTAAGATCAGGAACAATACAAAGCTGTCCACTTTCACCACTATTATTCAACATAGTTCTGGAAGTGCTAGCTACAAGCAATCAGAGAAGAAAAAGAAAAAAAAAGAATCCAGATTGGAAAAGAAGAAGTAAAGCTCTTACTGTTTGCAGATGATATGATACTGTACATAGAAAACCCTAAAGATAGTATCAGAAAATTACTAGAGCTAATCAGTGAATTTGGAAAAGTTGCAGGATACAAAATCAATACACAGAAATCACTTGCAATTCTATATAGAAAGAGAAATTAAGGAATCAATCCCATTCACCATTGCAACAAAAAGAAGTAAATATCTAGGAATAAACCTACCTAAGGAGACAAAAGAACTGTACACAGAATATTATGAATGAAAGAAATGAAAGAAATCAAAGATGACATAAACAGATGGAGAGATATTCCACGTTCCTGGGTAGGGAGAATCAATATTGTAAAAATGACTATATTGCCAAACGCAATCTACAGATTCAATACTATCCCTATCAAATTATCAATGGCATTTTTCACGTAATTAGAACAAAAAATTTCACAATTCATGTGGGAACACAGAAGAACCCGAATAGCCAAAGCAGTCTTGAGAAAGAAGAATGGAGGTGGAGGAATCAACCTTCCTGACTTCAGATACAAAGCTACAGACATCAAGACAGTATGGTACTGGCACAAAAACAGAAATATAGACCAATGCAACAAGATAGAAAGCCCAGAGATAAACCCATGCACCTATGGGTACCTTATTTTTGACAAAAGAGGCAAGAATATACCATGGGGCAAAGACAGCCTCTTCAATAAATGGTGCTGGGAAAACTGGCCAGCTACATGTAAAAGAATGAAATTAGAACACTTCCTAACAACATACACAAAGATAAACTCAAAATGATTAAGGACCTAAATGTAAGACCAGAAACTATAAAACTCTTGCTACTGCTACTGCTGCTAAGTCACTTCAGTAGCGTCCGACCCTGTGCGACCCCAAAGATGGCAGCCTACCAGGCTCCCCTGTCCCTGGGATTCTCTAGGCAAGAACACTGGAGTGGGTTGCCATTTCCTTCTCCAATGCATGAAAGTGAAAAGTGAAAGTGAAGTCGCTCAGTCATACCCGACTCTTAGCAACCCCATGGACTGCTAAGGAGCCTACCAGGCTCCTCCGTCCATGGGATTTTCCAGGCAAGAGTATTGGAGTGGGTTGCCACTGCCTTCTCCCTAAAACTCTTAGAGGAAAACATAGGCAGAACACTTGATGACATAAACCAAAGCAAGATCCTCTATGACCCACCTCCTAGAGTAATGGAAATAAAAACAAAAGTAAACAAATGGGACCCGATTAAACTTAAAAGTTTTTGCACAACAAAGGAAGCTATAAGCAAGGTGAAAAGACAACCCTCAGAATGGGAGAAAATAATAGCAAATGAAACAACTGACAAAGGATTAACTTCCAAAATATACAAGCAGCTCATACAACTCAATACCAGAAAAACAAACCACCCAATCAAAAAGTGGGAAAAAGACCTAAACAGACATTTCTCCAAAGAAGATATACAGATGGCTAACAAACACATGAAAAGATACTCAACATCATTCTTTATTCAGTTCAGTCATTCAGTCATGTCTGACTCTTTGCGACCCCATGAATCGCAGCATGCCAGGCCTCACTGTCCATCACCAACTCCTGGAGTTCACCCAAACTCATGTGCATCAAGTCAGTGATGCTATCCAGCCATCTCATCCTCTGTCATCCCCTTCTCCTCCTGCCCCCAATCCCTCCCAGCATCAGGGTCTTTTCCAATGAGTCAACTCTTCTCATGAGGTGGCCAAAGTATTGGAGTTTCAGCCTCAGCATCAGTCCTTCCAATGAATACCCAGGACTGGTCTCCTTAGGATGGACTGGTTGGATCTCCTTGCAGTCCAAGGGACTCGCAAGAATCTTCTCCAGCATTCATTATTAGAGAAATACAAACCAAAGCTACAATAAGATATCACCTCATACCAGTCAGAATGGCCTTCATCAAAAAGTCTACAAACAATAAATGCTGGAGAGCGTGTGGAGAAAAGGAAATGCTCTGGCACTGTTGGTGGGAATGTAAATTAATACAGCCACTATGGAAGATGGCATGGAGATTCCTTAAATAACTACAAATAAAACCACCATATGACCCAGCAATCCTACTCCTAGGCATATACCCTGAGGAAACCAAAATTGAAAGAGACACATGTATCCCATTGTTCATTGCAGCACTATTTACAATTGCTAGAACATGAAAGCAACCTAGATGTCCATTGACAGATGAATGGATAAAGAAGTTGTGGTACATGTACACAATGGAATTTACTCAGCCATAAGAAGGAACACATTTGAGTCAGTTCTAATGAGGTGGATGAACCTAGAACTCATATGCAGAGTGAAGTGAACCAGAAAGAGAAAGATAAATACCATCTTCTAATGCATATATACAGAATCTAGAAAAATGGTACTGAAGAATTTATTTACAGGGCAACAATGGAGAAACAGACATAGAGAATAGACTTAGGGACATGGGGAGAGGGGAGGAGAGGGTGAGATGTATGGAAAGAGTAATACGGAAACTTACATAACCATATGTAAAATAGACAGCTGGGAATTTGCTGTATGGCTCAGGAAACTCAAACAGGGGCTCTGTATCAACCTAGACGGGTGGGATGGGGAGGGAGATGGGAGGGAGGTTCAAAAGGGAGGGGGTATATGTATACGTATGGCTGATTCATGTTGAGGTTTGACAGAAAACAGCAATTATCCTTCAATAAAAAAATAACCTAATTTTTAAAAAAGATTGTGATTTTAGTAAACTGGAAGGGGATTTTCTGGCTTATCAGTGTTGTATCTAAAATTGCTGCTGCTGAGAACAAGCTAAGAAGAGGATGAACAGGAAGAGGAAAAAGAAGAATCTTTTCTATTCTGAGCACCTCTTAAAATATAAGGACATAATCCCTGTCATCACTCCTGTTTTACAGATGAGGAAAACGCACATAGAGAGTTGAGGTGACTTGCTGCAGAGGATCTGAGAATGTGCCCCACAGACCTCCAAGTACAGGCAATGTGAGCAAATAAGGGTCCAAGCTCTCGACTCTGAATCCCTCCACTGTGTGTGCTCTGGGGCCACCCTTCCCACAGACTGCTCCCAGCCAAGTTTTGAGGGTGGCAGGGATAAGGCCATCCCTTCCTAGGAGACTCTGGACTTTTCTGATGTTTGACTTTGGCTCACGGACTCCCTGCTGACCTTGCCAAATCATCCTTAGATTGCAGGGTGGTCTCATCCACCCAACCTTCCCTCTCCTTCACTTAGGGTGAGTCTAGCATTGAGTCCAAAGCCTCCCTCCCCATTTTCTCTCACTTAAGGGTTTCCCTGATAAAAATCTTTACATTAATAATCTCATCTTGGCATCTATCTCTAAGAAGATACAGACTCACACACTTGTCATAGTCACACAAGTGGTAAATGGCAGAGCAGAATTCAAACTCAGTATTGTCTGAATGAGAATTTAACTATTTTATGTTGTTCTTAGAAACAGAATTCTGCTTATCTCCAGCAATCTCTTTATTTAGGTTTAAAATAAAATAACAGAACAATACAATAAAAAAAATAATACCTATCTTAGCTTGAGCTGCTATAATAAAAATATCATAGATTGGAAGGCTTATAAACAGAGAAATTCATTGCTCAC
Source organism: Bison bison bison (assembly GCF_000754665.1). NCBI lineage: Eukaryota > Metazoa > Chordata > Mammalia > Artiodactyla > Bovidae > Bison > Bison bison. The sequence continues at coordinate 3,853,935 of NW_011494604.1, read as the reverse complement.
AGTTCTGGAGGCTATTAAGTCCAAGATCCGGGTGCCATCCAATTCAGTGTCTGGTGAGAACCTGTCACCTGGTTCACAATTGCCAATTTTCATTTGTATCTACATGACAGAAGAGGAAGGCAGCTCTCCTGGGTCTTGTTTATAAGGGCACTAATCCCATTGATGAGGGCTCCATCCTTAAGACCTACTCACTGACCAAAGACGTCCAATCTCCTAAAACCATCACTCTGGAGGTTAGGATTCCAAAAACTGAGGTTAGAGGAGCACAAACATTCAGTCTATAGCAACAACAATAACAACAACAAAAAAACCTTATCATTAAGTAGCATCTAGAGAAATCCTGCTAACTAGAATCTTGAGATTGTCATTGCCAAAACAAACCATAGATTATGCACTACCCATCTGTGTAGTACATATATTGTACTATACATATTATAGATACAGATAACCGAAGCCCAGAAATTGAGCTATTGTTCCAGCAGAACTCTGAATAGAACCCAACTTTCTGACTTCTAGTTATCTCCCCTTAAAAGCAAAAACTTGATTTACTTTAGAAATCTAAGACTTCCAGTAAGAGTTTTATAACACTTTATTTTTTATTTTTTTTTTAAGGCAACAAAGCAAATAAACCTAAACTTACTCTCACCTGGCAATGGTATCATAGAAATGCATTTTGCTTTCCCTCTCTTTGCCCAAAGCTTTCAGGAGATTGGTGAAAGTGCCTTCTTCTTGCAACTCCTCCAAAGTTTCTGTAATTACATCACTCAAAAATTGCCTGCAAGGAGAAACAAAAAAGATGAATCAGTAAGATATATTTCCCCACATTCACAAAGGGCTACAGAAATCACACAAGTTAAGACCCAGAAGGACCATCATAACTAAATTTGAATTATTCTTGGAAGGCAGAAATAGTTTAGTATTAGAAAATCTACTAATGGAAATCATCACATTAATGAGGACAAAAGGAGAAAAAAGCCAAATGATCATCACATCATTTAAAAACAAACAACTCTTAGCAAAAAAGAGAAACTCCTTAACCGGAAAAAGTTCACATACTGAGGACTAACGGACCTGGAATGTACAGCATGATATTGTGTATACAACATTTAAGAACATGTAAAACTATGAACGTGAAAGTCAAAGTTAGTCACTCAGTCATGTCCGACTCTTTGTGACCCCACAGACTGTAGCCCAGCAGGTTCCTCTGGCCATGAGATTCTCCAGGCAAGAATACTGGAGTGGGCTGCCATTTCCTTCTCCAGGGGATCTTCCTGACCCAGGGACCAAACCCAGGTCTCTCGCATTGCAGGCAGACTCTTTACTATCTGAGCCATCTATATGTATCGTTTAAATAAAATACTTACATACCTAATAAAAGTATCACAACATATACAAGAGAACAATAAACAACAAATTCAGAAGAAATATTTGGGGGAAGGGTGAGGGGACTAGAATCAGAGTTACAATCGTCAGTTGTACCTGACATATTTTATTTGGAAAAAAAAACTCTTAAAGCTATCATGTAAAATGTTAAGATTTGGTGGTTATATACATAAGGATTATTTATATAATCCTTTTAATAAAATATAAATAATAAAATATAATAATAATCCTTTAATAAAATATAAAAATATAATATATATATTTTATATAAAATATAAATATTTTTATATTTTATATAAAATATAATAATAATCCTTTTAATAAAATATAATAATTTTATTCTTCACATTTTTGTGCATTCTTGAAATATTTCATAATTTTGAAAAAGTTAAATCATTTAAAAATTTTTGTATAAAGAGCTAATACAACATATTTTAGAGATGAGTGAATCCAGACTCAGGAAGATTACATGCCTTCCTTCCCCAAGTTCACAGAACTAGCTTGAAAAAGAGATAGAACTATTTAATTCAGACTCTTCACTCCTAGTCCATTGACTATTCTCTCCTAGGTAGAGAACTTTAATTACTGTTATTTAATGTTTTGATATAGAATCAGCAAGAAGTATTCTTACCGTTTTACATAATTATTACCAATAGTTCACACAAAAAAATTCAATAACTATATTGAGAAAATAAATACGATGAAGTCATGTCAGTTGAAAAACTATGATCCCACACACTGAGAATGAAAGGACATTAACTAGCAGCTTATAAACAGGACACCATCTTGAAGGGATGCAAATGTGAAACCAGATTATTTCTAGCAAGAGATGATACCCTCTGGGGAGGGTCTAAAGCGGGGGTCAGCAAGTTTTTCTGTAATTGGACAAACAGTAAATGTTTTTGGTTTTGCAGGACATAAACTCCCTGTTGAAACTACTCGACTCTGCTGTTATCCCATGAAAGCAGTCATAGACAATATATAAAATGGGCAATGCTGTATTCCAGTAAAATTTGTTTTCAAAAACAGACTACAGGCTGGATTTGGCTAGTGGCCCTGGGTAATTGCTATAAACCCTTATTTACCAAAAATTACTATCATAAAGTTATACTTTCTTTTAAACTTAACAGGATTCTTTGTCAGCAAGCCAGTTGACAATGAAAAACTGAGTAATAAGAATGGAAATTGAGACTGCTTAAGAACTCCTCAGGATTAAGAGAGTTTAAAATTTGACTACTTTGATAGTATCTATCTCTTACTAAAGAATAAAGCATCACAAGAGCCACCAATCTCTGCCAAGCACTTGGCTGATACCTCCCTCCAAAGTTATCATTATTCTCATTTTTAAAAACTGTAAACAAAGGCTCAATAACTTCCCCAACCATATAGCCACCACATTAACACTTTTACTTGTACCACACTTCCCCTAGAAAGCCCTTGGCTAATTCTATTATCTGCAGTCACTTGGATATAATGACCAATCCATTAAGAGAAGAGAGCAGTCAGCCACCCCTGTACTCACTCCTCATCCATCTAGAAATACATTATCACATTTCCAAATGTGCTGTCCTTCCTTACCTATCAATCTGAATTTTCTTCAGTGTCTCTGCATTCATTATGGTCTGCCTTGTGGGTTTTTTGAAGATAAGATCTTGCACTTTGTTAAACTGGCCTCCTTGTCTGATTTCCGGCAACTTGGGTTCTTCTTTATGTACCAATGGACTGGATATTTTTGAGGGGTTTGATGCCAGTGGAACTTTTCCTGAGCTTCTTCCTTCTAAATGCATTTCTTTGTTATCCTTCTAAAAACAATAAATGATGTTTCATGTTAAAGACAGATTTTTAAAACAAAAAGAAATAATGCTATATGAGGGCCTCTTCCTCCATTTTATTTTATTTTTTTTTTCCTTTTTTTTTGTTTTGTTTTTTTTTTTTTCTCTTTATTTCAGATATACACATGCTCCCCAACTTCCTCCATTTTAAACCTCTTGTAATATCAGTACCAGAAAATTATCCTCTTCTTCAGCTACATCAAACTGCATGCTCTGCTGTTTTGTGTCTTCCTGCCTTTAGACAACATTCCCACTCTCTGTCATTCCCCAAACTGGTAAACTTTAAGACTATGACCAAAGACACAGTTCTCTGCGAAACATCTCTATTAGCAGACATTTACCATTTATAATTATTTGTATAAATATCTCCATTAAATTATAAATTCCATGAGGAGAGGGACAGTGTCTTACAGATCTTGGTGCACCTCAAATTCTTTTTGGAACAAGATAATATTAAATAAATGTGGCCATCTTTATAATCCCATTGTTTAGAACAATGTCCAGGATACAGCAAAGACTCAAATGTTCGCTGAACACATGAATCTGAAATACAGTCAATCCCTTGGTAACTGTGGAGGATTGGTCTGATCCACCACCACACCCCTGACCCAGCCCTCAAGGAGACCAGACTCCACAGATCCTGAAGTCCCTTATGTAAAATGGCATAGTATTTGTATATAACCTGTTTACATCCTCTCATATACTTTAAATAATCTCTAGATGACCTATAATACTAAAACAATGTAAATACTATGTATATAGCTGCCAGCACACAGCAAATTCAAGTTATGCTTTTGGGAACTTATTGGAATTTTTTTCTGAATATTTTTGATCCATGGTTGCTTGAATCTGCAGATGTGGAACCCACAGATATGGAGGGTCCACTGTATAAAGAATTAAAAGAGAATCATACTAAAGAGTAGGAGCCAATAGTGTATTAGTGGTGTGGTATAGATTTCGAAGTTCATGTGGGGAAAAGCCAAAAAAATTTATTTTTCAGACCCAAACTTGAATAGTAAGAGGTAAGCATTACCATCTTTCAACTGGGACAGGATACATCTTTAAGTTGATGATTCCTATTTAATCTGTGGCTAAAACCTTGAGCCAATGGGAAACCATATAACATAGCGGTTATGCAGTACATATGGGACTCTGAAACCAGACTTCCTTGTTTAAATCCTGGCCCTGTTACTAAACCACATTGACTTTAGACAACTATTTTAATATCTCTATGCCTCCATTTTCCTATTGATAAAATAGGGATAATAATAGTACTTGCCATCTTGCAGTTATTGAGGAAAGAAAAAAAGGAAGGAAGGAGAAAAAGAAAGAAAAAGGGCATTTAGAACACTACACAGAACCATGTAAGTTCAACATTTGATATGATTACTTAAATTCTTGAGCTAATCCTATGCACAGAAGAGTTTTATTTGCATAAAAGCCTAGGTCTTCCTTAGTTAAACTTCAATTAGATTAGTTTTTAAAAAAAACTATCAATAAAGATTAATAAATACACACTCAACAGCATTTTTCCTTTATCAACAGCAAGCAAAGATTCAGATCTGAGGAAAACATACATATGCAAGTACAAAAAAAATGCTACATTAAATAAGAATTAAATTTTAAAATACTCCTTTCAATTAAAATTGATATGACTGACTACAAAGAGAACAGAAACCATAGAATTCCAACAATTAAATTGAAAACTCAGTTCAGTCAGTTCAGTCACTCAGTCGTGTCCGACTCTTTGCAACCCCATGAATCACAGCACGCCAGGCCTCCCTGTCCATCACCAACTCCCGGAGTTCACTCAGACTCACGTCCATCAAGTCAGTAATGTCATCCAGCCATCTCATCCTTTGTCGTCCCCTTTTCCTCCTGCCCCCAATCCCTCCCAGGATCAGAGTCTTTTCCAATGAGTCAATTCTTCACATGAGGTGGCCAAAGTACTGGAGTTTCAGCTTTAGCATCATTCCTTCCAAAGAAATCCCAGGGCTGATCTCCTTTAGGATGGACTGGTTAGATCTCCTTGCAGTCCAAGGGACTCTCAAGAGTCTTCTCCAACACCACAGTTCAAAAGCATCAATTCTTCGGCGCTCAGCTTTCTTCACAGTCCAACTCTCACATCCATACATGACCACTGGAAAAACCATAGCCTTGACTAGACAGACCTTGGTTGTCAAAGTAATGTCTCTGCTTTTCAATATGCTATCTAGGTTGGTCATAACTCTCCTTCCAAGGAGTAAGCGTCTTTTAATTTCATGGCTGCAATCACCATCTGCAGTGATTTTGGAGCCCCAAAAAATAAAGTCTGACACTGTTTCCACTGTTTCCCCCATCGATTTCCCATGAAGTGATGGGACCAGATGCCCTATGCATAAATAAAGCTTTAAGTGTGTGGATGGTTATTACTCTAGATTTTCTAGTCTAGGGAGGGAATGGGAAACGTAAGGCCTGGAAAGTTTGTTCTTTCTGATCGCCCTAACCATCGTTCCTCTACCTTTGTGCTCGCGCATCTGGAAAAGGAAGCAAATGTGTCAAATGGCCTGATGAACAGATTACTAGAAATAAATATGAGTTTTTAGAAGAGAACTTAAAGGAACTAGCTAAATATTCTGGTCCATTCACCTCCTTGTACGGGAGGGTGTTAGATCCTAAGGGAAAAAATAAGAACAGTATTCCCTGTAAGGGAGCTCTTTCCAAAGTTCAGATCAATTACTCCCACTTCTGGTAGAACTTAGTACATTAGTATGTTTTTCATAATTCCATTTCATGATTCTTTAGTTATAAAAATGGTTGTGGAAGAGGGATAATGCTAACTAAACTTTCATCCCAGTGTTGTTATTATAAAGCTCAACAATGTGAAGCTTTTAAAGAAAGAAAACATCCACATTAGTACTAAGGTTTTTAAATATTTATCTTATGCAGGGCAATGGTACTGTAAAAATTTGTGAGTTAGAACAACTATAATACTATAAAATGAAAAATTATTTTAAGAGTCACAGTTTTAAAAGTTATATAACTAACATATTCTGAAAGGGGCTTTTAAGTTCTATTAATCAGAATAAGAGTATAAACCTTTACTATTTATATTTCTATAAAATCATAAGCAGGGCTTCTCTCTGTCATGTCAGAAAATTTTGTGGGTGAAGATCATAAACCAGAATAAAACTGGAGAAATTTTGTTCTTTTATGTACTGGAATGGTGACCACTACTGAATGTTGTTTATAAATTTGTATTTTTCTTTCTCTCTTGAGTTTCTATGATGGAAAAGTACCCTTTTTAAAGCCTAACAGTAAATATCATTGAGAAAACTTTATCTTGTTAACTGAAGATATTTAGTGAGGGTAGTGTCTCTTCTGTACTATCTGTTAACAAACAATTTAAGAATTAGACTAATTTTAAGTGTACTGAAAGGTTTAGTTCTTGGATTTCCAGATGTCTTTGCTTTTCATAAATTAATAAGGAAACTAATTTGTTGCAAAATTTCTATAATACCCATAATGTTTTAAAATCACCCTAAAACTCATAGAATGTTAGTATTAGAAGGGCTCATTTAGTTAAAACTCCACCACAATTCATTCATAAATGAGAAAACTAAGACTGAGAAAGTGAAATGAATTGCTTATTGCACAATTCAACCATAATGATCCTGTAACTTCAAATCCACTTTTAAAACTCTAATAAAAGTTTTGTGAATCCAGTTTATAAATATAGCAGTAGTAATAATAATAATAATTATAAAATTGTAAGGGGCAATTAAAGGGAAATTTAATTTTCTAGTCACAGTAAATATGGACTTCTTTTCTATTAGACATGAAAATTAATTTACCCTCTCATTTTTATAGCAAGTTGCATTTATCACAGAATCAGATATATTCTGTACAAATTATATAATTTTGTTAAACTTAATAAATATGTACTTAAAATAAAATGTAATAAAATTTGTACTTAAAAATTGTTTCTGGTTTAAGGGCTTAAGAATTTATGAAAGATTTTGCTCACTACCAAGCTGAGTTTTTTGTAACTCAGTGGTGCTTTGAGGGAGGAATCCATAACATCATTGAAAATGTAATGGCTAATGCAATAATGCGGCTGGATATTCAGAAAAGCAGATTGCAACATATTTAGCAATGACAAAGTCATTTTAGATGAAAGCAGTGTTGACAGGGTCCAGTTGAATTTCCTCCCCCCTGGTGTTCAGTTAGCTTTTGTGCTGTTGTGCTTAATCACTCAGTCCAACTCTGCAACCCCATGGACTGTAGCCCACCAGGCTCCTCTGTCCATGGGGATTCTCTAGGCAAGAATACTGGAGTGGGTTGCCAGCTGACAAATACCAATACAAGACAAATAAGACAACACAATTATTTATCTCCTCAGTATATATATTGTATTTATACTGATTTATCTATGGACTTTTTAGAATAACACCAATATATCAGGAGAAAAGGATATTTTGTGAGATGTACCATGAGCTATGTCTATTTCACTCCATTAACTGAGAGTACATATCTTAGATAATTACTGTAGCCCTTTACCTGACTAGAAGGTGCTATTCCCCAAGTTGAATTGAATGGCGTAGGTACTGCAAATGATGGAGAGATAAAGAGAAAGCAAAAATTAAGTAATGGTGAATGTATATACCATGCTGATGCTTTGTCTTTTTTCATACTGAACTGGCATGATATAGTTTAGAATGGAGAGCTGGTCTGTGGTGTCCTCCAGAACTGCAGAGATCCTCAGCACGTCTAGAATGGATAGCGGCTTCATGATTTCTGGGCTGGTTTCTATGACTGCTTCTTTGGCTGTTTCTTCCTTTTCTTCTACAGAAGCATTAGGTGGTTCTCCTGTCACTGACACCGTCACTTCAGAAGGCCAAGCTTCTGGAGGAAGATTTGAGGCTTCCAGTTGACCTCTAAAGAAAGAAGGAAGGAAAAAAATAAGTCAGCCATCAAATGTTTAAAATGACTTAAATCCAAAAACACAGGCAGCATGTAGATGGGTTCCTGTAAAGTCCATTTTGCCATATACTCAAGAGAATGAACGGAAGAACTTTGCAGATGATTCTGCTTAATAACCCCCAGTAACATTCTGACTTGCCAAAGAAAAGCAACTTATTGTTCATAAAAGATGTGGAGCCCCTGCTCTTTGATTATGCTTAACCAGTTTGAACTTGAGCCAAATAAACTTTTTTTCTAGCAACATTTTCAGGTGCTAACCAAAACTGTCTCATGGTTATGTTAACTGAAAGCTGAGCCTCTCTGTACACCAGGTGCCAAATCAAATCCTGGAGACAGAGTTTGGGGTGGAGAAAAGGATAGCTAGCTTTATTGCTTTGCCAGGCAAAGAGGAACCTAAAACCATGTTCTGTCTCAAAAAACCAAGAGTCCCAACCCTAGAGAATTTGATGAGGGTCAAAGGTGGCATCTCTAACAAGATTAGAGTGTGGGCAGAATTTGCACTTTCTTAATCTCATTTTAGGTGGTGGGTCTTCTAATCTTGATGAGCTTCTCTGTTCCCTTTCATCTTGCCTCTGGTGATTTTTGGCTGCTTCTCCCTTGATTGGGCTTCCCTGATAGCTTAGTTGGTAAAGAATCCACCTGCAATACGGGAGACCTGGGTTCCATCCCTGGTTTAGGAAGGTCCCCTGGAGAAGGGAAAGGCTACCCACTCCAGTATTCTGGTCTGGAGAATTCCATGGACTGTATAGTCCAGGGGGTTGCAAAGAGTCGGACACGACTGGGCTACTTTTCATTTTCACTTTCCCTTGATTAGCTTCCCAGGTGGCTCCCATGGTAAAGAACCCACCTGCCAATGCAGGAGACATAAGAGGTGCTGGTTCGATCTCTGGGTAGGGAAGATCCCCTGGAAAAGGAAATGGCACCCCACTCCAGTATTCTTGCCTAGAGAATCCCCGTGGACAGAGGAGCCTGGAGGGCTACAGTCCATGGGGTCGAAAAGAATGGGACATGACTGAAGCAACTTAGCACGTACACCCTTGATTAGCAACTGTTCAAATCTGTCCTTTGGAACTCAAGGAAAGTTATAATGCTGGAGTCTTGCCTACAAGAAATGGGAGACAGAAAGGCCTCCATGACTGGGAGCCCTACAGGGCCCTGCTCCATTTCAATTAGCAAAAAGTGGAATGGAGTAGCCATTCTCAAGGTGGCCCATATGAGTCTCACCTTCTTGTACTCATGCCCTTCTGTGGTCTTCCCCACACTGAATAGGATTAACCTATACAAGCAAAAGGATATTGTGGCTTCCAAGACCAGGTGATTTTGAGACATTAAAGTTTCTCTATCATTTTCTCAAATCTCTCACTCTGTGGGAATCCAGATGCCTTGTCATGAGGATACTTCAGAAGCCCTATGAAAAGTCTCATGAGAGTGAGGAACTAAGGCCTCTTGACGAAAGACAGCATCAACTTGCCAACTCTGTAAACGAGCATCTTGGAGTGGATACCCTAGCCCCAGTCAAGTCTTCAGATGACTGCAGCCCTGACCAGCTTCAGCTTATAAGAAACCCCAAAACAGAACCATCCCACTAAGCTGCTCCTCAATTCTTGACCCATATAACCAAGCTACTCCCAAATTCCTGACCTTCAGAAACTATGTGAAATAATAAACATTTATATTTTTAAGTCACTAAGTTTTGGAGTAATTTGTTACACAGCTAGGGTAAATAATACACAGAAATTTAATATAAGTCATTTCATAAATATATATAATAAACTGGAATTTGGAACATACTCTTCCATTCTTCTTGAGTTAGTTTTAATTTTCTTGGTACATTATAATCTCACGGAAATGCAATCACCTAAAGTGGGAAAAAACATTGAGATTAGTTTAAGGGAGTGTTGAATGACATTTATCTCTATACTCTCCCACTAAGAGAAAAAGAAGTACAAGAGCTGTGGCTTATCCCCTTTAGCTTTGCAGAGCAGTATCAGAGATGGAAGAATCACTGCCATCAAATGGCACAGGTCTATTTAGTATCCAGCTTAACTACTGGCAGATAAATGCAATCTTCGTGTTTCTTAAGGCAAATTAATGCCAATGTAGGGCTTCCCTGGTGGCTCAGCAGTAAAGAATCTGACTGCAATGCAGGAGATATGTGTTTGATCTCCGGGTCAGAAAGATCCCCTACAGAAAGAAATGGCAACACATTCCAGAATTCTTGCCTGAGATATCCCATGGACAGAGGAGCCTGGTAGGCTACAGTTCACATGGACATGACTTAGCAACTCAACCACCACCACCAATGTCCAATATGTCTTTTGTATCTTTTTAAATTATATTCTGAGTATTAACTGGTAATCTCCATATACAACAGATTTACTTTTCTGTTATTCTGATTACTAAAATATTTGATGGTTCCATTCCCCTATCTGCTAGATTAACAGAATTTACTGCATCCAGAAAAACAATTGCCATTATACCTAGAAAAACTATTTATCCTGAAAATAAGTTTAATACTGCTATCAATATGTTATCCTTCCTCAGTAAAGGAAAGTCCTTTCTGGTTAAATAAGCTTTACAATGAGAACAGACTACGGAGAATTTTGCCATATACAGAGCAAACAGTGAATAGTAAGTTTCCAGTATGATCTTGTCTACAATAAAGTGATCCTTAGGAGGGTGGTACAAGTATGTCCCATGCAACAAACATTTTATATGCAAAACTGAAAGAATATTATAGATGTTCAAGCTGGTTTTAGAAAAGGCAGAGGAACCAGAGATCCAACATCTGCTGGATCATCGAAAAAGCAAGAGAGTTCCAGAAAAACATCTATTTCTGCTTTATTGACTATGCCAGAGCCTTTGACTGTGTGGATCACAATAAACTGTGGAAAATTATGAAAGAGATGGGCATACCAGACCACCTGACCTGCCCCTTGAGAAACCTGTATGCAGGTCAGGAAGCAA
>NW_011494604.1:3839700-3842657 GCF_000754665.1 Bison bison bison | reverse complement strand
AAAGGAGTACGTCAAGGCTGTATATTGTCACCCTGCTTATTTAACTTTTATGCAGAGTACATCATGAGAAACGCTGGGCTGGAGGAAGCACAAGCTGGAATCAAGATTGCCCGGAGAAATATCAATAACCTCAGGTATGCAGATGACACCGCCCTTATAGCAGAAAGTGAAGAGGAACTAAAAAGCCTCTTGATGAAAGTGAAAGAGGAGAGTGAAAAAGTTAGCTTAAAGCTCAACATTCAGAAAACGAAGATCATGGCATCCGGTCCCATCACTTCATGGCAAATATATAGGGAAGCAGTGGAAACAGTGGCTGACTATTTTTTCAGGCTCCAAAATCACTGCAGATGGTGATTGCAGCCATGAAATTAAAAGACACTTACTCCTTGGAAGGAAAGTTATGACCAACCTAGACAGCATATTAAAAAGCCGAGACATTACTTTGTCAACAAAGGTCCATCTAGTCAAGGCTATGGTTTTTCCAGTGGTCATGTATGGATGGAGAAGGCAATGGCAACCCACTCCAGTACTCTTGCCTGGAAAATCCCATGTACAGAGGAGCCTGGTAGGCTGCAGTCCATGGGGTCGCTAAGAGTCGGGCATGACTGAGCAACTTCACTTTCACTTTTCACTTTCATGCATTGGAGAAGGAAATGGCAACCCATGCCCGTATTCTTGCCTGGAGAATCCCATGGACAGAGGGGCCTAGTGGGCTGCCATCTGTGAGGTCGAATAGAGTCGGACACGACTGAAGCGACTTAGCAGCAGTAGCAGCATGTATGGATGTGATAGTTGGACTATAAAGAAAGCTGAGCACAGAAGAACTGATGCTTTTGAACTGTGCTGTTGGAGAAGACTCTTGAGAGTCCCTTGGACTGCAAGGAGATCCAACCAGTCCATCCTAAAGGAGATCAGTCCTGGGTGTTCATTGGAAGGACTGATGTTGAACTTGAAACTCCAATACTTTGGCCACCTGATTTGAAGAACTGACACATTTGAAAAGACCCTGATGCTGGGAAAGATTGAGGGCAGGAGAAGGGGACAACAGAGGATGAGATGGTCGGATGGCATCACCGACTCAATGGACATGAGTTTGGGTGGACTCCGGGAGTTGGTGAAGGACAGGGAGGACTGGCGTGCTGCAATTCATGGGGTTGCAAAGAGTCGGACAAGGCTGAACGACTGAACTGAACTGAAAGAATCTTTACATAAATTGGAAAAAAAAAAAAAGATATTCCAAACTAGCTAAATTTTCCAGTACAAAGGCAGTCTTAGAAGCAAGTTAATATGCTATTAAGATTTTGTTCTTTTGCTGCGTTGTTCTTTATTTTTCCATTTTTCAGGCCTGCGGCATCAGTAAGTATGCCTCACATAAGTAATAAAGGCCTATGCTTAGTGCTTTCAAGTTCTGGCTGCTCATTCCTCAACACTAGAAACTCAGGAGTCATTTCTGCTTCCTCCTTCATCCTGACATCAGCATTTCCCCAATTCAAATCATCACCAGGTCCTGTGGATTTTACTTTCAATTTCTATTTCACCCAATACCCTGCTGAATCTAGCTGTTGTTTCTTGCTTGAACTACTCTAACAGCTTCCAAATTAAGTGATCTTTTTGAAATAAAGGGCTCATCTTATAAAATTGAAAATTTCATTGTATTTCTTAGAACCTCTCAATGGTTTCCCGTTAACTTGAGGAAAAAAATAAAATTCTTAACTTGGACCATAGGGCCTGCTCCTCTGTTCCTCTCCAGATCCATCTAGCACTGCCCTTTTATTGCTCTCATGGCTCCAGCTTCAATGGGCTTCTTTCTTCTAAGGAATCATGCTCCCTTCTAACTCAGGGCTTTTGCATATGCTATTCTTTCAGCTTGAACCACTCTTCCCCTAACCTCTTCACCTTGTAAAGTCCTACTGGTCCATCAGGTACCAGCTTCAATCAGTGGCATTTTGCTATGTATTTATCTCTTAGCCCAACTGGAGCCAAGCTCCATGAACAATTTTTTTCTCACACCACCTTCTAATGTGCCATATATTTTACATTTTACTCGCTCGTTGTCTTGCTCTACTAGGATGTAAGCTCCATGAGGGCACAGATTTCTGTTGTTCTGTTTACTGCAGCATCCTGCAAGCCAAGAACAAAATTTTGTACATGGTAGTCAGTCATTCAACAAACTGTTGGAAAAAATGAATGAATCCATAGGGCAACACAAATAAATGTGCAATAATTAGGAAAGGTAAATCTCTGGCATCCACTAAGCTATCCCATTCCAGTGCACAAATATTTACTGAAGACCAATTGCACTTGGGCTAGGTGATGGGCACTTGGAGTTTAGCAACTCCTGTCGTTGTTAAGTCGTGTCCAACTTTTTTGCGACCCCATGGACTCTAGACTGGCAGGCTCCACTGTCCATGGGATTTCCCAGGCAAGAATACTGGAGTGGGTTGTCATTTCCTTCTCCAGGGGATCTTCCCAACCCAGGGATGGAACCCGCGTCTCCTGCATTGGCAGGGGGATTTTTTTTTTTTTTTTTTAACCGGTGAGCCACCAGGAAAGTCTTTTGGCAGCTGAGTTCTCCTTAAAAGGCAACAAGGCTTTGTCAGGGCTGTGTTCACCCTCGGAGTCAAAACGAAGAATGGCGGTAAGAACTTAAGTCATTTCTCGAAAGAGATAAAGGAGTAAAAGGAGGAAAGGATTAAACGGGTGGTAAGGCGGGAGGCGGAGGGGGCGGGCGTTCCAGGTGGCTCAATGGGTAAAGAATCCGCTTGCAATGCAGGAGCCAAAGGAGACGCTGGTTTGATCCCTGGATTGGAGAGATCCCCTGAAGGAGGGAATGGCAACCCATTCCAGTATTCTTGCCTGGAGAGAGGAGGCAAGAGGACGTTCTTCTTCCCATGGACAGAGGAGCCTGGCGCGCTACAGTCCATAGGGTCGCAAAGAGTCGGACACGACTGAACAAG
>NW_011494604.1:3814814-3839600 GCF_000754665.1 Bison bison bison | reverse complement strand
GGAGGGCTTCCCAGGTGGCGCTGGTAGTAAAGAACACGCCGGCCAATCCAAGAGATGCGGATAAGCTCCTTGGGTGGGGAAGATCGCTTGGAGGAGAGCCTGGCAATCCACTCCAGTACTGTTGCCTAGAGAATCCCATGGGCAGAGGAGCCTGGTGGAGGACGGTGCAGAGTCGCAAATAGACACGACCGAGTACACATGCACGCAAAGGGGTAGGAAAGGTATAGAGAAGTAAGAGCTTTCTCCTCCTGCTTTCTTGCTCGCGGTCTTTCTCTTCCAGGCTAGGATCCGAGAGCTTCCGTTTGCCCTATTCCTAAGTGGTAAGTAAGAAGAAAAACTACCCCCTTGTTGGCGAATCAGTTCTAGGGTACTCGAAGCGTAGGTCGTCCTCCCCTCCGGCTTCACTTTGCCAACTACACCCCCGGATGCCGTCGGAACCAAGCTAAGGTGTTTCTATGGCAACGGACAGCTTCGGAGGACCTTTTCTTCTCTTTTAGCTGGCTACCATTTTGCCTCCCTGTGTTCCAAAATAATACATTTGCAGCTTACAAACATAAAAGGACTTAGGGAAAGAATTGTACAGATGATTTTGAACGTGGTTTATTTCAGTCAGAAGGCGATTTCTGAGGCTTAGTTTTTTGGCGGTCGCGGAAGTTACCTAAACGGGGGCGGGGCGGGGATGTGTTTACCCACAAGGCCACGCGGCGGGTCCTCGCTGGTCTCTTTCAGCCATCTTGGACCCTGTGAAGGTGTGTGGAGTTCCTGCAGCTGAGCTTTGGGGGCAAATAAGTGGGGTAGGCTCGGCTATATCTCTTGGACGAGGCACTGGTGTGACTCCGAGGCTCTATCAGCTAACGATTTCTGTGATTTCCAGCAACAGGGAGGACAGGATGGAGGAGATATGGGACTGATGGTGCTGGTCCCCTGGCCTCCGAGAATGGGTGCTCCGGTAACCCCAGTTGCTTCCGGGCCCTAGCGGAGTAAAATATAAAATAGATGCATTTTGTCTGGCAGCAGCGGCACCTTTAGGCAGGGTTCTTTGTCCACTTACTGCCACCTCAAACCTGTTTTTTGCATGTTTACTATGTCTTCCCTTAGCTTTTCTTTCCTGTTCAGTGTGTAAAGGGGTTCTCTGTGTTCTTCTCTGGCTTCTTGACCTTCGTTTTTTCGTAGTGATTGTAGGATAAATTTTCGTAAGACTTTATTTTGGTGTTTCTAGGAGTTATATCTTGTAGTGTAGAATCTTGCCACTTTAGTTTTTATCTTCATTTTGGCGTTTGCTTGCTTATCCAGCATTCTTTGAGTTTGGGGTGCTGTTCCACAGGAAGCTAGTAGGTGGGAAACGGGCATTGCAGGGTTTTAAACTGATTATTTTTGTTTTAAGGCCTGCTGGGAACGGGACTTCTAAAACGACAAATATGTCTGGAAGGTATGTGTTTTAAATATCATTGCTTTCTACTTAACAGTGTACTTGTTGTTTATTAGGCGTGATCATAAATGTAAGTCTAAGTCTGGTGGGGAAAAAAAAAATAGATGTTTGGTATAGGTAAATTTAGGTGGGGATCATCACAAGTCAAACCATACCTGTTGCTTGTTGAAGTTAAATGAGATCTTTTAACAGCTTAGAATTAACAATGTATTTTGTCTTAGGCTGTGGTCCAAGGCCATTTTTGCTGGCTATAAACGGGGTCTACGGAACCAAAGGGAACACACTGCTCTCCTGAAAATTGAAGGTGTATATGCTCGAGATGAAACTGAATTCTATTTAGGCAAGAGATGTGCTTATGTGTACAAAGCAAAGAAGTAAGTGTATAGTATTATACTCTGGACTTTTTACTAGATTTGTCTCATTTTAAGTTGGTAAAGTAATTGATACGGTTGTGGTTTTTACTTTGGGATTTTAAGCAACTTTAGGGTAGTGCTGGATGTAGATGTCTACTGCACTTAGAAAAATTACAGCTAATTGTTTGAAAGGAGGAGTCAGCTTCTTATGATTTTAAGGTTTTGTAGAGCATTTTTCATGTACCTTAATTCATTTTGTTGATCTCTTGTTGTATTTTTTATGGATGCTTAAAGATAGTCTCTCTCTAGAGTACTGGTTCTTAAACCCATTCCAACTCAGTTAAAACTTTTGGGATAGAGGCTGAGGGAGAGGTGGAAGAAATGGGTGGACTGTTGTTTTTTAACTGTTTTAAAAAAGATCTTTGGGGAATGCTTTCATCTCCTTCAGCCCCTTTTCCTGCTGCAACCAGAGAGATCCTTTGAGATTTTTAATTATAAGTCAGATCATTTATACTTCTGCTGAAACTCCAGCTGGTCCCCTCATATGGTTAAAAGCTGAAGTCATTAAGGAGCTTCTAAGACTTTATGCATTTAGGGCTCCCTGTGTTTTCTCTTAACCCAGCTAAGATTCATCTTGGTTATATATTTTTATTTTAACACAAGCTGTTCCCTTACTTCCAGTCTTTTTTCCAGCATTAGCTTTTTAGTAATGCCTTCCCTGGCTGTTTACAATTACAAACAAGTTTCTCTCCTCATACTCAGATTTTTTGTCCCCTATTTCATCTACCCCCTGCCTTCTCCACTATTACAGCTATTAGCATTTATTTCTCAAGTGAATTAAGTGGTTAACTGGGGTTGAGGGCCACTGATCTAGAAGTCATCTTGATTTTGCACCACACTATATTGGGTCTGTGGGTTCTCATGCCTTTTTTATTTTAATCGTCTTAAAATCAGCAACACAGTAACTCCTGGTGGAAAACCTAACAAAACCAGAGTAATCTGGGGAAAGATAACTCGAGCTCATGGAAACAGTGGCATGGTTCGTGCCAAATTCCGAAGCAACCTTCCTGCTAAGGCCATTGGACACAGAATTCGTGTGGTAAGTACATTGTTAACAGCATGGAACCTTGTGGAATCAAACTAAGCTCAAGGGGTTCGGCTTGGACCACTAAGGACTATTGTGATAATAAAATGTCACCAATAGTTCAGGCTGTAAAATTAGCGGCTACTGTGAAAATATATTATGGAACATTTTCTTGGCATTATGTGAAAAGCGAAGGCAAAGGGTTCAAATGGATTGAATTTGGTAATTGCTTAGGTAATTGCTAAAGCTGCCTGGAAGTGGTGGGGAATAGCATTTGACCTTTGAACAACACAGGGGTTAGGGGCTAGTAGGAAATCTACCTATAACTTTGCAGTTGCCATCTGCATCTGTGGATTCAGTCAACTGCAGATTGTGTAGTATGTATTTACTGAAAAAAATCTGTGTATAAGTGGACACGTGCAGTTCAAACTGGGATATTCAAGGGTCAGCTATTTAAACAGTTTTCTGGCATATGTATTAGGCTCTGAAGTAATTGCTAGAAAATGAAAATTCAGTATACCTTTTCCTGGCATAATTATTTTTTTTTGGACGTAATTCTTAATATCTCCCATCTCTTCATCATGACAGTCTTGAAATGGGTATTAAGGTTAACAGATGCTCACATCCCAAGGCTTCAGGCAAAGCCTTCAACTCCAGATTCTGTGGTTTTTCTAACAGGATGGCTCCTGTTTTCTTTAGTTAGGATGCATTTTTAATAGATATGGCTACATCTTTGGGGACACAGGGCACTACTGAACCCTGCTGAGCAGTTGAAATTTTTCATCAGAGCAGGTTTTTACTGTTAATGCATGTGAGTGAAGTCGCTTCGGTCCGAACGTGACCTCATGGACTGAAACCCTCCAGAGTCCTCTGTCCATGGGATTTCTCAGACAAGGATACTGGAGTGGGTTGCTGTGCCCTTCTCCAGGGTATCTTTCTGACTTGTCTCCTGCACTGGCAGACGGATTCTTTACCACACCACCACCTGGGAAGCCCCCGTATTGTTAGAGGAGGCAAAATTAAATGGACTCTGTGTTCCCAGTACTGATGCTTAGTCAGTGAATATTCAGAAACTGAAGGCTATAAACATTAGTTCCCTTCCCATGAGGATATGAGTCATTGGGTGCCTCTCAGATAGGTAATGGGATGAGAGGTGTATTTATGTTGTGGTATTCAGTAATTCTTGTATATAACATGTACCTTGTGTTCTTTTCCCCCCCAGATGCTGTACCCTTCGAGAATTTAAACTTCTTGAAAATAAAAGTGTGGATTTGTCCTGTTGTGCTTTTGTTAAATGGCTTACAAAATTCTTTGTCCTGAATACAGTTGCTAAGTCCTAAAATGGTGGTGGTTATCAGGCATATACAGAATACACAGGAGCCTAGAGAATATAGGACTATAGGAGGGTTTTGATGAGGATGGATGTATCTTGTATCTTAATACAAGACCTTAAATGGTAGGGGGAAGATTACAAGTGATTTTTAGTTGGAAACAGTGGAAGGGAGTATCTTGGAAGGTTTCTAGTGATGGCGCACTGGAACCTAGCCTATGGAAACATTTTTTAATTTGGCAGCACTGTGTGGCTTATGGGTTTTTTCTGTTCCCCAACCAGTGATCAAACCTAGGCCCTTGGCATTAAGAACCTTGTTTTGATCTAAAGTACCTTGTAATAGCATGCACTTGTTTGATATAGATTGGTTGGGAAACCTGGGGACTAAAAATGGTAGATGGGAGAAATTTGCGGAATATATTCATGGTATTTGGTGTCTTATTTGAACAAACATGGGTGAGAAATATTTGGGATTTGTGACTGGACAAAGCATTCCAGTATTTATATAACACTTGGTTGGGAATAACATGTAACTTGAAAGTGTCTCCAAAATGCCGTAAGTCTTAGAAAAAAAATCTTAGTAGAGGGTGGTCAGGATTGCCTGGACAGTGTTGCTTTCTTTCTTTGGCTCCATGTTTTAATATAGTAAAGTGCAGGACTGAAATATTTTGGCACGATATAATGGGAATTTGACAAACTGAGCCCCTTTTGACTTAAAATTGTATGTGGGCTTAGTTCAGTTCAGTCGCTCAGTCGTGTCCGACTCTTTGTGACCCCATGAATCGCAGCACGCCAGGCCTCCCTGTCCATCACCAACTCCCGGAGTTCACTCAGACTCACGTCCATCAAGTCGGTGATGCCATCCAGCCATCTCATCCTCTGTTGTCCCCTTCTCCTCCTGCCCCCAATTCCTCCCAGCATAACAGTCTTTTCCAGTGAGTCAACTCTTCACATGAGGTGGCCAAAGTACTGGAGTTTCAGCTTTAGCATCAGTCCTTCCAAAGAAATCCCAGGGCTGATCTCCTTCAGAATGGACTGGTTGGATCTCCTTGCAGTCAAGGGACTCAAAAGTCCTCCCAACACCACAGTTCAAAAGCATCAATTCTTCGGCGCTCAGCCTTCCTCACAGTCCAACTCTCACATCCATACATGACCACAGGAAAAATCATAGACTTGACTAGACGGACCTTTGTTGGCAAAGTGGTGTCTCTGCTTTTGAATATGCTATCTAGGTGGGCTTATCTAAGAGCTCTTAAAAATGAGTAGAACATAGCAGTTCTACATTTCACTTAGTTTAATGGTGGCCCTGAAGCCAAAAGAGTCAGGGAAATTGGGTATGTATGTGTACTGCCAGTCTTTGTTGTCTAGCAGCTGTCCAGCAGCAACTGTTGGGAGGCATGGCCATAAGGGAAACAATGTGGGTTGTAAGAAGCAGCAGTTTTGGAATCATTGAGCAACCATGCTGTCCTCACCCTTTAAAGGCCACCACATTTCAAATTTCTTAAGTAGGATCTTATGGAAATTGAACTTGGAAAGTTGGGTTAAGCCAAGAAGAGCAGATGAAATATCACTTGCCAAATTTGATGTGTAAGCAGAAGGCATTTGAGGAACCAATTAACTGGGTTATATAATGTGACTAAAACCTATTTGGAGTAATTGGGAAGTCTAGAAAACTACCAGATGCCAGGATATTAGTATTTAATTTTGTTTTTGACTGTGTCACCCATAGCATATGAGATCTTAGTTCTCCAACAAGGGGTCGAACCCACGCCCCCCCTGCAGTGGAGTCTTTCTTAATATGGGATGCTTCACCTATTTGTGTGTCATTCTTGTGTGGGGACCATGCTAATCTTGGTAGTATCCCAATTTTAGTTTGTATGCTTCCAAAGTGAGTGTGAAGCAGAGTCTTAACCACCGGACCACCAAGGATGTCCCAACAATATTCTCGTATTAGAGTGTCATTGAAGAGCTTGAGTGACAGGTGACAAAATTCATATTTTAGAAAGATCCCTGTGCAACCCGGCATAAATGAAGGGAAAACCAAGCAGGCTTTGCAGTCTTAACTAAGATATTTGCACACTGAAATAGACTAAACATTAACCAAATTTTAAAACCAATTGTGGAAAGGAGTCTTCAGAAGTAATGTTCTCAGCTTTGGTTGCTGAACAGGTAACTTTACACAAATTTGGGGGACCAGGAGATGGTTGGGAGGGGAGAGTTCATGAGTTCTAGAAAGCTGGAGAATGCCCACCTGTCAACATGTCTAGGAAAGCAGGTAGTTACTGGGGTCTGGATTAGGCGTACAGAAGAGAGGAAATCATCTCTGTTGTAGGAGTTCAGTGGATAGATCCAGGGATGATGGTAGAGTAATGAGGTGGTAGGCACTTGAAAAAGCAAGCTGAGTGTCTAGGATAACCAGAGTAAATGCAGTTGGAAGTAAGCCTTGCGCACAAATTCATGCACAC
Organism: Bison bison bison; assembly: GCF_000754665.1. Classification (NCBI taxonomy): domain Eukaryota; kingdom Metazoa; phylum Chordata; class Mammalia; order Artiodactyla; family Bovidae; genus Bison; species Bison bison. Next base: position 3,832,939 of record NW_011494604.1, on the reverse strand, counting down.
TCAAACTGATGGAATGGTAGCACTTGTGAGAGCCTGTATTGGGCTTCATCTGCTCCCATAGAGAGGTTTGGTTTAGTGCAGACTCCTCAAGACAAAGTTACATTGGAGGAATTGCTTGTTTCACAGAAATGAACTAAAATGGCTAGCACCTTGTCCTTTAAACTGTTAAAACTGCCACTCCACAAGGGTGACGCTGCTGTTATCTCTAGGAACTTGATAACTGGTACCATTCTTTCTTTCTTCACAATCCGGAATTTGTGGTTTTGTGTAGAGCACATACTAAAAGTGATAAATTTGGTTTAAAATCCCAACTTCCTTTTGTTGTGGGATGATAGCCACATCTAATGCCTCTATTCTTGTGTAGGATTCCCCACCCATTTTTTTTTTTTTAGTACATAATCTTATCAAATGTATAAATTCTTGGGAATTTTTTTTAACCTACTACAGTTCCTAGTATAGTAATTTATAATATTCAATTCTTGAAGTGACTGTTAAAAGCTCAGTGCTTCCAGTTCCCAGTTTTTTGGTTTCTTTTGTGGGCCACAAGGAGACTAGTTTTTTATAGTTTCTCACAGCTTAGCTTTTAAGCTTTTAATAGCAAGGATCTACCAGGTTTCCTCCAGGGTTAAAAGTGTTAATTGCTCAGTTATGTCCAACTGTTTGCAACCCCATGGACTGTTACTCTCTGTCCATGCAGTTCTCCAGGCAAGCATACTGGAGTAGGTAAGCCATTCTCCAAGGGATCTTCCCTACTCAGGGATCAAACCCGGGTCTCCCGCATTGCATGCAAATTGTTTGCCATCTAAGCTACCGGGGTTAACGCATTTGCAACTCTTAACATTCATTGATTGTACAGAAAATGACTTTAGTTAAGAAGTGGGTTTGGGACCTCTGGCGGTCCAGTGATTAAATCCAATGCAGGGGGCAGGGTTTGATCCCTGGTCAGGAAACTTAAGATCCCACTTACTGTGAAAGTGAAAGTCGCTCAGTCGTGTCCGACTCTTTGCGACCCTATGGACTATACAGTCCATGGAATTCTCCAGGCCAGAATACTGGAGTGGGTAGCCTTTCCTTTCTCCAGGGGATCCTCCCAACCCACAGATCGAACTTAGGTCTCCCGCATTGCAGGCGGATTCTTTACCAGCTGAGCCACAAGGGGGAGGACAAAAAAATTTTAAGTGGATTTAACACGATATTATAAATCAACTACTTTCAACTTAAAAAAAGGTAGGTCCTAAAATCGGTGACTCAGGATAAGTAAAATTGAAAAGTACATTCCACTTACCTTTTAAACAGAGAGCTAAATTTTAAGACTTTGCATCTATTTATGTCTAAGCTCCTGGCACCTGCTGCTGCTGCTGCTAAGTCGCTTCAGTTGTGTCCGATTCTGTGCGACCCCACAGACCGCAGCCCACCAGGCTCTGCCATCCCTGGGATTCTCCAGGCAAGAACACTGGAGTGGGTTGCCATTTCCTTCTCCAATGCGTGAAAGTGAAAAGTGAAAGTGAAGTCGCTCAGTCGTGTCCGACTCGTAGCGACCCAATGGACTGCAGCCTACCAGGCTCCTCTGCCCATGGGATTTTCCAGGCAAGTTGCCATTGGAGTGGGTTGCCATTGCCTTCTCCGCCTGGCACCTAGTGGGTCCATATTTTTTCACTGGATAACTGAATTAAAAAGTAAAACTCCTTCAGTAAGGACACGCACTTATCACCATCTCATTACCATCAATACCGACTAATCTCACAGCGCAACTCACGTGGGCTGCTAGACCGGCTTCACGCGAATGAGACGCGATGATCGTGATGCGACTCTCGTCTTCCGCGTTGAACTTCTTACCGGTGACGCAAGCCAATCAAAAAGCAACTTTCAGCCGCCAAGTCCCTCCACCTGCCTGGAGAGGCGAGGGGCGGGGCTGGCGCTGGGCGCGGAGGCGTCACGTACTCCATGGTAACGACGCTCGGCCTGAAGATGGCGGCCGAGTCGGGTAGAAGAGCGGGCTCCTCGGATTCAGGCCTGGGCCCGAGCCGGTGGCACTGGAGCGGTCCTTTATGGGTCCGAGGCGTTTTACTTCTTTTGGGTGGGCTCCGGGCAAGCACCACATCTATTCCTGTCTCCTTGCGCAGTTCTCCTCCGTGTCGGCACCACGTCCCGTCTGACTCTGAGGTAGGGCGACGGAGGGGCCCTGTGAGGGTAAAGTAATATGGGAGGCAACGGTAGAGAGGATAGGGTTGGAACAGGGTGTACTAGGGGAGAAAGCGAGATTGGGCCAGAGACTGGACTCTGAGAGGGTTGGGACCAGCCATCAGCTCTCTTCTTGCACCCAGCAAAGTGGCTCAATTCGGCACTCGAAAAGAACATCATCACTTTCCCGTGCGGAGAGTTGTGCTTAGCAAGTTGTCCTAGAGCAGTGGTTTTCCAACTTGGGTGTACATCAGAATTACCTACTGTGCTGTGCTTAATCGCTCAGTCGTGTCCTAAGGACTTGTTAAAATTCAACTGGCCGCTCCATTCATTCCCTCCCGCTGCCCACTTCTGACTCATTAGATCTCGGATGGAGCCTCAGAATTTGCAGTTGAAGTTCCCAGATCGTTGATGATGCTTCTTGTCCAAGGACCTTACTTTGGAAACCACTGACCGAAAGGTTTGAAAAAGAAATGATTGGAGAGCTAGACAAAATCGTTGCAGAGATATTGGGGGTTCTCTGGAGACAAAATTCAGATTTATTTTTAAGTTACTTCATCACATTGCTTGCTTTAACCCTGTTCTCCTGCCCTGAAATACCTTTCTCCCTCCCATTGTATTTTTCTTCCTGTCTAAATTCTTTCATTCTTAGTTCCTTAATCGCAAAGCAGCCTGCTGAAACCACCCCAGCAGAATGTTCTTTTCATTTTACAATATGTCTTATCTGTACTCTTTTCTGGCACTTAACCGAGTCCCGCTATGTGGTGACAGCTTATTTTTCAGACATATCTTGCTTTTGTAGTTGAATTGTAATTTTCCTTGGTATATGAGGATTGTGTCTTGTACTTTATTTAGAGGAGGGCCACAGTAATCAGTATTCTTTGAGGAAAGGAGACACAGTACCTGGGGGCAGGGCTGCATGTTGTGATTGATTTTATATTAATATTTTGTCTTATTACTTTATCAAAAAAGATTAATTTGGAAATTTTCAGTTCAGCCCAGAAATCTAAATCTAAGAAAATTCATTTTTGTGATAATTTTCAAATTTTTCTGTATGCTGTTAAAATCATATATGCCAGAATTCTAAGTTTGGTGTTTGTGGCTATATTACAGCTTTTATCATGACACTGCATTCTGGCTGAATTGTTTTATTTATTCTTTAGTCTCTTAGCAACTTGTAAGTTTACAATACAGTATTGTAATCTGTAATCACTGTGTTGTACATTAGATCTCCAGGACTGACTTATCTACTAGTTGCAAATTTGTACCCTCAAACATCTCAGTTCTCCCACCTACCTAGTGAATTCTTTTTAAAATACATTCCCACAAAGCCCTGCATTTCTCTCTTTGAATTTAGATCAAGAGAAAGTAGTTCAAAGAACTGCAAAATCTCTGTACTTGAAGGAACCTTAATAGCTGTTTTCTTCTTGTGATTGTTGCCAGTGTACAAATCTCTTACTTATATTTGAACATTTCCACAAATAGGGAAATTGTCTCCAGAGGCAGTCCCTTTGCTTTTTGGAGAGATCATTGTTCTTTTTATAGAACTGAAAACGGACTTCTCAGGCAGTACAGTACTAAGAGTGCTAAGAGTTTCCACTGCAGGGGACACATGTTCAATCCCTAGCAGAGAACTAAGATTCCACATGCTGTGCGGTGTGGCAAAATAAAATAAAGGTACACAGCTTGAAAACTCCTCCTGAAACTTCCCTCTATTCTTATTTATGGCTCTTGGCTGAACAAACTAAATAGTGATGGTGCTTTGGATATTAAAAGCAAGCTATTAAATTCTTGAGAATTCTCATTCCTAATAAATTTTCCTGTTTCTTCATAGAGTATGTTGTAACAAGTCCTCATAGCCATTCTCTTTGCTTTAATTTGGACACAAAGAATAGGCAAGTGCTAGTCATTGTAACAGTAGAGACTGCACCTCTGATAATTGCAACAGTAAATTACAGTAACTTTATATTGGTAATGATGGGGAACTACAAAACATTTGACTCATATAACTTGTTCTCAACTGAAAACTTTTAAGTTTTGGTTTAATTTTTTATTGCATAAATTAAAACAAAACCAGAATAGTATAATGAACTCCCATGATCCTTCACCCAGCTTCAACACTTACCACTGCTCTCTTATTCTGTTTCATATACTTCTGTCCATTCTCTATCCACCCATTGTTATTGTTACCTTTACAGGTTTTTTTTGTTTTCCCATAAAATTTATATATACTAAAATGTAGCAAATGCAAACATTTACATTCATGTAAAACCAACAACCTATCACAATACAGAATAGAACATTTTCAAGTCTCCAGAAAATTTTCTCCTGTTCTGTGCCAGTCTCTCCCATCTCTTTTCTTTTTTTTTATTTTTTTCATATTAGATTTAGATTTTACAGCAAATTAGTTTTGCTTGTTCTAGAATTCAGCTTAAATAAATGGAATTATATAATGTATAATATAGTAGATCACATTGAATTTTCCAATAGTAAATCAACCTTGTATTTTTGGTATAGATTTTAATTGGGTATGATATATTATCCTTTTTAATACACTTCTGAATTCAGTTTCCTCATAGATTAAGGATTTTTATATGTTTATATGTTTATATTTTTATATGTTTATAAGTGATGTTGGTTTATAGTTTCCTTTTCAGTGAAATTTTTATTAGCTTTTGGTATCAGAATTATGCTGACTGTACAAAATGAGTTGGAAAGTTCTATTATATATTTTCTAAAAGAGTTTGTAGAAAATATCTTCCTTAATATCTTCCCTGCCCTTCACTATCTCCCGGAGTCTGCTCAAACTTATGTCCATTGAGTCAGTGATGCCATCCATAACTGAAACTATCAGGGCCTACAGTTTTCTTTATGAAAAGTTGTTTGTTTGTTTTTTAACACTTTCATTGAGCTATAATTTATATACCATAAAATTCACCCACTTAAGTATCCAAATAAGTGATTTTTAATAAATTTACAGAGTTATAGAACTATCACCACAGTCCAGTTTTAGAGTTTTTTCATCAACCTGGAAAGAACCCTTGTGCCCATTTACAGAAAACTCATGTTTTCACTTCTGGCCCCAAGAAACCACTTGGTAGGAACAGATAAATTCAGTTTCTCTGATACACGTCTATTCATAGTATCTGTTTGATCTTGTGTCAGTCTTGGTAACATGTGTTTTTTGAGGACTTTATTTCATCTGAATTGTTACACTTACTGACATAAAGTTGTTCATAATATATTTATCCTTTTGATGTCTATAGAATCTGAGTGATATCCGCACTTTCATTTCCAATGTGGTAATTTGTGTTTATTTTATTCTAGTCCATTCTTTCTAGGAGCTTATTAATCTTATTAATAATTTTAAATAGCCAACCATAAGCTTTGGTAATTTTCTTTAATCATTGTTTTCTATTTCATTGTTTTCTGTTTTGTTATTTCTCCTTTCTCCTTATCGTGGATTTACTTTGCTCATATTGTTAGGGGGAGACTTACATCATTGTTTTTGAGCTCTTTTTTCTTTCCTACTATAAACATTTAAAGATCTGTATTTCTCTCAGTACAAATTTAGCTACACTTCACAAATTTTGACACATTGTATTTTAATTGTCACTTAGTTCAGATGCTTTTATTTTCCCAAGTAATTTTATCTTTGATCCATGGGTTATTAAAAATGTTTAAAATATAATTTCTAAATATTTGGTCCTTTTCTAGATAGCTTGTGGTTATTAATTTCTAATTTAGAGAATATCTTCTGTAAGATTTCAGTTCTTTGAAATTGTTTTACATATATTTCAGCATATGCTCTGTCCCACTAAGCTTTTCTGTGTAATAGTAAAGAGTATACTATAGGTACTGAGTGTAGTTTTCTGTACACATCAATAAGGTAAGGTAACTGATGGTACACTTCAGATTTCTATATTTTTTATACAAGTTTAAGGGTCGTATTCCATTTACAGTTATTATAAAATATTAGCTATAGATTTCTATGTTCTTAAAATTTTTTGTCTAATTGATAGGATCTTAAAATTTTCTATGATTATAAATGTTTTTCTTTTTCTTCCTTTAGTTCTGTCAGTTTTTGCTTCATGGATTTTGAATCTATTGCTAGGTACATTCACACTGGAGAATCCCATGGAGGGAGGATCGTGGTAGGCTGCAGTTCCTGGGGTCACAAAGAGTCAGACAGTACTAAGTGACTTCACTTTCACTTTCAATCCTTTATTATTATAAAACATTCTTTATTATTGGTAATACTCTCTACCTTTGTCTGCTTTGCTGATATTAGTCTAGCCATTCCAGCTTGCTTATGATTAGAATTTTATATCTCACCTATCTATGAGATGTAAAAGTTTATCTTTTATCTCACTAGAGATAAACTTCAGTATTGAACATCTTTCTTTTAGTGCTTTAACTATTTGTTTCATTGTCTTCTCATCTTTATTTTTTTAATTAAATACTTTATTTAAAAAAATAAAAACAGGTTTAGACTCACTGCAAAATTGTGAAGAAGGTACAGAGATTTCCCAAGTACTGTATTCCTCTTGACATGCATAGACTCCCCTATCACCAACATCCCTAATCAGAGTGGTACTTTTGTTGTAACTGATGAAACTACACTGACACATCATAAGCACCCAGAGTCCGTATTAGAATTTACTATTGGTGTTGTACATTCCATGGGTTTGGACAAATGCATAATGACACATAGCCATCATTACAGTATCATACATGGTAGTTCCACTGCTTTCAAAATCCTGTGTGCTCTGCTTATTCCTCTGCCATCTTTCTATCTCTGGCAAACACCAATCTTTGTACTGTGTCCATAGTTTTCCCTTTTCCAAAATGTCATCTGGTTGGAATCATGTAGTATGTAGCCTTTTCAGATTGACTTCTTTCACTCTGTTGATGTTCCGTCTCCCAGTCATATCTGACTCTTTGTGACTGTGTGGACAGCAGCGCACCAGCCTTCCCTGTCCATCATCTCCCAGAGCTTGCTCAAACTCATGTCCGTTGAGTCAGTGATATGCATTTAAGTTTGCTTCATGTCTTCTCATGGCTTAATAGCTCATCCTTTTAACTCTGAATACTATTTCATTGTCTGGATATACCACTGTTTATTTATCCATTTACCTATTGAAAAGCATCTTGGCTGCTTCTGAGTTGTAGCAATTATGAATAAAACTGCTATAAAGATCCATGAACAGGCTTTTGTGTGAATTTACATTTTTAACTCATCTGTGTAAATGCCAAGGAGCATGACTGCTGAGTGGTTATGGCAAGAAGTATGTTTAGTTTTGTAAGAAACTGCCAAAACTGTCTTCCAGAATAGCTGTACATGTTACATTCCCACCAGTAATTAATGAGAATTCCTATTGCTCTACATCCTTGGCAGCATTTGGTATAGTATATGTTCCAGATTTTGGCCATTCTAATAGCTATATAGAGATATCTCATTGTTTTAATTTGTGTTTTCCTGATGCTGGGAGGGATTGGGGGCAGGAGGAGAAGGGGACGACAGAGGATGAGATGGCTGGATGGCATCACCGACTCGATGGACGTGAGTCTGAGTGAACTCCGGGAGTTGGTGATGGACAGGGAGGCCTGGTGTGCTGCGATTCATGGGGTCACAAAGAGTCGGACACAACTGAGTGACTGAACTGAACTTAACTGAATGATATGTAATGTGAAACATCTTTTTGTATATTTATTTGCCATCTGCATACCTTCTTTGGTGAGGTGTGTGTTAAGGTTTTTGGCCCGTGTTTTACTTGAGTTGTTCATTTTCTTATTGTTGAGTTTTAAGAGCTCTTTGTATATTTTGGATAATAGTCCTTTATCCAATGTGTCCTTTGCAAATATATTCTCCCAGTGTGTGGCTTGTCTTCTTTTCTTAATGTTAACTTTCATTGAGCGAAGTATTTATTATTAATAAAGTTGAAATTATCAATTATTTCATTCATGGATTATGTCTTTAGTTTTGTATCTAAAAAGTCATCACTAGGCACTTCCCTGATGGTCTAGTGGGGGCCAGTGCAGAGGGCCTCAGGTTGGTCCCTGGTCAGAGAACTAGATCCCAAGTGCCACAACTAAAAGTTTGCATGCTGCAATTAAAAAATAATAAATAGGGACTTCCCTGGTCCAGTGGTTAAAAGTCCACCTTCCAATGCAGGGCATGTGGCTTTGAGCCCTGGTGAGGGAACTAAGATCGCACATGCTGTAGGGCAACTAAGCCTGCGAGCTGCAGCTACAGAGCCCGTGCACTCTGGAGCTCGTGCCTTAACGGAGGATCCCGTGTGCCGCTACGAAGACTTGACACAGCCAAAAATAAACAATAAATAAGTATTAAAAAGTAAACAAAAAAGTCATCACTATACCCATGAATATCTAGTTTTTCTCCTATAGTGTCTTCTCTAAGAGTTTTATAGTTTTGTATTTTATATTTTACATTGAGATTTATAACCCATTTTGAGTTAATTTTTATAAAAGATGTGGGCTCTGACTCTAGAGTCACTTTTTTCCATATGAATATCCAGTTGTCCCAACACCATTTGTTGAAAAGACATTGTTTGATTTTCTTGCCTTTTTCCTTTGTCAGAGATCAGGTGAATGTATCTATGTAGGTCTATTTCTGGGCTCTCTATTCTGTTTCATTGACTTATTTGTTTCTCCTTTTGCCAGTACCACACTCTCTTGATGCTGTAACTTTATAGTAAATCTTGAAGTCAAGTGGTGTCATTCCTTCAACTTTGTTTTTTTCTTCAACATTTTGTTGGCTATTCTGGGTCTTTTGCCATCTATATAAACTTTGGAATTAGTTTGTTGATATTCACAACGTAACTTGCTGAAATTTTTATTGGGATTGGCATAGGTGAAACTGGAAAGAACTGACATCTTGGTAGTACTGAGTTTTTGTATCTGTGAGCATGAACTATCTCTTGATTTATTTAGTTCTTTTTTTTTTTCTGAGTATTACATTTAAAATTTAGTTTGTTAATTTTGAGTCCTTAAGTAGCTAATCTATATATATTTTTTCAAATCTATTCCTTTTTCTCAGGTCATAAATAAGGTCCATCTTAAAAATCATGTTGTAAAGAGAGATGTTAATGAACATTTAAGAATTAAGATTATCTACGATAAAAGTATTGAAGAGTAAGTACACCATTATTCTGTCATCTTTTTTATTAAGAATCAAACTATTGAAGATACTTTCATTTGTTACCTGGAGTTCCGTAAATGGAATTAAACTAAATATGCTTTTTAATTTAGAAAGATGAAGGCCATGAGATATGATTTAAACCTATGCATCTTGAATAATTTAAACAGAACCAGCGTATATCTCCGTGGATGTGGTCAATAAGAGACCTGGCCACAATAAGTACTTGAAGGAAAAATAAGAGGAAATACCAATGTATACAATAATAAGAACATGTGCAAAATTATTAACCAGAGAGATGATATAGCCTGATTTTTAAAGAAAGAGAGGTTCAGAAAAGAGATAAATTATGAATCTGTAGTAGTTTATGAAGAGCTGTTGGGAGTAGTTGATGTCTTTCTCTATCTTTAACTTCCCAAATGAACAAGACTGTATTTGATCAACTCTAAAATGCTCGCTGAGATCTGGGGCTCCTGCCAGATATATTCTGAACAAATGAGACGATGGTTTGCCCTCAGCATGGCAATCTTTATGTTTTATGTCATCATTTTCAGGTTGCTCCCTGAGAAAAGACACCTTGTAAAGGTATGTAATAAATACTCATGACTTGAACACTTAAAATCGTGCGTTTTATTATATGTTAATTTTACTTCAATAATGAAAAATATATACATGACTACTTTGTGAATGACTAAATAAAAGATGTTGGTAAATGTATTTCTCATTTTCACAAACATGTTGTTGTGATGTACTCACTAAAACTTTGTTCATATTTGATATTAAGTTTTCTCATTTTATGATGTGATATTAAGTCATTCTTATTTCTTTTACTTGTCCTCTTAGGTTTTAGGGGAGCAGAGCATGCTTAGGATAGGATGGAAAAGATGACTTTTTAAAAATATCAAAAACAGTTTTCTTGGTGTAAATGCTCATTGTCCTGAAGAATAATTGGCCAGATAGTATGAAATGCCAAGGTTGTTTATAAAGGTGCTAGCCTCATACGCTTTTTAACTATTACAGAGGCATGCGCTCACACACACACACACACACACACACTAAGCCAGCTCATTATGGGCAACAGAAATTGGTGAAGTTAAAGTAGATCTTCTACATATAAGATTTTCTTAACATGAACTACATTAGTGTTGGAGTCATCTAAAGCAGTCTCAAATTTAAAGTAAGTTAGAGTGCTCGCTTCGGCAGCACATATACTAAAATTGGAACGATACAGAGAAGATTAGCATGGCCCCTGCGCAAGGATGACACGCAAATTCGTAAAGCGTTCCATATTTTTCAAAATAAACTTATTGGAGAATCTTTAAAAAAAAAAATAAAGTAAGTTAGATTAATAGTTGTGATTTATGTTTTATAATATTCTATTTAAATAGAATAGGGTACGGGAGGAACTTTCTGGTGCTTTTTCCTCCAAAACTAGAAGGTGAAGAAATTCCTTTGCTCCTACGCTCACTCTCTCCCCTACCCCTAGCCACACAACCTTTGACTAAATATTGTATTTGAGTTACAAGGCTTTTTCCTTCTTCCCCTTTAGTCATTAATACCCTGTGCTTGCTTGTTTTAAATATGGTTTATCTCTTAGTTAATTCTGACTGTTTTTTTATTTCAACTTTTATTTAGAACAAACTTTTCCCACAAGCTGTTTCTTATTTAGAGAAGACTTTCCAGGTTCGTAGACCTGCGGGCACTATATTACTTAGTAGGTATGTCACATTTCACACAGCTCATTTTCTTCAATTGTTTAGCAGTCTGCCCTCTTCATTCTGTCAGTATGGCAAATTTTGAAATTTATACTGGGAGTATTTTATTATGTTGGTTCTTAGAGACCAAACCGTAAGATATAGCATGTTGGGTAGTCATTCTGTCCCTGATTTTCCATTATGACAGGACCCACTGGGTCTTTTCTTTGGGTGTAGTTGTACCCTTTTCCTCTCCCCTTCCTTCCTCCTTTATGTGTACAATATAGGCTTTTGAAGTGTTTGAAAACCCACATTAGGAGGATTTCCCATGGAACCAAAATTGTTTCTGAGACTACTTTTCTAATTAAAATAGTAGCTATTAATGAACTAAATATAGCAACTACTAGTTTTTTACAGTGTTTTTAACTGCTGTGAACTAATCTTGTTTTTTGTTTTTTGTAATTAAACTTTAATGTAAAAATGAACTGAAGACAATGTGCAACGAACCAATACCAATACCTACGGAAGGAAAATGATCACCATAGATGCTGTACTGAGGAATGTGCAGAGCATACAAAATGTGGTCCCATTATAGTGCCTGAGGAGCACCTCCAGGTAGTTCACCCTGCTCTTTGCAACATTTTTATTCTTTAGGATAAACTTAGAACAGATTTTCAATTGTGATTGTTCCCAGAAGTTTTTACAGTTTTACAGTTCAAAAGCTTCATTCTCTATCGAAAGTAATCACAATTGGGTGTGCTGATTTTATTCTTTCATTGGTTTTCAAATGAATTTAGTTATTTCTTTTCTTTTTTCAGTTTATCTCTGGGGTTGCTGAATCATTTCTGCTTAGAACTTTATCTTTGCTCTCCAAAACATCTTTTAGCAGCTGTATACCTCAGTATTTTTAAAGGGCAATTTAACCTTATCTCTTCAAATAAAAGTAAGGTTCAACCCGTCATGGAAATGTATTCTATAAAAATACTTACAACTATATAATATATGTTCAAGGGTATTCTTTGCAAAACTATAAATATACCTATACTAGTTATGTTATGGCATAACCACATAATGGAATATTATACAGCTGTTAAAGAATGAAATCAATCTTTATATAAATAAATTGTAGCAAACATTAAATTTAGAATGGATAAACAACAGGGTCCTACTGTATAGCACAGGGAACTATATTCAATATCCTGTGATAAACTGTAATGGAAAAGAATGTAAAAAAAGAATGTGTATTGTGTGTATAGCTGAATTACTTTGTATAGCAGATTTGCACAACATTGTAAATCAACTATACTTCAGTAAAAAATTTTTTAAAGGTAAATCAGTGTGGGCAGTTAGCCTGTTTTATTTAAAAATTAAAAGTTATCAATTTTTCACCCTTGGTCTTCCCTTGTGGCTCAGCTCTTAAAGAATCCACCTTCAATGAGGGAGACCTGGGTTTGATTCCTATGTTAGGAAGATCCCCTGGAGAAGGGAAAGGTTACCCACTCTCGTGTTCTGACCTGGAGAGTCCATGGGGTCTCAAAGAGTCAGACACAACTGAGTGACTTTAGCTTATGGGTTTCCCTGATAGCTCAGCTGGTTAAGAATCCGCCTGCAATGCAAGAGACTCCAGTTTGATTCCTGGGTTGGGAAGATCTTCAGGAGAAGAGATAGGCTACCCACTCCAGTATTCTTGGGCTTCCCTTGTGGCTCAGCTAGTATACAATCCACCTGCAATGTGGGAGACCTGGGTTCAGTCCCTGGGTTGGGAAGATCTCCTGGAGAAGGGAATTCTCCTGGAGAATACATGGACTATACAGTCCATGGGGTCACAGAGAGACACGACCAAGTGACTTTCACTTTGACTTTTCACTTTCACCTTTCAATAAAGCTGAAATAAAAGCATAAGTAATAAAAATAAGTATATACACCCATATAAAAAGTTATAAAGTAATTGGAAATATACATATATTAAAAATCTGGAGACATTAAAATTTTAATGATTTTCATTGAGTTGGATTGTGGGAGACTTTTATTTGGTAAGTTATATGTTTTTGTAACTTTCCAATTTTTCATATTAAGCATATATTATTTGTATTAGAAAAAATAGAAAAACTTAAATGCATAAACCAGAAAACCAATTTATACATACTTTTTGAAAAATATGATTATTGCTTTAGATGTCTTTCTTTATTTAACTATGTTCTCTCATTACTTGTAGAAAATAAATATGTTATTGAACATTGATTTTATAAGCAAAATCAAGCATATGGTTGAAGTGTACTTCGTAATTTTTTCTTGAGGTATCTGAAGCTCACCAAAGGCTTTTCGAACCCTATAGTGGCACAAATTCAGCTAACTTACTCAGCTTCCATTTCTTTTATCAAATTCCTCAAGAGCATAAAGGGTTTTAGGGACATGTTTCAAAATTAAAACAACTTGTTAATTACATATTTATCTTTTGTCCTAAGACATTTAGAGACATTTCCTAGACATTTTAAAGCACATTTCTTTTTTCCTATTTTTGTTTATTTTAAATTATTTTGTCGTTTCAAATTCTGTATTATCTTTTTTGGGGGGGGTGGTTCCTAAACGTTTTTTTTAAGAAATGAAAGATCATGGAAAAGAATGCTGTTAAATCACAGCTTTTCGTAACACCAACTATTAGCAGATTAAAGTAATTGAATTTTAAAATTATAAATACGTGTGTTAGAGAAGCAACAGTAAGCAGAAGTGAGAATTTCTGTTTTTTCTCTCTCTACAAACATCACTTATGTATTAAAAAAAAGCCAACATTTACTGATTTTCCTATTTATAATTTGGAGATTATGGTTATTTAGGAACTTTGATAGAAATTCTCTAAAAAGCAGGTGTTAAATGGGCAAAGTTTGCTTAGAAAACTAGAAATAAGGGTAGTAATATAAAGATGACTTTAACTTTTTACCTTATATACTTTTGTATTATCTGAATTTTTAATAAGATACATGAATTACTTTATAATAGGAATGTATTTCCACTGGATGAAGATTTTTATTAATTAATTTTGAAATAACCACAGATTCACAGAAAATTGCTAAAAAATATATTTATAAGAAGGTTCCTTGTAATTTTCACCTAGTTTCAGGGTTTAGTAAAACCTTTTTATTTCTCTTTTTGTATCCTGGTGGGATGCCCTTTCAGAGAAGGCGATGGCACCCCGCTCCAGTACTCTTGCCTGGAACATCCCATGGACGGAGGAGCCTGGTGGGCTGCAGTCCATGGGGTTGCTAAGAGTTGGACATGACTGAGCAACTTCACTTCCACTTTTCACTTTCATGCATTGGAGAAGGAAATGGCAACCCACTCCAGTGTTCTTGCCTGGAGAATCCCAGGAACGGGGGAGCCTGTTGGGCTGCCGTCTATGGGGTCGCACAGAGTCGGACACGACTGAAGCGACTTAGCAGCAGCAGCAGGGATGCCCTTTATAAATAGAAGTTGTTTGTTTTAATTCATATTATACATTTATGGTCATTGTATATAAAGTAGAAATTTTAATAAATCTAAAATTAGAGATAGGAACTGAGTAGAGAGAGGTATGAATGTGTGCATGCTTGTGTACCCAGTCGCTTCAGTCATGTCTGATTCTGTGACCCTATGGACTATAGCCTGCAAGGCTCGTCTGTCCATGGGATTCTCCAGGCAAGAATACTGGAGTGGGTTGCCGTGCCCTACTCCAGGGGATCTTCTGAACCCAGGGATTAAACCTGTGTCTCTTACATCTCCTGCATTGGCAGGCAGGTTCTTTATCACTAGTGCCACCTGGGAAGCCCCAGAGGGAGATATGGATTTTGATAAAAATGGAAGAATTAATAAAAATTAAATCATACATATTTAAAGTCTGGATTCACTGTAAGTAAAAGCCCTTATAGTTAACCTTATCTCTGGTCTGATTTTCTGTTGTCCCCTGTGGGCATAGCAATGCAGAGTCTGTTGTGGTGGTAAGTGGCCCTGTGGAGCAGTGGGTGTGCCAGACCAAGAGGGAGTCCGGGATGCAGACTTTGTTCTTTATGTTGGTGCTCTGGCCACTGAGAGGTGTAGCCATGAAAACATCATCTCTTATGCAGCCTATTGTCAGCAGGAAGCAAAAATGGACAGGTAAGCTTCCCCCCCGAGACTTATTCCCAAGATCTAATATAAGAACTCTCAGGGTGGGCACAATATTGTAAAGTAACTAGCCTCCAATTAAGAAAAAAAAACTCCCAGGGTGTGGAGGGAGGTGGGTGGTGGTTAGGATGGGGAGACACATGTGCACCTGTGATCGATTCATATTGACGTATGGCAAAAACCAGGACAATATTGTAATTATCCTCCAATTAAAGTAAATAAATTTAAAAGAACTCTCAAAGCATGTTCTGAGTGTTTAGAGTACAGGGAGTTTGCATTTGCCAGATTACCCACCTCCAGTAGTAAGAAACAGCATAGTGCTTGGATGCAGGTATAGTGGGGAA
Source organism: Bison bison bison (assembly GCF_000754665.1). Classification (NCBI taxonomy): domain Eukaryota; kingdom Metazoa; phylum Chordata; class Mammalia; order Artiodactyla; family Bovidae; genus Bison; species Bison bison. The sequence goes on along the minus strand of NW_011494604.1, from coordinate 3,817,424 downwards.
ATCAAGTTATAGGACTGTTATGCATATGGTAATATGAATAAAGAAAAAATCTACTGTCAATAGAATTTTCTTTGGAAGTGATGAATACCTCTCTAAGGAAACAGTTTGAACTTTAATTTTAGCACTTCTGTGCTAAACTTTAAGATGCTGAAAATAACTATTCACCTAATTTTCATATCACTTGATATGTCCTTCACTTAGTTATTTCTTAAAAATTTAGAATCCTCCTTTTTATTTATAAAATATTTCAAAAATTTTTTTCTCAGTGAAGTAGTCTTGAAATAAAGTTGTTATGTATACAGAGGATTGCCTGTCACACACCAGACAAATCAATTAAAGGCAGTAGGAACTGACATGTCTCGATATAGATTGTGTGACATTCTCAGATCTAAGAGAGTTAATGTGACTTGTTCATTGTTTGTAAGGACCATTGGTGAGTTCCTGAACATTCATCTACCAGTCAAAATACTAACTGACTTTAAAGAGCTATTTTACTTCTATCAATATCTAATTAATTTAAGGGGAAAAAGTGAAATTATTAGTAGAATCAAGTAGACAGTACAAATGAAACACTAATATATGCTTCAGAGTAATACTGTCAGTACTGAGGTCAAAATCAACATCATTGATTATGAAAGCAGTCTGTTAGCGTGATACCGTATACTTGTTGATCCATGAACTAAACTCAAAAATCTTTAGCTTCTGAATGCTGAGAATGCTTTAAGTGAAATATTTAATATATTACTGAAGAAGAAAGTACTAGGTGGTTTTGCAGATGTATATGTATTGTTTAGTATTCTTAGAAAAGAATATATGTATTTAGTAGAATGTTCAATTTTTTCCTGAGAAGCTATCATTAAATTTATGATATTTTATAATTAATAGTATCTCAATATCAAGCAAATATGGTATTTGAAGTGCTAAATGAATAAGCTACTTAATAAAATGAGACACATCTCAAAGTAGATGTCTTTGAGAAATATACCTTCATAATAGCAATGTTGCAAAATCATGGTTCTTTATCTTAATTTGACCTAAGCCATATGGATTGTGCATACACCCATACACAATTTCATTTTTAATATACTGTTGAGTATCAAACATTGTAGAACAGTGTACATAATATGATTTCATATTTGCTTTAAAAAGCTGCTTATGGATTTGAACATGCTAAGGTAAAAGTCGAAAATAATTAGGATTACCAGCTATGCTAATTTTCTCAGGAATACCCTTGTGTTAGACCTAAAAGCCCCATAACCTAGGAAATCCCTCAGTTCTGGGCAAACTGGGATTGAAGGTCACTCTAAAAATAAAACATCCCTTTTGTTAATAGCAGTTACTTGTGATAGTGGACTTTAGTGGTGGTAGGTTGTAAAATAAGGAATTTTCACTTAATTCTTCATACATTTCTATAATTTGGATATATAACTCTTTCCAGTGAGCTTTTATTACTTTTCGTAAACAAAAGACATGTTAAAGTGAACTTTAAAAACACAAAAGTGAACTTCATGTGTTAGGAACAGAATGGGTTCCCTGTGGAAGTAGGGAGAGGGATATAAAATCCCATGTTGAGATGGGTCTAGATTAGTTCTTCTCTTTTTAGCACCTGATAATACTGAAAGTACTGAAAGTATTTAATTGTCTTTTAGGGAGAGAATCCAGCATAGGAGTTATCACATAGATGAGAATCCCATAGCCCAGAGATTTGTTTCACTTTCAAAGCCCTGCGGTTATGTTTCCTTAAGGCACTTGAACATTGGCTCACTTTAGGTAGGAATGACTAGCTGAAAGCCCTGCGGTTATGTTTCCTTAAGGCACTTGAACATTGGCTCACTTTAGGTAGGAATGACTAGCTGAAGGAATAAATGTTCCTTGTGTCAGTGAATCTGAAGCTACTCATGTTGTCTTCTCATACCTGGGGAAGATTCTGGTTTCTTAGAAGAATGTTGACATTAAAAGAGAGCAATATCTTAAGTTGGTGTTTTTGAATCTTTTATGATAGAAGCGGCACTTTCCTTCAAAACTGCTATATTGCATTAATTCATTCCATAAATATTTGAGTGCTTAATACGTTGCCAGCAGACTAGGTGAACAAAACAGGCACATGTACCTGCCTCGTGGAATTTACAGATTACAGCGGGAGTCAGGTACTAGTTAAATACAGTTAGAAAGAGACATGTGACTTCAAATATGATAAATACTTTGTAGAAAAAGGGTGCTGCGAGATAAAAGAGAACAAAAGGAGGCAAACATAATGTAGATGAACTGGACAAAGAAGCCCTCTTTGAAGAAGTGAAACTTGAGATATAAGCTGACAGTTATCAGTATCAGCCACATAAAGAGCTGGATAAGAGCTTATGTTAGGAAAAAGCTGTTGTGTTGAGGATGAGAGCTTCAGGAGATGCACTGTAGGGAGAAGAACACAGGGCTGTTTTATTCTAAATGCTTAAGAAGTCCCTGAGGGTTTGAGCCTGACAGAGACATTTATTTTATATTTTAGAGGTCACCATGGCAACATTTCGGTGAGTAACTTATAGTCATAATTTTCTAAGTGTAAATCTGTTGTTTTCAAGTATGAAAAAAGTGCATTGTATGTTTGTTTTCGTTTTT
>NW_011494604.1:3791199-3814714 GCF_000754665.1 Bison bison bison | reverse complement strand
GTTTTTGTTTTTTTTTCTTTTTTATCTACATAAGGCTTTTTTTTTTTTTTTACCTACAAAAGCCTGTTACTTTGTAAATAGGCTATCAGTATTTGGGGAGATTTGTGATATTTCTGTGGTAAAATGTTAAGGTAGTGTTGGGAGAAAAAACCTTGGGGTTCTTTATATTGCTGTTTGGCACAGTTTTTGAAAGACAGTTAGATGCATGGTGAAATTGAATTACTCTAGGTCCCAGTCAGCTCTTGGATTCTTAAGTTCCAGGCTCATAAAGAGATATAGAATTCTGTAGATTCTAGAAGGTATAAAATACTGTATGAAAGATGATGATAGGAAGATAAAAAAATCTATGTTAGTGAAGGCATTGTTGGGACAGAAGGAGGAGGATAGTGAAATGGAAATAAGAGGGTTCTGTAACTTGCAGCAATCTGAATGATTTGCTTATTGTCTGTCTTATTATATAACTGTTTTCCTTCTCTACCTACTTGTCTGTCCCTGTGCCTGTACATAAAGTGAAATGCTGAAGTCAGAAATGAGTTTTGTGAGTAAAAATAGTGTTAGAATTTAAGTTTTCCAGTTCATTCCCTTTTTTGGTACATATTGACCTATTTTACAAATTCACACTGAAGTATAATTAACTGACTCTATCCTTTCATGGGAACAAGTGTTGATTAGCTGTATCATAGGGAAAAACAGGTATAAGTCTTAGAAATAAAATATAGTTAAAGTTAGATATTATGTTATAAAATGACGTTTGATATTTAACAAAGATTTTTTCTGACCTTAATCAGTTTTTGTAGAAAAATATAGGTTAATAGATATCATAGTACACACTGTTCTGGAATATAATTAAAAATTCAATGTCTGTTTTAACAGGCCAATAGCAGGATATGCTAACCTGTGTCCAAATATGATCTCTACCCAGCCTCAGGAGTTTGTTGGGATGCTGTCCACAGTGAAACATGAGATTATTCATGCGCTGGTAAATTTTGCTGTTAACTATTATTCTTTCCTTCATGCCTTGAGTTTTTGATTATAGTCTCATTTTAATTATATATTAACATTTAAGATTATGTGGCTTTTTAGATTGTGTTCAATAGAACCTAGTTGATTAGACCTCTGCCAATAGCCGACAGAATTTTTAGTGATTAGGATAGTGGCTAGGTTAAGTTATACTACTTAAAATAATTAAAGTAAATCCATTGGGTAAATAGGAGTTTTGAAAAAATGATTAAGCTTCTTAAGAAAATACTTAGTAATTAAAAGTGATACCTAGGGACTTCCATAGTGGTCCAGTGGCTTAAACTCTGCGCTCCCAATGCAGAGGGCATGGGTTCAATTCCTTGTCAGAGAACTAGATCTCCACATGCCTCAACCAAGACCCAGTTCAGCCAAAGAAAGTAATAAATCTTTAAGGAAAAAAAGTGATACCAGGTTATAGATCTGTCTTCTCTCTTTTAGAGATCTCATTTCTAAAAGTCTTCTTGATCTATTTAGGCTTTCTAAATTTTATATATACTAACTGATTCAGAACTTCTCTTTGCTTTTCTCCAATCAGTCCAAAGTACTAAACTTTTACACGATGTCTGGGGAATTATATGAAGTTGCCTGAGACCTAGGAAATGTCTTCCTGATGTCTTTCATGTGTTTAGAAAATATAATAGATGGGAGTAAAATGCAGTGATTAAGAGAGAGAATAGATCACACAGATGTAGGTGTGAATTTCCTTAGCTTTACTGCTAAAAATCTTGGGGGTCTATTAGAAATTATTTAGCCTTTATAAGTCTCCGTTTCATCTATAAAATGAAGATAGTAGTACATATTAGAGTGGATTTTTTTTCTTGAAGGTTAAATAAAATAAAGCATATAAATGGTTTAGCACCATGCTCTACATAGTAAGATATAATAAAATTAGTGGCTGTTATTTATTAGTCTTTTTTCATGAGCTATCATGTATGATTTGTTTAAATCAGCAAATACCTGAATAATACAGTGAAACTCTAGTGTATACAGATAGCACTTATGTTTTTCAAGTAAGGAGATTCTAAAACGAATCATGTTTTCCTTTTACTAAAAAAGTAAGTCGAACCTGCTATCGTGATGAAAGACAAACATCATTTTAAAAAACATTTTCAGCTTTAAGCTCCAAAAACTGTAGATACTTGATGCTGAGAGAACCAGAAAAAAAAAAAAACAGCAGGTTTTAAATCTAATGTATAAGTAAACATGAATGCAGAAGTCCCAGACATGATGTAAATTGGATTATAAACAGGCAGGTCACAAAAGAAAAGGTCCAGTTGGTCAAGAGGTATATAAGAATATATTGAGATTTATTTTGGCAGTTAGGGAGTCTCAGAGTCAGACACCATTGAATGTAAAAGCATGCATGAGAGTTACTATGTACATTGACTTTTTTTTTTTTAATAAAAATAGTGAAAATTTATTTCAGGAACAAGATGAAATAAATGAAGCACAACTCAGCATCACTCAAATGGTGTAAATAGAAACTGCAAAAAAAAAATTCAGTAATTTTGCTAATGTCTAATTATGATGGAAATGATTCTAAATTTGACTGATATTTATTTATATTGACAGGAAAGTTATTTATATTGACAGGAAATCAACTAACTATATTGTCATAATATGTACATTGACTTTAAGGTAGTAATTACCTCTGGGAAAAGAGAGAGGAGAAAGGGTTAAGGTAATGGGCCTTCAACAATATTCTGCAGTGTTTTTGTTTCTTTAAAAAAAAGTCTAAAGAAAACGTAGCAAAACTTACATCTTAAATCCTCTTAAAGAGTAAACATAAATTTCTTTTAGATTTTTAAACTTTTTTGTATATTTGTATTTTAAAAATTGCAAAAACCTAAGAAATTAAGAATATTAGTTTGTCTCAAAAACCATCTGGAGGATGGTAAGAATTAAATGTTTAACAAATACACTTATTCTCTATTAAGTTATATATGCTCTAACTATCAAATATAGTCATTCCTGGTACTTTCAATACTAGATATGCCTTCTGAAATGTGTGTGCTTAGAAAAATTTTGAACTTGATAGGGAAGAAAAAAATGTGGATTTAGAATATTCTAAAGGATGAGGCACATCATACTATTTTAAGCTTTATATTACCTCAATGAATTGTATATTAAAAACTATTTAGATTTTCTTAGCTGACTCCATTAAATATCCTTTGCATATTCAGAGAGTAAAAAAGAAGAAATGTAGGAATAAAAGAATACTATGGATTCCATTAATTATTTTGGCAAGCCTTGAATGATACAGAGACCACAGTTATATAAGCAAAGAAATTTGCCAAATAAATTGATTACATGATCATTTGTGATTCTTAGTTATTTGAATATAAACTATAGCATATTTTCAATGTTAAAACATACTTAAATTAGTAGTTACAAAAGTGCTTTTTTTTTTAGTCATTTAGGTTAAGAAAGAAAGTAAGAAAAGAAATCTTACTCATGAAACAGATGTCCAATCTCAGTAATTGTCTTTTCTTTTTTTGTCCATTTCCTCATTTTATTTGGGAGGGGGGAGAATAGCAAATGGGACTTTGAATACATTTATATAAAGTATCTATTATCTTATTAAAATTGAAGACTTCTTAAAAATATTGTCTAAAAATGTGATTATAGACAAATTCACATTGTAAAGAAAATCTTTAGAAATGCAGATGATTTTACATGTTACCACCAAAATAACTACAGCTAACACTTCTATATATGTTTCCAGTGTTTTTTCCAGAGTATACATCCCCCTAAATATGCATACATTTACAGTCATTTTTTAGGTATAGATATATATTAAGTATGGACTTTGGGATCAAAGTCTTTGAATTTTTATGAGTATTCTTACAAGTACACTTGCCTGCTCTGAACTGTATTGTTAATTATTCTCAATAGTAGCATTCCCTGGTTGCAGGTGTAGAGTTTATTAGTAAGTTCATGTAAAGAAGACCATCTGTGATAAACACATCTTTAAACAAATAAATGTGTTGTCTATACCAACCAAAGAATGTCTTTTCTATTGCTTTTAATTTTTTCACTTAGAATTATCTCAAGTAATTGGAATTTAAAATTCATAATGTGAAATAATTTCAGTCCTACTCCAGTATATCAAGTTCCTACAGAAGTATTCCCATGATGCTTTTATGTGGTTCTATCAGTGTTCTCTTTTGATAGTGGCATGTTGTAATAATATATAGTCAGATTTGATATTTTTCACTGTAAGACATTTTGAACTTTTTCTTACAGGGTTTCTCTGCTGGGCTATTTGCATTCTACCATGATAAAGATGGAAATCCTTTAACTTCAAGATTTGCAGATGGTCTCCCACCTTTTAACTATAGGTATTTGGGTTTTTTTTATTCTTATTCTCTTTTAGGAGGATGCTAAGACTAGAACCTGAGAATTCTTATATGTTAATTTCTACAAATAATAGTGGCTTTATGGCTAGCCTAAGATTGTATATCCTATATTATTATAACAAGATAGGATATGAGGTTATTTAGCTTTACCTTTTCATTTCACAGATGAAACAACTGAGATGGAGAGAACTTAAGTGACTTACCCAAAGAGTGAAGACTCTTCTTGCCAGGCAGAGCTCTTTTCCACCACTCTGTAGTAGCTTGTATTACTTTACAGGAGAGTCAGGCCATGGGAGAGTATGGGTTGGTTATATTTTGGTTTATTAATAATTATTGTCTATACATCATATTGTTTACATGTTAACTGTAAACTGTATTTTACAGTTTTTTAAAACTATATTTTATTTCTCATGTTAGCAGTGATCTAGAAGTTCAGGGCCTAAAAGAAATAATACTAAGAAATACTAAAAAAAAAAAATGATTAAGAATTTTATATAGACTATCAGTCACAGAACTATAACCATTTACATGGATTTATATATCTAATTTAAGAGCACATGTCCACAAAAAGACATATACATGAATGTTAATGGCAGTTTTGTTATTAATAAACAAAAAATGGAAACCACCCAAAGGTCTATCAATAGAAGAATGGATAAATAAATTGTAATTTATTCCTATAATCAAAAACTACAAGGCACTGAAAAGAACACATTATTGCTACATGTAATAATGTGAACGAATATAGTAGTTATAGGGTTGAACAAAAGAAGTCATAGTCTAGTTGTATGGAGTTTAAAAACAGTCCATGATAAAAGACAAATGAGTAATTTTACTTGAAGCTGTAGCCTATTAAATGCTGTGCAAGTTGAATAGATTGAGAAGGCACATAAAGAAACCTCAGGGTACTGACACTATTCCATAATGAGAGTAGTGAGTGGTAAACAGATATAGAATAAAAAATTAATTCTCATATGAAGATCTCCATTTAGGTAGCTTATTGTTCAGTTGCTCAGTTGTGTCTGCTTTGTGACCCCATAAACTGAAAAGCACACCAGGCTTTTCTGTCCTTCACTGTCTTCCTAAGTTTGCTCAAACTCAGTGTCCATTGAGTCAGTGATGCCATCCAGCCATCTCATCCTCTCTCATCTTCTTCTCTTCTTACTTCTAGGTGGCTGGAAGTGCATAATTATTAAAAACAGATAATACTTTATTCATCATAGTACTTTTTTAGATTACATATTAAACAACAAAATTGTTAGAAACAAAATTATAATGTAGAAATAGATGTTTTACTTCCTAGATTGTATTTGTTTGGATGGCTGGATGGCATCACCGACTCAATGGACATGAGTTTGAGTGAACTCCAGGAGTTGGTGATGGACAGGGAGGCCTGGCGTGCTGCAGTTCATGGGGGTCACAAAGAGTCAGGCACGACTGAGCGACTGAACTGAACTGATGGAAGAAGTCTGGTGTTTCCTAAGAATTGTGGTCTTTATGGGAAACACATAAATAGTGAGAGTGGGACCATCTATGTAGTGATAAGGAGGAGAGAGATACCCATACATAAGAACCATTATTAAGCTGATAATTGCAGTGCTTTCTTACATTTTGGATATTCCTTAAAAGCAGAAAATCTTACAGTATAAATGGAGATAACAGAGTAATAAGAAATTCAGATGGTAGACATAGAAAGAGTTGGATTTGGCCCTCACCTTTTTATTTGGAGAAACCATTAATCTTGAAATGTGAATGGTGAAGAGAATATTGGGATTATTAATACAGTAAACACTGTTTCTTTTCCTTTTGGCTTTGTTCACTATTTATATTTAAACATTGCCTTGCTGTGGAAAAAGAAAAGGAATTAAGAATAATCTTTCTAAGGCATGAGTAGACGAACAGATATACAGCAAATAAAACAAAGGATTAATAAGTAATGGTTATTGTGTATACAGTATTTACCATATAATTCTTTGAATAATATATAAAATCTTCATAAAATAATGGTGGGAAAACTAATTTCTTTATATTCTGTTTTATTGTTGAGAATGAGAGATTCATAGGGTCAGTGGTAGAAGTAATCTAGGAAAAAGCCAGAAAATAACAGTGTGGGTTATAGGCAAAAGTGAAAATTGATGACCATTATAGTTTTCTATAATAAATATAACACTTTTGTGGTAGTACTTTTATTTGTGCAAGATAGATTTTCCAAGATGAGATTGTTTTCTCCCATTTACTTATTTTTTTATCATATTTTTGCCTTGCAGAAAAGTTTTTAAATTTTATATTATTAAATTTACCTATTTTCTTGCTTAAGAAAGTTTCTTCTGCTCTAAAAGATTATAAAAATATTCTAAATTTTTTTCTGGTAAATTTATTATTTAAATTTTTATGTTCATAGTTTTAATCCATTTAGAATTTATTTTTGCTTCATGTATTTTGGGGTTCTTTTGTAAGGTATATACATGTTTATTATGTCTTCTTGGTGGACTGACCCTTTATTCATTATAAAATGTCTCTAGTAACAATTTTGTCTGACATTAGTATAAATGTTCCAGCTCTTTTTTTGAGTACTATTTGCATGATACATGTTTTTAATCCTTTTATATTCAACCTATTTGTATCCTTGAGTGTGAACTGTGTATCTTGTAGGCATAGTTGAAACTTTTTTTTTTTTTTTTTAATACATTCTGCCAGTTAACCCTGTTCCGCTCCCTCTGGCTGCCAGGTTGCTGGTTTTCACCATGACTGTGGGTTGTTGGTTTTCAAGGCTGCTATAGAGCTGGAGAGAGGGCATGGGAAACCGCCACAAAGCTTGCTGTTTTTACTGAAACTCATCCATTTTTCTTAAATAAGTTCTTTCTGGATTGCTGTAAGCCTTTGGTTAATTTCCAGAGTTCTGAAAAAAATTCATTTGGCTAATTTTGATACTTTGCTCATTGCTTTCATGAAGTTCAGTAGTCCTTATTCTGCCATTTTTACTGACATTTGTCTGGAATTTATTTCTGTATATGGAGTAAAATAGGGATTTTATCCCTAAAATAGGGATTTAATTTTTTCTTGTTGGATAACCAATTATAAAAAATATAATTTTCTTTACAACACAATTGTTAAGTAAATTATACTTTCTCACTAAGTTAAAGGGCTTCCCCAGTGGCTCAGCAGTAAAGAATCTGCTTGCAATGCAGGAGACACAGGTTCAATGCCTGGGTTGGGAAAATCCTCTAGAGAAGGAAATAGCAACCCACTCTAGTATTCTTGCCTGGGAAATCTCATGGACAGAGGAACTTATCCTCTCATGACAGAGGCTACAGTCCATGGGGTTGCAAAGATTCAGATACAATTTAGTAACTAAACAACAATAGCAAAATTAAGTTAAAATGTCACCTTCTGTTAAGTCTTGTTATATACAGTACTTAGATCTCTCTCTAGACATGCTTTTGTTTTATGCAGTAAATTTATTAAGAGGAAATAATTCACTGTCATCTTAGCCCAGTATTAGCTATTTGAATTTGAGCAGGTTACTTCATCTCTCTAAGCTTCTGTCTCTCTATCTGCAAAGTAGTGATGATAATCTCTTAAAGTTACTGAAAAGATTAAATTAAAAAATGCTATCAAGCCTTTGCTTGTACTTGGTGTCAGATACAAGGTCAGATATTTTAATTTCATATTGATATTCATAAACACTTCTACATTTAAAGTGACAAATTTGCAAGAAGGACTGTATTTTTATTCTTTAATTGCAGTCTTGGATTATATCAATGGAGTGATAAAGTAGTTCGAAAAGTGGAGAGATTATGGGACATTCGTGATAATAAGAGAGTTCCTCACACTGTTAATCTTCTAGTAACACCTCGTGTTGTCGTGAGTATTACTGAGCTTCATGTCTCATGAGCCATCTGCTCTTCTCATTCGTTATGGTCCTTTCTTTACTAATCATTATTGTTTAAGAACTAATGATTAAATTTCAAAGCTTGTAGTAGGAAACAGGGGCTTCCCTGGTGGCTCAGAGGTTAAAGGGTCTGCTGGCAATGCGAGAGACCTGGGTTTGATCCCTGGGGCGGGAAGATCCCCTGGAGAAGGAAATGGCAACCCACTCCAGTATTCTTGCCTGGAGAATCCCATGAGAAAAGAAAATGGTGGGCTACAGTCCACCGGGTCACAAAGAGTCGGACACGACTGAGCGAGCGACTTAACTTAGTAGGAAACATAAAGGCAGTACAGTAAAGCTGCAGGCCAAGAGATATCTGAGGAAGAAAAATTTAGCAATGACTTAACGGCTCCATTCTACCCACTGCTTTAAGTTGTTACACCAGTGCTCCGTTGTGATACCCCTTAGAATCACTTGTACTGTTTGCATAATTGCTGGTCATTTCATTTGGAATCAGTTTTATTCAGGAGGGTCTCCAGAGGAACAGAAGCAACAGGATGTGTTTGTTGAGAGAGAAAGAGATGAAGAGATTTATTTTAAGGAGTGGCTGATGTAGTTATGGAGGTTTATTAGAGAGTCTAAAATCTGATGAGGTAGGCTGGCAAGCTGAAGAAATAGGGAAGAGTTGCAGTTTGAATCCAAAGACTGGCGAAATTCCTTCTTGCTCAGAGGTGAAGTCAGTCTTTGTTCTATGAAGACCTTCAACTGACTGGCCCATTTATGTTACAGAAAGTGATCAGCTTTACTTAAAGTCCACTAATTGAAATGTTAATCTCGTCTAAAAACACCTTCACAGAAACATTCAGAATAATGTTAGATCAAATATGTGGGCACTTTGCCCCAGCTTGGTTGATACATAAAATTAATCATCTCACTCGCTTATTTAATGACAGAAACCTGTTCTCCCTACCCGCTCTCTTAACTACATACAGCTCTTTCTGACCTCTGAACTTTTGTGCTGCTCTCGGAATACCGCACATCCCTGTACTTCATACTCTTAACTGTGATGTACAGATGAAACCAAAAGAACAAAATTGTTTTCTAATGAACAACTTATTTTTCTCAACAAAGACTATGTCCATAATATGAGCAGTTTATACCTATGTTAAAATCATTGTTGACACAAAAGTTACAAGTGGCAATCATACCAGTCTTTAACTTTTTAAATATATGACTTAAAGCCAAAATCTTCAAATGGAGGAAAAAATAATAAGAGAATAGTAGTTCAATAGCAAAGAAAAGTGCGACGGTGTCAAAATATTTAATTATATTAAAAGCTATATTTTTAAAAGACATTCTGTCTTTTAATCAAAGTAATTCCTTAGTGGCTACTTTATCTTATCCAGTGTGATAAGGAATTTGCCATTATGTTGTACTTTTGTGGGTTTATTTATTTATTTATTTTCTGATTCTTAGGATGAAGCACGAAAACACTTTAACTGTCCAATTCTTGAGGGAATGGAACTTGAAAATCAAGGTGGTATGGGCACTGAGCTCAACCATTGGGAAAAGCGGTTATTAGAGGTCAGTTTATTTGAAAATGTTACTAGACATATTTTTTCTTTAAAAAAATAGACAGATACACTAACGTAGTTTTTTTTTTTTAAATAGGTTCATGCATTTATGCAGCTTTTTCCATTTAACCATATACTTTCCAAGGAATTACAGATGCTTCTGCTGTAATACAGTGTATGCTTTCCTAAGCAATCTCTTTCTTCAAAATAAAAAATAACAGTTTGTGGGAAACACAAATACCAAGTCATTAACAAAAGCAATAAGTCATAATAAAAGTACTAGCTCAGTCTAAAAACACATTGTATTTCCAATAAATAAGCTTCTATATTTATTTACTTGAGTATTTCTTTTACCTTAAACAACAGCAAAAAGCAATGGGGGATAGATGGGAGACTATAAAGCTAAATAATGGGGACAAGAGTAAAATGTAAAAAGAGTAAAGTGTACAAAAACAGTGCAACAAGTACTTCTAAGAGCCTCTGGCCCTACTGAGCCAATTGGAAGAGCATGGAACTTCATGCACAGCACAGCATTCCTCTGTTGCTGTGTTCAGGTGTCTTAGTGTATTTTGGTTTTTTGTTTGTTTTTTAATTTTTATCTTATATTGGAACAGAGTTGACTAACAGTGCTGTGTTAGTTTCAGATATACAGCAAAGTGATTCATTTAGCTGCTGTTGCTCCACTGCATAAAACATTAAAATCTAGGAGAAATCATTATGAACCAACATGAGTCCATCTTATACTGATGTGATTCCCTTATTTGCTAGTCTCATATGAGCTCATTCACATTACAGAAGTACATCCATTAGTAGAATATACTTTATACTTGGATCTATTTATTTTTAAATAGCTACATAGTGTTATATGTGGAGAAGGAAACGGCAACCCACTCCAGTATTCTTGCCTGAAGAATCCCATGGACAGAGGAGCCTGGAGGGCTACAGTCCCTGGGGTCACAAGAGTCGGACATGACTTAGTGACTAAACCACCATAGTGTTATATGAATGTGACAATAATCCTATGTCAGTGAATAATTATGTTTTAAATGTTTTATCTTAAAAATGTTATAATGAGTGATTTATTTATATCTTCAGTGCCCTACAGGAGTGGCATTCCAGTGTGTTCTTAGGTTCAAAAAACAGTCAGTCAAACCTGTGAACCCTAAACAGGTCACATTCAAAAAATACTAGAAGGATACAAGAGAGAAAGTACAGTATGCCAGCATGGCAGTCAGGCATTTCTCTTGTGCTCTGCACAGTAATCTAGGCTATCATCCATGCCTCTTCCCCTCTCTCTCTGGCTCAAACACAATAAGCACAAGACCGTAACAGGTGTACAAGAACCAGCCTGGTTTAGAAGTACCATGTTACAAATAAGGATCGGCATTGTTTTTTTTAACAGTTTCATAGACTTAACTTCCAGATACCTGTAAGGGACATACCCGTAAGACTCACTGCACACAGAGAAGTCCCAAACTGTGGCTAACCAACAGGTATTCATGTTCATCTACAATAATCCCAAGTCCAGAAGCATATCTTAAGTCCTGTTGCCTAGTAACACAGTTGACATTCCACCTTATTAGGTTTTCAGGGGAACAGAACTAGAAAGTTAATGCAAGATCAGATCTGTTTATGTAGAAAGAAGAATGGAATTTCTGGATCAAAGGAAGTTTGAGCAAACTCCAGGAGATAGTGAAGGGACAGGGAAGCTTGACATGCTGTAGTCCATGGAGTTGCAAGGAGTCAGACACAACTTAGCGACTGAATGACAAATATACATTTTTTAGAGGTCTGTTTAAATGAGTAAACGGTTGCAGTTTACATACATCATGATCCTAGTTAGCAAAATTATGAAAAGAATGAAATTAGTGCTTGTACTGACGTTATCTGGGTGACCGTGAAGTAACAGTGATAGAAACTTACGGAAGACATGTACACTTTTATCTCACGTGGGAATTTCAGTTTCTTTATATTCCTTAAGCGGTCTTTCTCAAGTGATTCTCTTTAGAAAGCTACAGATGGGCCAGAAATGAAAATTTACTTACTTTTCAACAGAAGACTTGAAAGTAGTAATTTTACTAGTTTCATTAACTGCTGCCTTTCCTCTGAAATCAACTTTGTGTTCTTGAGCTGTGTTTTAAAAAGATGAAATTAAAGTACTTGACATGGCAATCCAACGTTCAACATAAAGATTAACAAAATATGGGAATTCCCTGGAAGTCCAGTAGTTAGGACTCCATGCTTTTGCTGCCAAGAACATAGGTTCAGTTCCTGATCTGAGAACTAAGATACCTCAAGCCATGCAGCACACCCCCTACCCAAAAGAGAAGAAGAATCAGCATCCCAAAATACAATGTACTTTCATAAGTGACAGTGATGTCCGACTCTTAGCGACCCCATGGACTGCAGCCTACCAGGCTCCCCATCCATGGAATTTTCCAGGCAAGAGTACTGGAGTGGGGTGCCATTGCCTTCTCCAAGTGACAGTGAAGTCCTTACCATTAGGTGACCTCCTGGTAGGAATTTTATTATATACTAATTAAGACATTGGGTAGACAGTAGACCTTGATGATATTTTGTATCCCTCAGGCAACTCCTTTGACCCTATGATTTTGTGATACTTGTTTTTCATATTAGTATATATTTTTCTGATCACAGAGTATAAAAAGTTGGTTATAAAAGCATTTTCAATTGTAATTCAAGCAAGTATTCCATTCTCCTCTCCATTATCTGGGCATCTGTCTCAAACACTAATATTACTTTGCCTTAATAGTGTAATGTTTTTATAATATTTCTTTTTTTTTTAATAATATTTCTGTTTCCATATATTTATCTTCATTTTCATCACAGAGTTCTAAATGCTAGTTATCTGTCATTACAGGGAAATTGTACACAATATAGATATTTGAGGGAGAGAGTAGATTTTGCTTTAAGCTTCAGTCTGTCATCTTAAAGAAAGCTTGTATATTTTACTATTTTAAATCAACATTTTGTCAGTCTGTCACACCTTCAACGTTTTGCCTGTACATCAAAGCAATCACGGAAATTACTGGGAATTGCAAGGAATCCAGTCTTCTAATTAAAATCTGTTGGTGATTTTCAGAATGAAGCAATGACTGGTTCTCATACCCAGAACCGAGTCCTCTCTCGAATCACTCTGGCGTTAATGGAGGACACTGGGTAAGACAGCTGTGAGAATTTTACATGAATTGTTTATTGAAATGAATATTAAGATTACTATTAAGATGAAAAGAATATTAACTTAAGCAAATATATTTTACACTGAAGATAAATATACCTGTGGTTTTTTTTTAAATATACCTGTTGTAAAAATTTTTTTCAGTTAGCTATCCATTACCTATATCAGCTCCATTCATTCATTCAGTAAATGTTTGAGACCCTGAGGTATGTAATAGAGTAAAACTAAATCTCTCATAAATAAATAAATGAGATTTTTTTTTAATAAATAGAGGGCATGATGATATGAAGGAAAAGCTTATATAAACAGTATTTTTAATTACAAGTGAAATTGATTTATGTAGAGATTCCTGGTTTTTAAGGCAGTAGAACTTTCTTATAAAGCAACAGAATACTGTTTTAAAATGAGTCCAATGGGAATCTTTTTCTTTGTGGGCTCTTGGGTTTATTTTGATGAGTCTCAGTTTTGATAGCTTCCTTGCTCTTTAGTATGGCAAGATGTACCAGGCTGATTTGCCCATGCTCTGTATTCTAGATCTGGCATCAGCCAATCTTCCAAGGAGCACAGGAATGCTCCTTTTGATCAAGAATAGCTTTTGGAAATCGCAATCTAGGGACTCCGTTAATTTCTACTGGGTTGTCCTTGTTTCTTACAGTTTTCAGTGGACCAAGTAGGGCAATTCATATTTTTGAAAAGAAAAAAAATGCTGGATTCCTTTTAGCGCTATTATCACTCTTTCCCATTTATCCCTTAATAAGCAATGACCAACAGAAGGGGTCCTGCTGCTCTATTTTTCTAGCCCTTCTGTAAATAATGATGGTTTCTTTAAGATACAGGTAGGATGCAGAAGCATCTTGGAGTGTATGAATCACTAGGGAAATCATGGCACTGGTTAATTTTAAAACATTTCTTCCATTTTCTGATGCAACAGAATTCCAGTTTTTCTCTCATTCTCTCTGTTTCGTTGCCTTTTATACTCCTTGTCCCACACCTTAAACATTTTCTCCTCTGTGACTTATATCATCTTTGTAAGTTACAATGGAAACATGATGTGGTTTAGTGTTTTTCAAATATAAAAGCACCCTCAAGTATTCATGTTTCCCTCAAGACTAAAGGTTCCAAGTCCCTGCTGCAGTGATCCTGTGCAGCTGGGACTTTGGTTGTAAATGTTCATCTGTGGGGATGGTCACTAAAAGCCTTTTTGAGGTCCTAGTTTGCTCATTGTTAAGATTTATAATTGATACGCTGGAGTTGTTTTTTAAGTGACAGTAATATAAAGTGCTTTGTTTGGGTTATTTCCACAGCTGGTATAAAGCTAATTACAGCATGGCTGAGAAATTAGACTGGGGCCGAGGAATGGGCTGTGACTTTGTCAGGAGGAGCTGTAAATTCTGGATTGATCAGCAGAGACAAAAGTAAGGATGCATTTCCTCTTATTGTCTTTGCTAACAGTTTACTTCCGATTTTGTTCTGTATCCAGTGTCCCTGTTTTCAAAATGTGGTGTGAACCGTTTAATTTCAAAATGTGTAGAAACCATCCATGGTTCCTTTTTTAAAAAAAATTTTGGCTATGTTGGTGTTTTGTTGCTGCACTAGGGCTTTCTCTAGTTGCAGCAAGCAGGGGCTACTCTCTAGTTACGGCAGGCAGGGGCTACTCTTCGGATCCAGTGCATGGACTTCTCATTGTAATGGCTTCTCTTATTGCGGAGCACGGCTCTAGTGCGTGGGCTTCGGTAGGTGTGGCGCGTGGGCTTAGTTGCTCTGCAGCATGTGGGATCTTCCTGGAACAGGGATTGAACCCATGTCTCCATTGGCAGGGGGATTCTTTACTACTGAGCCACCAGGGAAGCCCTAATAGGGCTTTTGTGAAGCAAAATTTTTTAATTTTGATTAATTTAAAATGATCAGTTTGTCCTTTTATAAGTCATACCAGCGCCTGATTCCTGACTTCAGATTCTGATTCGGTTGGTATGGGGTGCAAGGTGGGCATGGAGGTTTTAAAAGTTTCTCTAGATGATTCTGATGTGCAGCAAAATTTGGGAACAACAACACTAGCAGATCAGGTTGTTGTACTGGAGTTAACTAACTGTCCCAAAAGTAGCTGCAGTGTTTCATGTTATTGCTTATGAACAGCTTTCCTCATAGCAGGCTTTTAACTCAGACCTCAAACTCCTTAGTAGAAACTCTGAGTGATTAAAACTGCTTTGAGACCTAGCCCAGATGAGAAGAGTAAGACTAACATCTTCAACAGAAGAAGCGCTTGTTACCAGGTATTTCTCTAATGGGCAAGGCACTGACCTTGGAGAGAGAAGTTTAAGTCCCATCACCATCCCTCATCAGCTATATGATCCTGGACAAGCTAAATGTCTCAAACTATTTATTTATCAGTGAAATGAAAATACTAGTTCTACTTTGGAGGGTTTCTTTAGGAATAATGATATTGTATACTAGAATGTGGTCCACTGGAGAAGGGAATGGCAAACCACTTCAGTATTCTTGCCTTGAGAACCCCATGAACAGTATGAAAAGGCAAAAAGATAGGACACTGAAAGATGAACTCCCAGGTCGGTAGGTGCCCAATATGATACTGGAGATCAGTGGAGAAATAACTTCAGAAAGAATGAAAGAATGGTGCATGAGATGGTTGGATGGCATCACTGACTCAATGGACATGAGTTTGGGTAGGCTCTGGGAGTTGGTGTTGGACAGGGAGGCCTGGCGTGCTGTGGTTCATGGGGATGCAAAGAGTCAGACACGACTGAGCAACTGAACTGAACTGAGCTGATATTATTTGAAAGTTCTATTAATCATAAAATGCTGGACTTGTGTGGTAGCCCTTGTTCACAGCAATTAGAGAAAGTCTGCATGCAGTAATGAAGACCCAGTGCAACCAAAAATTTTTAAAAATCAATTAATTAAAAAAGAATGTTAAAAGCATTGAAATTGTAACAGAAAAGACAAACTCTAAAATAGACTTCTAATATCTTCTTTAGAGTTTGATACCATGGTATTTTTATCTTTGTCTGCAGGAGACAGATGCTGAACCCTTACTGTAACACACTCAGAAGTAATCCATTGCAATTAACTTGCAGACAGGACCAGAGAGCAGTTGCAGTGTGCAATTTGCAGAAGTTTCCAAAACCTTTACCTCAGGAATACCAGGTAACACTTGTTTGGGGCACAGTTTCAGGAGTAAACCTTTTAAAAAGAAGTCTCCATTTTGAATTGGAAGAGTGAATTAAGCTCTTAAGTTTTCAATTTGTCAGGCTCCATTTGTTTTCTGTAAGTTAGAAAAAACTGAAGTTTTACATTTCTTTATAAACTGTGTTAATTGATAGCAATTAACTGATATCTAGCAGTGCCTAGTAGTAGTGGTAAGAGACATTTAGAATATTTATTTTAATGTATTTTTTAAACTATTTCTTTTTGTTTCAAAAGTCTTCATCTTTATATAAAAAAAACAAGGTTCTTTGAAGAAAGGAACTGACTGGGAAGACAAATATATCGCTTATATGCAGGATCTTTAAAAAAAATGATACAACTAAACTTACTTTAAAGTTTATAACTAAACTTTATTTTAAACAGATACAGACTCGGACTTAGAGAACAAACTTATGATTACCAGGGAGGAAGGGTGAGAGGAGGGATAGATTGGGAGTTTGGAACTGACATGTACACACTGATATATTTAAAGTAGATAAACAATAAGGTTAGATAGCATCACTGACTCAGTGGACATGAATTGAGCCAACTCTGGGAGGTAGTGGAGAACAGAGGAGCCTGGCATGCTGCAGTCCATGGGGTCTTAAAGGGTCAGACCCGTCTTAGCGACTGAACAACAGCAACCAATAAGGACCTACTGTATAGGACAGGGAGCTCTGCTCAGTACTCTGTAATAACCTACATGGGAAAAGAATTTGAAAAAGAATAGATACTTTATATGTATAACTGAATCACTGTGCTGCACACCTGAAACTAACACAACATTGATCAACTACACTCCAATATAAAATAAAAATATTTTTTAAAAAGAAAAAAGTAACTGAAGTACTCTAATCCAGTTAATTAGAAGGCTTGGAATTTCTGCTCTAGACAAGTTTGCCTAATGGTATCTAAAAGGTGAAGGCAGTGGTCCCACATGTTCAGTCTGAATCTCTGATGTAGGCTTTAAGCTTTTTGTTGAAGTGGCTATTTCTAAAAAAGCTTTAACACTGCCTGCCATTGACAAAGGAGCCACAAGTCAGAAATTATCTCAGAAGTGAGTTTAAAGTGATTGCTTCTAAATTTTGAGCTTCCTACCTGTTTATAACCCCATTGAGTGCTTTAGACACTGTAAGGCAGTGACTATATATATATTTCTGCACTTAGTACTGTACTTCAGTGAGTTGGTATGAAGTGTGAAATCTTTAAAATTTTTCTGGTACCTTGTTCCTTTGGTATTTCCAAATATTATATATTATCTCATTGATTTTCTCATGGGTTTTTCAAATTTGTCAAAACAACATATAAATTAAGTCTCCTAAAAACATTTGAAGTACATTGTATTTAAAACATCTTAATTTTATGAATTAGTTTTATGTTTTGTCAGCTCTTAAAACTCTTTCTATGTATCCTTTTAAGACATTAATCAAATTTGTCATCTAATAAAAACTTAACTTAGACTAATTTACTTACCTTGCTTATTTCTAAAACTACTACAACCTTGAAATACCACAAATAACACAAAAATTAGTCTTTTTGTGTTTACTCTGTATGAAAAAAATAGATTAATATCTCCTTTGTATTATATAGCATTAGAGGGATGCTATAAATTGCCTGTGGGCTTCATATTGATTTTATAGAATGTTTCTTACTCTCCTGCCTTCCTAATATATTTTTCTTTGTAGTACTTTGATGAACTCACTGGAGTACCTGCAGAAGATCTGCCTTATTATGGTGGTTCAGTAGAAATTGCTGACTACTGCCCTTTCAGTCAGGAATTCAGTTGGCACTTAAGTGGTGAATATCAGCGCAGCTCAGATTGTAGAGTACTGGAAAATCAACCAGGTCAGTAGTTTAGTGAAGTTAAATGTTATATACATATTGAAAGTATATATAAGCAATATAAAATAGTGTATATCAACAATATAAAATAGACCCCAGAGCCAGATTGTCGGAGTTTATTTTGTGATTCCACTGCCATCTACCTGTTTGAAGTAACTTCACTGCACCTTAGTTTTCTCCTGTGTGCAAAGGAGATAATACTTGTCCCATAGAGTTGTGAGAATTAAATGAATTAATATAGTTCAGTGCTTAGAATTATGACACATAGAAAGAATTGTTAGCTATTAGATACACTTGCACATTTGTGTATATGCTACCATAGTGATACCTTATATTTGCATGACATTTTTCTCATTTGCAAAGCACTTTGATTTTAATCATTTCATTTTATTCTTCTAAAAACCTGATAAGAGACATAGAGAAGATACTATGATTGAATTTCACAGATGAGGGAAGAGATATACTAAGTAATATCGCTAATTGATGTCAGTGCGAGATCTTCCAATGCAGAACTCTTTTTATTATATCATATTAGGTATCCTATTTTTTCCTATCCTGAGGAGTGTGCATTTTATGTTACTTAGACATAACGTGTCATTCTGCAGATATCAGAATAATACTGTTGTCCCATAAGTAGTAAGATGTGTTGCCATCTTATTTATTCTCTGTTAGTATATATAAATGATCAGGTCATCAAGGAAGTAAACTGTATGGCATTTTTTAGAAAATGATCACTGTGTGCTTTGAAGACTTTAAAATACTCATAAATAAAATAAATATAAAATTCTGTTTTATTTTATATTTTTTTTCTTAGCTTATACAATTAAGATTTTTAAAAACTGATATAAAATAAAGTTTTATCTCTATAATATTTCAAAATGGACTAATTGAACCATCTATTTTCAAAAGATGAAACTTGTTTTAAGTGTAGAGAGAGAAAATTATTCCTAGGCTTTTTTTCTCTTTTTTTAAAAATTCCTAGGCTTTAAGGACTCCACCCCTTTGTCCATTAGCCATTTAGAGGTCATTTAGTCTACCCCATAACTTTGTGGGTTTGTGCTTAGTCTAAGACTAGATCAGCCTATCATTTATTGACTTCCAGGAGATGGCACAAGTTGAAAATACAGGAACATATTGCAAAAGTAATAGCACTCCCCCAAAAAATCTTCATTATTTAAATCATTGGCCTCATCTTATCATGGGTCACTTGGGAAGTGACTCCTAATTTAGACCACCACTGAAGGTGATTCTTAGTGCCATTTCCTCTGTATATTTAACTTCAGTGCTCTAGGCCCAGTTTTATCTCTTGTTTCTGATAGAATAGTTTTCTCCTAATTCCTTTATTGAGAATCCAGTTTGAGTTTGGAATTTCCTCTTTCTTTTAATTTTTTTAATTGACAATTTCCATGAAACATATTTGATTTTTAAAGCAACTTTTAATCATAAGAGTGTAGCCCATCAGGCTTCTCTGTCCATAGGATTTTCCAGACAAGAATGCTGGAGTAGGTTGCCATTTCCTTCTCCAGGGGAGTCTTCCCAACCCAGGGTGAACCCAAGTCTTCTGCATTGGCAGGCGGGTTCTTTACCAGTTGAGCTACCAGGGAATCCCAACACTAACGAAACACGTGTGATTTTTAAAAGCAACTTTTAATCATTAGAGTAGAATGCTTCAGTTTCTTATTCTTTGAGTCCAAAGTCAATTTTTAATAAAGAAAACTTCTCTGGTTTGCTTCAGACCTTTTTAAAAATTATGGTGCTGAAAAGTATGGGCCTCATTCAGTTTGTCTAATTCAGAAATCAGCATTTGTCATGGAAAAATGTGAAAGGAAGCTGAGTTACCCGGACTGGGGGAGTGGATGCTATCAGGTAAACCATATGATTGTTAATAATTATACCAAATACTATATAATTGTATCTCATTATGTGGCTTTTATATTTTCAAATATATTTTGTATCTTTTATTTCTGCTGTTTACTACTTTAGCTTATTTATTGTAACTATTAGTTTGGATGTTTTTGTTTTGTCAAAATATTGTCATTTCTTTGAGAGAATTTGCCTTTTTCTGTTTGTTTAAGTTACGCAGTTACTGTATATCAACATGTTTTATAATAATTTTGCTTTTGGGCATATATCCTAAGGAAATATTAGGGAATATGTAATTTTGCTCTTAAAAAACTACTTTGTAGTGGAAAAAGACTATAATCTTGTAAAATCTGAAGAAGGCATGTATTTAAGAATTAATAAATCAACTACTGGTTTTCAGTAGATTTTTTTCTTTGAAATTAGAAATCCAAAGAGAGCAAACTACTATTTTCTTGATTTATTATCTACCTGTCTAGTATTAAATGACTATACTACCGTAGAACTTACTGAGATGCAGGCATTCTGTAATTTAGGAGCATCCAACCTAATGAATGGAGAAGGCAATGGCACCCCACTCCAGAACTCTTGCCTGGAAAATCCCACAGACAGAGGAGCCTGGTAGGCTGCAGTCCATGGGGTTGCTGGGAGTCGGACACGACTGAGCAACTTCACTTTCACTTTTCACTTTCATGCATTGGAGAAGGAAATGGCAACCCACTCCAGTGTTCTTGCCTGGAGAATCCCAGGGATGGGGGAGCCTGGTGGGCTGCCGTCTATGGGGTCGCAGAGAGTCGGACATGACTGAAGCGATTTAGCTTCAGTAGCAGCAACCTAATGAATATTTTATACTCTACTAATGGATGTCAGGGAACAGAGTGTGATCCTGAAAACTGAAAAATAAAAATTCATTGTGCCATTTCACCTACAAGAGCTAAGTGGACTAATGTATCTGGCAATTTAACTTTTTATTTTTAAAGTTTCTTTAAAATTAACTTTTTTGGTAACTGCTTTATTGAGGTATAATTCACACACCACATATAATTCATGTAAAATAATCTTTGAAACCTTACAAAAAATAATTTAAAATAAACACATTCAAGTTACAATCTGACAACTATAATCCAGCAACCATTTTCTGATAAATTCATTCTATTAAAGATTTATGTATTGCTTAAATACATAATTTTTATCTAGTTGTAATCATAATACATAGTTTTGTTTTAGTGTTTTTACTTAGTACTTTTTATATAGGCCAAAATACCTTTGCCAAGTTTTTTCCAATAATAATACTTACTATTCTTCATAGCTATGGAACATTGCATCATTTTAAAGTATCATAATTAGGGAAGTCATTTTCCTTTTAGATATTGAGTTAATTTTCACTTTTTACTATGTAAAAATGCTTTTAAAGTATATTTACATGCTTTACCTTATTAAAATTAATTTTTTGAAATAAATTCACATAAGTGAGAATATTAGGTTAAAGGGGATAAAGCTGGAACAGTGTGAACCTTAATAGGAGAATGACCTTTTCAGCCTATTTCAGTGTATTCTCTACACCACCACCACCACAAAGGGATTATGTATCATCTACAAAGATTAAATGTACTTGGCTTCCCTGTAGTACCTCGTGTTGTCAGTTAATTTTGCTAATTTAACCAGTTATATAGGAAAATGTGTATGATTTCTAAACAGTTAGCTGTTTTGTTTTTTGTTCTTTTTTTTTACACTGACAGAGAAGTTACAAGAATGGTACAAAAATATGAGTCATTTAAGTGTAAATTGCTGATGTCTGCCCCTTCACTCCAAATACTTTAAAATGTATTCCATCCTCCTATGTGACTACAGTACTAAAAAAAAAAAAAAAAATTAGGAAATTATCATTGATGTATCTAATTCTTGGACCCATTCAAGTTTTGCCTATTGTCCAAGTAATGTCCTTTTAGTAATAGGATCTGGACTAATTTAACTACTATTAAGTAGTTGTCACATCTCTGTTCCCTTCAATGTGGAACAGTTCCTCAGTCTTCTTGACTTTCATAACCTTGACACTTTTAAAGATTACAAACCAGTTCTTATCTAGGGTATGTCTCAATTTGGGTTTGTCCGATGTTTCCTCATGTTTAAATTCATGTATAATGTTTTGAGCAATGAAATCACAGAAGTGATGGCTGTGTGCTTTTGGTGGTGCACTCTTGATTTGTCTCTGCTGGTCATGTTAACTTGCTGGTATCTACCAGGCATCTCCACTGTCAAGCTGTTTTTCTCTTTTAGTTAATTCCCTTTTTAATTAGTAAATATTTGGGTTGGGGGGAAAGTACTATATCAGTAACATATTTGTTATACTTTCATTTTATTAATTTATACATTTAAGTCTGTATTGACTCATGGATTGCATTTTATTCAATAGCTTTTACCATTAGTATCATTGTTTGGATATTCAGCTTGCCCCAGATTTAGCCAAATGGAGCCCTTTGGATTGGTTCCTGTGTCCTTTTGGCTTGTCCTATCTTTTTAAAATATTTCCTTGCTTTCTAGCATAAGATATTTTAGGTTCATCTTCACTTTCTTTGTCCCAGCTCTGGAATCAGTCATTTCTCCAAGGAGCTCTCATTTCTTTTAGTAGAGTGAGGTATTTAGAAACTAGTCTGGGTGGTAGCTGTATTGTTATTTGCTATTGGGATATAGCTGCTCCTCAGGCCTTCTTGGAGAAGGCAATGGCACCCCACTCCAGTACTCTTGCCTGGAAAATCCCATGGAGGAGCCTGGTGGGCTGTAGTCCATGGGGTCGAGAAGAGTTGGACACGACTGAGTGAATTCTCTTTCACTTTTCACTTTCATGCATTGGAGAAGGAAATGGCAACCCATTTCCAGTGTTCTTGCCTGGAGAATCCCAGGGACGGAGGAGCCTGGTGGGCTGCCATCTATGGGGTCGCACAGAGTTGGACACGACTGATGCGACTTAGCAGCAGCAGCAGCATAATGTGAAGTCTTTTTAGAAAACAACTTTGAAGTAAATAGTCATTTAAAAATTTTTTTAAGTTAGTTTTAATATGTTTGCCTTTTAAAATTAATTTCATTAGTTACCCCTTGTATTTGAGATATGAATCCTGCCTTTAAATATGTTACCAGTTTTATTAAATAACTGTGACCATTTTCATCTCTGAGCAGAGGATCTGGGGTAGGGATAAAAATAACAAACTTTTACTCTGTTATTTCTATACTGTATGCTTTTTTTTTTTTTTACAGTGAGCATATATTATTTATAAAAACTAATACAAATTTGATTTACAAAATTTAGTAACTTGTAGAAAGAGTAACATGATTCATGGCTCTTTGATAGAGATTTAAACTGAATTATAGGAGGATACTAGAATCTACAGAAATGTTATTATTGATGACTTGGCTTCCAGGGTCTGTGAATCTGCATTGTATGTAAAGCTGTGTGTTACCTGTGTTTTTCAGGAAAAGTGTCCATAGCTTTCATTGATTTTTTAAAAGGTATTAGACTCAAAGTTGAAGAACTGCTACCAGAGAGTGAAATCCTTTTAGGACGTGAATAACTTAACCCTCTTTATATGAGATT
>NW_011494604.1:3773584-3791099 GCF_000754665.1 Bison bison bison | reverse complement strand
AGATTAAAATATGCCCACATCCCAAACTGTTTTTTATAGCCAACATTTTTAGTAAATTCTACTGCGTTTTCCTACAATTAAAAAAGGTTCACATACTAGAATCTTGCTGATCTGATTTTTTTTTTTCAACCTTTTGAAGGTTTCTTGTTCTCCAGAAGGTCTGAAGGTTTGGGTTCAGGATACTTCATATTTGTGTAGTCGGGCCGGGCAGGTCCTCCCTGTGAGTATTCAGATGAATGGGTGGATTCATGGTGGAAACCTGCTCTGCCCATCATGTTGGGACTTCTGCGAGCTCTGTCCTCCAGAAACAGATCCTCCAGCTGTTAACCTGACTCGAGCACTACCCCTGGGTAAGTAGTCTCTTTGGTTGGAGTAGAGAGGGACTTTTTTTGGAAGATGTTGAAAATTCCCCACAAGGAAGCTCTAAAACAGGTTGTGCATCTTCTCTTCTAATTGCAGTTTTATGGGAAGATCTCCTTCCCTTCATTGTTAGAAATCAAAGGTAGGTAGACTTGACACGTGGAAGAAGGCAATGGCAACTCACTCCAGTACTCTTGCCTGGCAAATCCCATGGACGGAGGAGCCTGGTAGGCTGCAGTCCATGGTGTCGTTAGGAGTCGGACACGACTGAGTGACTTCACTTTCACTTTCATGCATTGGAGAAGGAAATGGCAACCCACTCCAGTGTTCTTGCCTGGAGAATCCCAGGGACGGGGAGCCTGGTGGGCTGCTGTCTATGGGGTCACACAGAGTCGGACACGACTGAAGTGACTTAGCAGCAGCAGCAGACTTGACACGTCACTTCAGTAAGAGCGAGAGTGAGGAAACTTTGTATGCAGAGAACCTCTGACTGGCACAAAAATTCCCTGACAGTTATAAAAAGTTAATGTTTCAGCCATTCATTTTGAAATTAAGAGTAAAAATTCTGTTCATTGAGTACAAAAAAGCAGTTAAATATATTTTAGTTGTATTATAACTAGGTGAGATGAAAGAGTGGGAAAGACACTGGAAAATGTTCTAAGATGAGATTGACATGTCCACAAAGAAGAGATAGGTGCAAGGAGATGCAGATATACACAGTGAGATAGAAAGACAGGCTGGCAAAGACAGTGGTTTTCACTGAAGGATATTTTACTTATTCTGTGAGACTCTGGAGAGTAGAATGGAGACTAATAAAATGAAGTTGTAGGGAGATAGATTCAGTAAAATCATTCAGAACCAGGAGAGGAATAGAAGGGACTGTCTTGAGAAGAGTGCCTTCCCTATTAATGAAGATGTGCAAACAGGCTGATGACCTGTTTCTAAGAGTTATAAAAGCAAAATTCATGAACTCTCAACGAAAGCTTTGACCTATGGTCTGTGATATTTTATTAAATGATTTATGAAATTTTATGACTTTGGTGTTGGGGAAGACTCTTAAGAGTCCCTTGGACTGCAAGGAAATCCAACCAGTCCATCCTAAAGGAGATCAGTCCTGGGTGTTCATTGGAAGGACTGATGTTGAGGCTGAAACTCCAGTACTTTGGCCACCTCATGCAAAGAGCTGACTCATTGGAAAAGACCCTGATGCTGCGAAAGATTGAGGGCAGGAAGAGAAGGGGACGACAGAGGATGAGATGGTTGGATGGCATCATCAACTCAATGGACACGGGTATGGGTGGACTCTGGGAGTTGGTGATGGACAGGGAGGCCTGGCGTGCTGCGGTTCATGGGGTTGCAAAGAGTCGGACACGACTGAGAGACTGAACTGAACTGATGACAGTTTGACATTTTGAAATAGGCCATGTTTCATTTTCTCAGCTGGAGGTATTTTTTAAATGGAATTATATAGTCCTTTGTTTGTTTTGTAGTTAGGTTTTAAATAGAGGGCTACATTCACTTTACAGCTCAAAGTTTCTTTATCTCTAAAATTTAATTTTTTTTCTTTCCCACATTCTGAGCTTTATCAAGACATGGGCTACAAGTAGAGGGTGAGTTTGGGGATCTGAATACTTGTGTTAGGGGTGCTCAAGACCACCCGTAGATTTCATGATTCTCTAGGACTCTACTTGGTACTTAGGGTGCTGTGTTGTATTTTCTATGGTACTATGTTGTGATTTCTTCCTGTTAACTAGTTCTATAAAGAAGCATGCTCAAAAAAGGATTGTTACCTCTAAATCACTACCACAATTTTGGAAAATGTATAAAATATTATAAGAATAGATGCCTTTTAGGTGTAGTTTCCATTAGTGACTATGAAAGATTTAGTTCTAAATTCTTTTTTTTTATTTATTTTTTATTGAAGGATAATTGCTTTACAGAATTTTGTTGTTTTCTGTCAAACCTCAGTTTAGTTCTAAATTCTTCCTGATCTCTTCAGATTGTAGAGGTTGTTTTGTTTCCATTTATTAAATGCTGGACCCTTTGCTGAGTGCTCTATGTCTATATCCATGTATTTAATCATCACAAAACCTAATGAGGTAGGAATTATCATTTTACATGTGAGAAAACTAAGGTATAAAGAGGTTAAGTGATACATTCACTGTTACAACTAATAAGGTGCAGATCAAAACCCAGATCCGTCGTTTCATTCATTTTGAAACACCCTCTTTGTATCTTTCCTTTGTAGAGTACTGTCACAGAAAGTGCAGTGTTTTTGAAGGATGACAAATGTTCCAGAGCCACCATTAATGTTTTAATGGTTTTAATGTTTTAGCTTGTTAAATTTTAGTACCAACAGCAGATAAACAATAGCTAGTTCATTTCTCCTCCTATTTCCTTTGGATCAAATTGAGAATGAGGGAATAAAAGGATATGTCTGTGTTATTAGAAACTCCAGGATCTATTCCTTATTCCAACTAAGACCACTCGTATCTAATGCTTTAGGCCAGAACTAATCTGTTACATGTTTCTGGGGTGATGGAGTTGTTCTATAATCTGTACTGCCCCATACAACAGTCGTTAGTCACATGTGACTATTAAACATGTGAAATGTGGCTAGTGTGACTGAGGAACTAAATATTTTTATTTTGGTTAATTTAGATAGCACATATACCTGATGGCTATGTGTATATACACATCTAACTGATTCACTTTGCTGTACAGTGCAAAGTGACACAACATTATTGTAAAGCAACTATACTCCAATAAAAATTAGTTTAAAAAAAATTTTAAGTCACCAGCAGAATGAGAAACACTTGTGTAAGCCAACCAAAGAAAGACATTTGATCAGGAAGGAAGGAGAGGTTTTATAGTAAATAGAAGACCAAAAAAAAAAAATCCTAATTGCTACCATCAAAGTGAAGAATGCTATGAAAACCAACAAAGACACAATGAGATGATCAACAAATCCAAAATCCAGTTTTTTAAAGCACCAGTAATATAGTAAAAATTCTAAAAATTTGATCAAGAGAAACATCGGCATGGTAAAAATTTTAAATAAACACATACACATAAATATACACATGCTTTGGAAATGAAAAAGAGTCGGTCCATCTCATGAAAGCTAGAAAATGAATAAAAAAGCATAAGGGTGCTAATATTTCCATCTTAACAGGAAGCCAAGTGATAATGTGGAAAGTATATGGGACATGAATAGAGGTTTGCTTATACAGGACCTCAGACAAACTATATAAATAAGTAAGGAGAGGGAAGAAAAGAAGGTGAAACATAATGTAGGTTAAATTATCACCTTAAATGGCAGGAGTGTTTTATCTAACTTAGGAAATAGTAGTTTAAGCTTACACTTTAAAAAAAAATTAACATGTATTTAATTGGAGGCTAATTACTTTACAGTATTGTAGTGGTTTTTGCCATACATTGACATGAATCAGCCATGGGTGTACATGTGTTCTGCATCCTGAACCCCCCTCCCACCTCCCTCCCCATCCCATCCTGCAGTAACCATCAAAGATAAAACAGGGTTGGGGTTGATGGAAAGAATATGATGTAAGACCAAGTTTTTATTATATGTCCTCTTATACTGTTTTTTTCACCCTGACACTTGAATATTTAAAAAACTAAAATAAAAATGCTGTTTAATCAGTAGGACTTAAAACAATAAAGTCAAACTGGTTACATTTAACATGGTTTGACAAAGTGCCTTCTAATCTGACTTTGATTTTGCCATTAAAGAGGCAAAATAATCATATTCATCGACTGTAGCTGTAGCTCAAAGTTATGTCTTTATTGTATATAGTGTAGTCTAATGAATATTTGCTGGTATTTAGAGGCTACTTTTTATTGCATTTCACCTAAAATATGTCATTAAAAAAGAAATGCCTATTTGCAGGGCAGGAATAGAGATGCAGATGTAGAGAATGGACTTGTGCACATGGAGGGGAAAGAGAGGGTGGGACAAATTGAGAGAGTAGCATTGACATATATACCATACCATGTGTAAAATAGATGTACTTCCATATATACTACTTGGAAGCTGCTGTATAACACAGGGAACTCAGCTTGGTGCTCAGGGATGACCTACAAGGGTGGGATGGGGAGGGGATGGAGGCTTGAGAGGGAGGGAATGTATGTATACATATAACCGATTCACACTGTTGTATAGCAGAAACTAACACAACGTTGTAAAGCAATTATATGCCAATTAAAAAAAAAATCAGCGGGCTTCCCTAGTGGCTGATTGGTAAATAATCTGCCTGCAACTGCAGGGGACACAGGTCCAGGAAGATCCCACATGCCGCAGAGCAGCTAAGCCCATGTCCCGCAACTCCTGAGCCTGCACCTTAGAGCCTGTGCTTCACAACAGGAGAAACCACTGCAATGACAAGCCCATGCACCACAACTATAATAGAGAGTAGCCTTACTCACCGCAGCTAGAGAAAAGCTCATGCAGCAACAAAGACTCAGCACAATATATAAGTAAATTATATATATAAATAAATAAAATTATATATCTATTAAAAAATCAGCAAATGATAGTCCTTCCCCCCCCGCCACACAAAAAAAGTGTGTTTATTGCAGAAAGAAAAAAGAACAGTAAAAGTTACTTTAAAATAAATTTAAATAGCACATATAGCTATCAGACATATTGGACAGTACAGAGAAGGCAATGGCACCCCACTCCAGTACTCTTGCCTGGAAAATCCCATGGACGGAGGAGCCTGGTAGGCTGCAGTCCATGGGGTCACTAGGACTCGGACACGACTGAGCGACTTCACTTTTCACTTTTCACTTTTATGCATTGGAGAAGGAAATGGCAACCCACTCCAGTGTTCTTGCCTGGAGAATCCCAGAAGATCTGGGTTGGAGTCTTGAGAATTTGCGTTTTTAACAAGTTCCCATGTGAGACTGATGTTGTTGATCCAAATGCCACACTTTGAGAAGGATTGATTTTTGTCAGCTGGTTCCATTGGGAAAGAATATAAGTTCCCCATGGTTTACCTGAATTATATACAATGAAATAATTTTTTAAAATGCTTATTTCACATTGTTTAGTTCTCAGAAAAACATCTGTAGTACCTTAACATTATCATTTTTTTAATTCTAAGATCCAGTCCTTTTTTTTCTTTTTAAGAACGTCGGACTAGAAGCTTGGTTGGTTCTTTATTGGTCAAAATGGTAGAAATGACAACTCATCCTAAAATAAAGTCAGGTTGGCCTGGTCTCTTGACTGCTAAAAATTGTTCTCCATTCTGAGAATTGTTAGGGAAAAATAGTTTTAGTTATTAGAGCAACTTGTATAAATTAAAATATACTCCTACTGCCAAAAACCTGTAAAATCTTCTGCTGTTTCCAAATTAAGCCTGGGGTGATATGGATAGATGGGTAGATATTTAGAGATTGGGAAACATATGTCCTGTTTTGCCTGGGATGGTCCAGGTATGATTGTTATTATTTATGATTGTATTAAAATAATCAAAGAGAATAGTTGATCAAAGCAAATTTTATTTCACATAGGTAGTCTCTAAGGAATCCAGAGAACTGTAAAATAAAAGAAAAGGTCTATAAGCAGGAAATAAGGAAGAAATACTCAGCTTAGGTTGATGGGCTGACGTTAGTATCTAACCTTATTTAGAAAGATCAAGGAAACAAGTATAGAGCCCAGAGTTGACTTGGTGGTTGGAGATGGCTGACTGGATATGCTGTGGTTCTGGTCAAGTGGAGCATTTACACAAACATGAAAGTTATCTAAGTTTTAGTTTGATGAGTTATCTAAGTTTAGTTTCCATCTTGAGACTCAGAATTTATTTCAACACTTATTTCAAAATGTCCTGATATGGAATGATAAATTTTGTGGTCACCCTACTTAGAAGAGACAAGGGAGAATAGAGGAGAGTCCTGCATCCCATGTTGGAATAGCCAAGAATTTAATTTACTTTCCTGTGTAGCATCTTTAGCTTTACCAGGATACCACTACCCTGAGACACCTTTATTGTTTCTTGGGTGCTGTTTTTGAACCTTGATTGGGTAGGCATATCTTTTCTCCTGCGTAAATATTTTGTTCTTTTTCTATAAACATAAAAGACTGCATATCTCGATTTCAGGAAGTCACTCTTGAGTCTGCTCTCAGAGGTGGTCCTTCTTCACCTTTTAATAATTAACTCTACTCATTTGTCAATATTTTGTCAATATTGAAAAAAACTATTTGTCAATAGTTTTTTCCAAAAATGTCTATGGAAAATCAATTTTTTGTTTTCAACCCTAGATCTCTGTTCCTGTTCCTCTAGCCTGGTGGTCACCCTCTGGCTTCTGCTAGGCAATCTGTTTCCTCTGCTGGCTGGATTTCTTCTGTGCGTATGGCATTAGGAATGGAAAAGTGAATTCTAAAGACATTCCTTTGTGTCATGTTCCTCTGAACAAAGCACAAAATCTGGCAAGTGCCAGCCTGTGTGGATGGTGGAAGTGGCATTCCTGACTTTGGCTTGGAAGTGTGGACCACAATCAGATCCTGAAGCAGAGCTTCACAGCGGTCACTCCTCATCAGCAACCCAGCAGCCTCAAAGTTTGGAGGAGAAGGATTTCCAAGTCTCCGAGTCTCTTTACATTTCAGGATATATAACCTTCTTGAAATTTTCCTTTGAAAGTGGGATAAAAGGTGAAGATTTCAGTGATTACATACCTCAGCATTTCCATTAACCTAAAACAATGGGAGAGTTCATCTCTGCTGCAATAATTTAAAGAACAGCTAATTGTTCCAAGATTATAAGTTGTGGACCCTGTCCTCAAAAGTATAAATTGTCCTTTGACTTACAGAAAATAATTTGATTTCTACATAAACTGTTATACCTAGTTTAAATTTAATGACTGTACATCGTATACCTAAATCATTGTTCTAATGAGTTTTTTTTTTAATTTTTGTTTTGCTAAATCTTATGATTTAACCTTTTTCAAAACAGCTGTGTGGCAGTTTCCTGCTGAACCATTATGTGTTGGTAGCCCTCTTCTAGCTATATCCATACTCACTGATCTTCAGAGAGTAGCTTCCAGTTGTATTCTCCATTAGTTTAATAATGACTTGAAAAACTGGGAAGCAGAGGGAGAAAAATATTCTGCCCTGTGAATCACTGAAGACATGCAAATTGAATAAAACCTAATTATATGTTTTTCAGATAATAGTTATGACAACTGCTATCCAACAAGAATAGAACTTTCCTTTTTGACAAATGAAGATAAAAAGAAATTATGGTATAGACAGGGATGCAGTTATTTTTAGGTTGGCTTAGAAACTGTTAGGTTTGGAGGAGCCAGGTAGGCTGCAGTCCATGGGGTCGCAAAGAGTCGGACACTACTGAACGACTTCACTTTCACTTTTCACTTTCATGCATTGGAGAGGGAGATGGCAACCCACTCCAGTGTTCTTGCCTGGAGAATCCCAGGGACAGGGGAGCCTGGTGGGCTGCCGTCTATGGGGTCGCACAGAGTTGGACACGACTGAAGCGACTTAGCAGCAGCAGCAGCAGTAAAGTGTAGGTTTGGTGTAGAGCCTATCCGATAGGGTCCACTTTACCACACAGCGTATGACTTAGTCCATAGAAATCAGAAGATTGCTTTGTAATGTCCTTTACCTCTTGTATTTGACACTCTTTATGTCACCCATTGATTCTGGTTCCCAGAAGCAGTTCTGCCATGATACCAGAGCTGCCCAACCCTATTTAGTAATCCCAATGTGAAATTCTTTAATAATGAATGATGTCCAGTTTTTCTTAAAAAGAAAAAAGAAACTTCATGAGCTCTAAAGCTGTGAAGTCCTATGGCATTATAAACGTAGCCCTTGAACAAACATTAATTCATTAATTGGTTGGCCCTTTAATTCAGCATACAGTTATCAAGCATTCAGTTTAAGAAATTGTGCTAAGTGAACAAACAGCATAATTACTAAGAAATAATTCCAACCTACTATTTGGCACTGGAGTCAAACAGCAACTCCAGCATAAAGGAAAGTCACCTCTTTTTTTTTAAGTGCATATATTTAAAATACTTATCTGCCTACAATTTTAAATTGGAGGTTTTTGTCTTTGTGAAATGCTGGGAGTCTCTAGCATAGCCAACCTCAACTGAAGAAGAGCTAATAATAATGGTGTTTCTGCCTTTGTCCTGCATACTTTAAATCATGCAAGTCAGAAAAATGTAGAGTATATTTTTAAAGAAAGTTATAAATCTAAGCATATATACCTAATGTGATTATGAATCATTGCAAAGTTATATAAATAATTTTACCAAAAATAATACGGATTAATAATATATTTGAGACTCACAGTGATAGGTTCAGTTATATTTTGACTGTTGTGCAGTAATCCCATTTAGGTAGTATTGTTTCTGAGCATGGTGCTTTTTATACTTGAAATATATTTTTGCTTTATTTTTATTGATATAATTATATTTGCACTAATGAATTTCTGAAGAAGATATTATAGATGACATTTTTTCTATCTATATTTATTAAGCTTGGTATCTGGTAGCCCAGTGTTTCCTCTGCACAAATGTAGAATCTGATACAGTATAATGTTAAGAAATCTTGAATTTTTGAGGGTAACTAACTGTGCTGGTGTCTTCCTTCCTCCTCACCAAGTTTTGAAAATGGTTGCTTGTCACTGATTGTGCATAGTATACTCAATGAAGATTTAGAAAACGACTGAACCTTTAAGAAATTTTAAAAGGCATAGTTTAGTCACTTAGTAGATGATGAAATTCTAAAACAATATTCTAAAAACAAAAATTTTTAAGTCTGAAATTTCAGTGCAGAATTAGTGGACTGTAATTCAGCTTTGAACTGAAGAACTTGAAATGACCTAAATGTCAGTATCCTGTGGCAGGTGATTCCCTTTATGTTTGCAAAACCAGTTCACAGAGAGACTGCAGCCATGGTGGAGGGAGGTGGGGCAATAGCTAATTTGATGATAGCAGACTGAAGTCCCTTTCTGATTCAGAAGGGGCCAAGTGCTTATAAAAACTGACTACCTCAGTTTTCATTTCAGACTTAAGTTCATTTTGATAGTATTAAGGTCCCAATGTCAAAATTAACAAGTGAATTTATCTCTCAGGTTTTCAAGAACAGAATTTATAGGAAGGAAGCAAAAGCCATGTCGTTAGACTTGAGCTGACAGCTTTAAAGAAACTGACAAGCAGTTAGGTAGTCTTAGTATAGATCTCTCTGTATTCTCCTGAAAAACATCTTTTCCTAAAAATGTTATAAATTATGCTTAAAGTTAGTTTCAGCCTAATATATTGGCTAAGAATTTATCAGTATTTGAAAGTGAAACATAATGAAGCTTAAATAGTTATAAGATACGTAAATAAGTATTCCAGAGTATTCCATAAAATTTTATCAATATTCTCTTCAATATTAGAAGACTCACTGATTGAGACCATCTGTAAAATGACCATATGCTGTCTCAGAATCTTTCCAGCTCTAATATTCTGTGACTGATACTCGTGCAGAATTGCTCGGTCACTGCTGGCTCTGGCCTGCTTCCTGGAGTACGCCAGCTTACATCCCCGTCGTGTTCATTGCAGTGTCCCGTGCTCAGTGCCTTAGCACTGTCCTTGTCCTTGGACGCTGAATGGAGAGAGAAGAGGGTGTTTGAGTAATCTTGGCAGGATGAGGTGGACTTCAGTCACAGCCCCACAGACCTGTTTCATAGTTGGCACCTGTCATCCGTGCCAGGTCCTTGCAGCCAAGAGGACTAATGTATTTTAATAAAGTCTGTGTTACTTGTTCTCAAGAAAGAACTTACCTGAAAGGATGACCTTTTTTTGATACATTTAGTCAGGGTTGGGGAGGGAGTGGTGAATTATTTTCTTTTTGTTTACATTTTTAATAAAGTAGATTTCAGAACTAATCTTTATTTGTGGTATTTAACTTTAAGTGTAATATATTACCTAGAAAAAACAAAGCTTTAATAAAAATGGAAACTAATTTGCATCTTGTCTTTACTTAACACCATCAATTTTTTTTGGAATGATTTATAAACATTTATTAAAATAGAAAGCTGGAGAATTTCCTGGGGGTCCAGTGGTTAGGGCTGAGCTTCCACTGCAGCAGTCACAGGTTTGATCCCTTGTCAAGAAGCTAGGATCCTAAGCTGTGCAGAGCAGCAGCCAGTGAATAGTTGTTTGCTCTTGTATCCCATGGGCATCCATCTGGCTGCCTGTTATGTCTGACTGGTATCATAAACGCCCTTGAAATCTTCAGGACAACAAACATCTTTGGTTAGAACTGGTTCCTTGCATTGTAGTCACTACCTCTCTTCACACCCCAAAGAAGTTATCTGTAGAAAAAAAAAAAAGAAGTTATCTGTAGGAAAAAACATGTACCCATCATCAAAAAGTCAGGCCAACTGCTTTTGACAGGTCAAGGATTCAAGTTCACCTCTTCAACTTCCAGTCAAGTCTGCTTAACAGCTGTCTGCTCATAGATACAGCATCCAGCTTGAGCTTTAAGACCCCAGCAGTAATTGTCATCCTGCTGGTACACAACTGCCCACCAGAAGCCATGAAAATCCACCTTGGAGTCATGCCTACCACGGTTCTTAGCAGCAGAGAACAACTCACAGGAACAGCCAGCTTGCAGCCATGAAAGCCGTCAGTTTTTTAAACCAGGTTAGGAGAAGGCAATGGCACCCCACTCCAGTACTTTTGCCTAGAAAATCCCATGGATAGAGGAGCCTGGTAGGCTGCAGTCCATGGGGTCGCTAGAGTCGGACAGGACTGAGCGATTTCACTTTCACTTTTCACTTTCATGCATTGGAGAAGGAAATGGCAACCCACTCCAGTGTTCTTGCCTGGAGAATCCCAGGGATGGGGGAGCCTGGTGGGCTTCCGTCTATGGGGTTGCACAGAGTCAGATACGACTGAAGTGACTTAGCAGCAGCAGTGGCAGGAGTACAAACCTCAGATGGTGAAAGAATCTGCAGTCAATGCAAGATGCCTGGGTTCGATCCGTGGGTCAGGAAGATCCTCTGGAGAAGGGAATGGCTACTCACTCCAGTATTCTTGCTTAGAGAATCCCATGAACAGAGAAGCCTGGTGGGTTACTACTATCCTTGGGATTGCAAAGAGTCAGACATGACTGAGCGACTAACACTTTGAGGAGTACAAACACATCTATACACTTTATATGGGGAAAATGAGGTGATTATTGTGAAACATAATTCAATTTTTACTTTTAACTGGAGTAATATTGTCCTACTTAAAGACTGGGGACAAATGTTATGTAAACCTATAGGGAATAACCCTCCTCAAATAGTTAAGCAGAAAGAGAGTGGACTAAAACAGTTCAGGGCAGCTGTCTGTGGCTGAGGATGATTCCTGCCCTATGAGTTTCGTGCTGTGAGCCAGGACCACTCTGTGTGTTCAAGTACCACACTCTATTTGTGGCTGTAATCGTGGAATGTGATTCTTCATCATAACCTGACTAGTTTGAGAGAACGTACCTGGGGCATGCCTTCATGTGTACGCAGAGCCGTCTTGCCCTGGGGGCTGGAGCTAAGCACCATGAAATGGACTGAATGTTGCCTGTTTAACCTACTTGCTGAGTAGATCTTATCAGGAAATTTTAATGATAATATTTAGATTTTTTTAAATGTTTTAAGTATTTCATATAAGTACTAAAACTATGTACAGAGTTTAGTAAATTATATATTTACTATATATATATATCAAACTATGTACGGAGTTTAGTAAATTATATAAAAAAACTATTCACAGAGTTTAGTAAATCCAATATTATTTGCACAATGTACTGAAGATAAAGCCATCTACACCTCATACATTACCTGTTTATACTCCCTTTTTGTATATTCATAGAATATAGCTTATTTAGTAGGTGTCATTGCTTCCCTCGTGGCTCAGCTGATAAAGAATCTGCCAGCAATGCAAGAGATCTGGGTTCGATCCCTGGGTTGGAAAGATTTCCTGTAGAAGGGAATGGCTAAGCACTCCAGTATTCTGGCCTGGAGAATTCCATGGACTGTATAGTCCTTGGAGTCACAAAGAGTTGGACACAACTAAGCAAATTTCACTTTCAGAAGGTATCAGTACATAAACAAGTCTTTTGTCCACACATCTCTGGTAGATACGCTGAAATGGAGAGGTTTATTTAAATCAGCTTGTTAGTGGTCCATCAGAAGTTCATTCTTTAATGTTTAAAATAAACTGGACATATTTGGAGATAGAAGTTCAAATACACTATCTGATATTCTGGTAGATGACCAATACCATTCTCATTTTGTATGTATAGAAATGTTTTGTTCTGCCTATAGACCTTGATATATCTTAGATTTAATGCCATTTTCACATCCAATGCCACTAACAGCCAGTTTTTTCAATTTCAACAGAAACATTAGAGACTCAATGTTCTAACGTCATCGTCTTGTTTGAGAATCACAGTCAAGAAGGCTACAGGTTGATAGGAAGAAATTTCACATGTGATTACACACACGGGTGTTCATTAGTGTGTATATAGTGACAGCTCTGATGTATTTGGCTGAGAATATGAAAATTTACTGTAAGTGGGGTAGCTGCAAAGAATAGAGCAAATGCCTCACGCCTCAGCAGTTTGCCAGAGCCTTGAATCTTTGATAGAAGTCAGATAAAACAGGTTATGCCACTGCTCTAAAATGATATTGGTTAGTTGTGAGGCTTAATGCTTGTTATTAAGTAAATGTGTAAAATCTGCATTTCTTACAATAGGTTTGACAAAGGAGTAAAGGGAGAGCCAGTAAGTCTATAGGTGTTAAATGATCCTTAGGAATAAGCATCATGGAAAGAAAAATGAAGAAGTGAAATATCTAAGGCAAATCAGTCCTCAGTCTGATTGAGGTGAGTCAGTGGCTTCGCCACTCTGGGATTTTGCTCCAGAACCCCAACATCAGCAGTGTGCCCCACGCCTGGTCTCCACAGATGGGTTTTTTCCCTCCTTTTTGTTCTAACTTACCCTTTCACAGCTGCCCTCCAACCCTAGGCTGTGATCATTCCTCCTCCTGTTTCCCCGTTACCATTTCAAAACAACCTGGTTTTCTCAGGTACATACACATACCTATGTGGTGGTATTATTAACTGGGAGTGGTGGCGAGGGGAATCTTAGCCCTCCATCTTTTTCAAGGATTGATTTGAAAAGAGGGAACCAGCAGCTCTCACTAATTTGTCAGAAACCCCTCCCTCTGCAGTTTGCTCCTGCTGTTATAGTTTTCATACCATCATTTAATTCCAGGTCTGGAATGACAGTGCCTGGTGTGGCTGCCGTGCACCATGGCCCAGGAGCCATGGTGGTGAAAATGAGCAGACTAGCATCTACTGAGCTCAGGAATCGGAGCAGGTCAGCTTCAGAGAGGGCAGGCACTGATCTGGATGTGGCTTCCAGCTACTCAAGCCAGAAGCATAGATGCAGAAGTTATTAGTGCCCTGGAGAAGGAAATAGCAATCCACTCCAGTATTCTTGCCCAGAGAGTCCCATGGACAGAAGAGTCTGGCAGGCTGCAGTCCATGGGGTCTCAGAGAGTCAGACACAACTGAATGACTGAGCACAACACAGAGGAAGAAACAGATGGTGAAGGTAAGTCTAAACTCGAGAGTGAAGGCCTAAGAATTGGGTACTAAGAAATGACTCAGGAGGGAAACAGGAGCAAGAGGGTGCATGCAGAATGACCAGGCCACTACTGCGACATGGGGAGGGGCTGCCTTGTGTTTTTGCCTCCAAGGTATAAGCGCACTTGAGAGTACCTTCTGATGCTTATTGAGGTACTAAATCTAGTGATTGAGCATTGAAGTATTTGTTGGGTACTTACAATGTTCAGCGCATATTTAGCACCAACTCTGGCAGGCACTCTGCTGGGAACACAAGAAACCGACAGACATGGTCTTTGTCCTAGAGGTGGTGAAGGAGGGGGACAATTAAATGATTGTTTCCTCAATACTCTGTAATAACCTGTATGGGAAAAGAATCTGAAGTAGAACAGCTAATCCTTTGCAAGGAGCCATTGCAGACTTCTGCTCACTGTGAAGACAAGGAATATAAACCTTTCTTATACCCTCTGTGCCCCTCAGCCTCCTCCATCCTTACTGCCTCCCCTTATCTACATTAGATCACATGGTCCCCCATTTCACTCTACTGCAGTGGCTCTCAAAGTGTGAACTGTGAGTTCAGTTCATTTGAGTTCAGTCGCTCAGTTGTATCTGACTCTTTGCAACCCTGTGGACTGCAGCACACCAGGCTTCCTTGTTCATCACCAGCTCCTGGAGCTTGCTCAAACTCATGTCCATCAAGTTGGTGATGCCATCCAACAATCTCATCCTCTGTTGTCCCCTTCTCCTCCTGCCTTCAATCTTTCCCAGCATCAGGGTCTTTTCCAATGAGTCAGTTCTTTCTATCAGGTGGCCAAAGTATTGGAGTTTCAGCCTCAGCATCAGTCCTTCCAATGAATATTCAGGACTGATTTCCTTTAGGATTGACTGATTTTATCTCCTTGCAGTCCAAGGGACTCTCAAGAGTCTTCTCCAACACCACAGTTCAAAAGCATCAATTCTTCAGCACTCAGCTTTCTTTATGGTCCAACTCTCACATCCATATATGACTACTAGAAAAAACCATACCTTTGACTAGATGAACCTTTGTTGGCAAAGTAATGTCTCTGCTTTTTAATATACTGTCTAGGTTTGTTATAGCATTTCTTCCAAGAAGCAAGCATCTTTTAATTTCATGGCTGCAGTCACCATCTGCAGTGATTTTGGAGCCCAAGAAAATTAAGTCTGTCACTGTTTCCATTGTTTCCCCATCTATTTGCCATGAAGTGACAGGACCAGAGGCCATGATCTTAGTTTTCTGAATGTTGGGTTTTCAGCCAACTTTTTCACTCTCCTCTTTCACTTTCTTCAAGAGGCTCTTTAGTTCTTCTTCACTTTCTGCCATAAGGATGGTGTCATCTGCGTTTCTGAGGTTATTGATATTTCTCCCAGCAGTCTCAATTCCAGCTTGTGCTTCATCCAGCCTGACATTTCACATGATGTACTCTGCATATAAGTTAAATAATCAAGGTGACAATATACAGCCTTGACATACTCCTTTTCCCAATTTTGAGCCAGTCTGTTGTTCCATGTCCAGTTCTAACTTTTGCTTCTTGACTTGCATACAGGTTTCTCAAGAGGCAGGTCAGGTGGTCTGGTATTCCCATCCCTAAGAATTTTCCACAGTTTGGCATAGTCAATGAAACAGAAGTAGATGTTCTTCTGGAATTCTTTTGCTTTTTCTATGATCCAGTGGATGTTGGCAATTTGACCTCTGGTTCCTCTGCTTTTTCTAAAACCAGCTTGAACATCTGGAAGTTCTCAGTTCACATATTGCTGAAGCCTGGCTTGGAGAATTTTGAGCATTACTTTACTAGCGTGTGAGATGAGTATAATTGTGCAGTAGTTTGAGCATTCTTTTACTTTGCCTTTCTTTGGGATTGGAATAAAAACTGACCTTTTCCAGTCCCGTGTCCACAGCCGAGTTTTCAAAATTTGCTGGCATATTGAATGCAGTACTTTCACGGCTTCATCTTTTAGGATTTGGAATAGCTCAGCTGGAATTCCATCACCTCCGCTAGCTTTGTTCGTAGTGATGTTTTTAAGGCCCACTTGACTTCGCATTCCAGGATGTCTGGCTCTAGGTGAGTGATCACACCATCATTGTTATCTGGGTCATGAAGATCTTTTTTATATAGTTCTTCTGTGTATTCTTGCCACCTCTTCTGAATATCTTTTGCTTCTTTTAGGTCCATACCATTTCTGTCCTTTATTGTTCCCATCTTTGCAATGATGTTCTTTTATGCTTATCTGTAAAAAAAACCAGAAAGAACATCTTTTTGTGGCTCCTGGACCAGCTGTATTCCTCAGAATGCAATTTTTTTTTTTTTTGGCCGCACTGTGCAGCTTGCAGGATCTTAGTTCCCTGACCAGAATAGAACCAGTCCAGGGAATTCCTATAAAATGCAAATTCTTTGGCCCCATCCCAGATCTGCTGAATCAAAATCTCTAGGGTTGGGGCCCTGCAATCTGTGTCCTAACAAATCCTCTAATTGATGCTGTTGAAAACTCAAATTTGCAAATTACTGCCCTTAAACTCTCTGGTGCTTCTTACCAAAATCCACTTGGTAAAATCCCAACTTTGGAGGAATCCTATTATCTGCCTTGACCTTACTTATACTAGATGAGCCCTACTAGGGAAAAACACTAAGCTGATTGTATGTGTACTCAACTGGGTTTTGCCCAACAATCTTATCTTCCTCTAGTCACTTCCTCTCCCATGCTCA
The DNA here is from genome assembly GCF_000754665.1 of Bison bison bison. Classification (NCBI taxonomy): domain Eukaryota; kingdom Metazoa; phylum Chordata; class Mammalia; order Artiodactyla; family Bovidae; genus Bison; species Bison bison. Next base: position 3,774,375 of record NW_011494604.1, on the reverse strand, counting down.
AGGTTGCCAGAATTAGTGAAGAAAAACCCCAAACCAGGACACACAAATTTTAATTTCAAATAAGTTCAGTTCATTAACTCAGTTGTGTCTGACTCTTTGCGATCCCATGAATCGCAGCATGCCAGGCCTCCCTGTCCATCACCAACTACCAGAGTTCACTCAGACTCACGTCCATTGAGTCAGTGATGCCATCCAGCCATCTCATCCTCTGTCGTCCCCTTCTCCTCCTGCCCCCAATCCCTCCTAGCATCAGAGTCTTTTCCAATGAGTCAACTCTTCGCATGGGGTGGCCAAAGTACTGGAGTTTCAGCTTTAGCATCATTCCTTCCAAAGAAATCCCAGGGCTGATCTCCTTCAGAATGGACTGGTTGGATCTCCTTGCAGCCAAGGGACTCTCAAGAGTCTTCTTCTTCAAAAAAAAAGTCTTCTTCAACACCACAGTTCAAAAGCATCAACTCTTCACTGCTCAGCTTTCTTCACAGTCCAACTCTCACATCCATACATGACCACTGGAAAAACCATAGCCTTGACTAGATGGACCTTTGTTGGCAAAGTAATGTCTCTGCTTTTCAATATGCTATCTAGGTTGGTCATAACTTTTCTTCCAAGGAGTAAGCATCTTTTAATTTCATGGCTGCAGTCACCATCTGCAGTTATTTTGGAGCCCCCAAAAATAAAGTTTCTCACTGTTTCCACTGTTTCCCCATCTATTTCCCATGAAGTGATGGGACCAGATGCCATGATCTTAGTTTTCTGAATGTTGAGCTTTAAGCCAACTTTTTCACTCTCCA
>NW_011494604.1:3772862-3773402 GCF_000754665.1 Bison bison bison | reverse complement strand
GGAAGTTCACAGTTCACATATTGCTGAAGCCTGGCTTGGAGAATTTTGAGCACTACTTTACTAGCGTGTGAGATGAGTGCAATTGTGCGGTAGTTTGAGCATTCTTTTACATTGCCTTTCTTTGGGATTGGAATGAAAACTGACCTTTTCCAGTCCTGTAGCCACTGCTGAGTTTTCCAGATTTGCTGGCATATTGAGTGCAGCACTTTCACAGCATCATCTTTCAGGATTTGAGATAGCTCAACTGGAATTCTATCACCTCCACTAGCTTTGTTCATAGTGATGCTTCCTAAGGCCCTTTTGACTTCACATTCCAGGATGTCTGGCTCTAGGTGGGTGATCACACCATCATGATTATCTGGGTCATGAAGATCTTTTTTGTACAGTTCTTCTGTGTATTCTTGCCACCTCTTCTTAATATCCTCTGCTTCTGTTAGGTCCATACTATTTCTGTCCTTTATTGAGCCCATCTTTGCATGAAATGTTCCCTTGATATCTCTAATTTTCTTGACAAGATCTCTAGTCTTTCCCATTCTGTTG
>NW_011494604.1:3772537-3772762 GCF_000754665.1 Bison bison bison | reverse complement strand
ATCCACACAGTCAAAGGCTTTGGCATAGTCAATAAAGCAGAAATAGATGTTTTCCTGGAACTCTCTTGCATTTTCGATGATCCAGCAGATGTTGGCAATTTGATCTCTGGTTCCTCTGCCTTTTCTAAAACCAGCTTGAATATCTGGAAGTTCACAGTTCACATATTGCTGAAGCCTGGCTTGGAGAATTTTGAGCACTACTTTACTAGCGTGTGAGATGAGTGC
>NW_011494604.1:3756837-3772437 GCF_000754665.1 Bison bison bison | reverse complement strand
TTTGCATTGATCACTGAAGAAGGCTTTCTCATCTCTTCTTGCTATTCTTTGGAACTCTGCATTCAGATGTTTATATCTTTCCTTTTCTCCTTTGCTTTATTTAATTATTATTTAATTTCAAATAATCATATACTAAAAAATTATTTGCTCGTGTCAACTACAAATTGGCACTTACCAAGAGCATTGCTAATGACTGAACAACCAAGGCATTTGCCATCTGCCTCTATGCAGACTGAATCCTGTGCTGCTATACCTGTTGACCTTCAAATACCCCTGACTGAGTTTACGGTAGAGTGAGGCACTCTGTGCTCCAGGAAATCTGGTGGGACAGGTCTTTAGATAGTTGGATGTTTTTAGGAATAGATTTTATGATGTCAATCTTTGTATCTCCTCTTATCTAGAGAAGCACTAAATCTGTTAAAGGTGACATCAGATCCTCATGACTAACAAAAAAACCTTTTGTAAAATGAGGGCTGCTTAATGGTATTGAACTACCCACCGCCACCCCACCCCCCCTGCCTGTTAACCAAAGCTGCTTTGGAGCAGTCTCTCAGAACTATCTGAGATGCTGCCTCCCGGGCTGCAATCCTCATGTTGCCCCAAATAAAACTTAACTAACAACTCAAGTTGTGCATCTTTTTTAGTCGACACTTCTATCTGAAATTCACATTTCACTGAGCAACCTGTATTTTTATTTGCTAAAATTAGCAACTCTAACTAGGAGATATATATATAATCAGTATGCAGGCAGTTGGGAAGCGAGCAAGCACAGGATGGGGCCAACAGTGAAACCATGTCAGTCCTTGTTGCCTCTGACCTTGATGGTACAGATGTTCTGGAGAAGCTAGGACCCTCCAGCACGAACTTAACACATACACACCTGGTCCAAAAGCCAGAGATGCTGCAGGAGGATTCAAAGGAAGATGGGACAGTTGGAGTCCTGTCTGATGCCTCACACCAGCAGGGTGACCCAGCAAATAAATAACAATGTGTTTGCAAAATGATTGTTGCTTTACTTCTGTCCTTAATCTCCCCCAGGTATGTCTCTGAACCATGCTAACTGGAAACACACAGGGAAAGGAATTTTGGGATAAGTAACAACCTAGTCAGGGTGATGCATTGTACTCCACCACACCCATTCTTCAACTTAAAAGAGGCTTGATATTAAATGCCAGTGACAGATGAAAATTTTACACAGCTGCCCTTTACATAGCAGCCCTTTGGGAGAATGACGTCAGCAACATAGTAGGGTAAGATACCATCTTTGTCTTTCCTCTTCAATCTACAACCAGTAAAACATCCACAACACAGCAAGGGGCCTCTGTCCAAAACACCAGGATGACAGAGGATTACACACATCTGTGTATCTACGGGTAGACTGGAACACACAGAGGAAGTGGAATTAGGGGAACAGCAGACAGTGCCTGCAATCCTGGCCCTCTAGCTATGGCAGCCCACAGCCCCAGAGAATCCAGTGGTGGTACTGAGACCCTGGCCTCTCTGTACAGTGCTGAATCAAATCCTAGAGACAGAGTTTGGGGTGAAATAGAAAAGGATAGCTTTATTGCTTTGCCGGGCAAAGAGAGACACATCAGGTTTCTGCCTCGAAAAATTATTATGTCATCACCTGGGAGGATTTGATGAGGGTTTTATAACAACTCTCCCCTTTCAAAGGTTTACATGATAGGGTGTGCAGGGCTTTCACTCCCTTAATCTCTTCTCAGGTGGGTCTCCTAATCTAATCTCTGGTCCATTTCATCTTGCTTCAGATCTTTCTTGGCTGCTCCTCCCATAGCAACTGTTCTGAATCTGCCTTTGGGACTCAGGGAAGGTCATGGAGGCAGAGTCTTGCCTACAAGAAATGGGAGACAGCAAGGCCTCCATGTCTGGGAGCCCCACAGGGCCCGCTCGGTTTCAGTAGCTGCAGGAGAGGCAGTGCATACCACTCCAGTCTCTCAGGCACAGTGGCACTCATGGCCACAGGGAACTGGACAGCAGTGACAGTGGGACCTGGGGCCCTGGCCCTCCAGCTGTGGAAGCACCCAGGACTCCAGCCCTCGACCCTCCCAATGGCAGCAGCAGAGCCCAGGAACCTAACACCAGACACAGCAGAGGTGCCTTGACCCTGGCTCCTTTCCCTCCCCTCCTCCCTGGCTGACAGCAACAGAGCCTGATTCCATTTGCAGAGGAATCACCCACCATCCTGGTGCTTCAGGTGGGGTAGTGACACTGGCAGCATCAAAGGCTCCAACAACCCCAGAGACACAGGCAGTGATAAAGGACCACATGGAGCCCCGCCTCTGATGGAAGCAGTGGAGAGCGGCAAGTGCTGTCTTCCACCTGAGGCAGCCAGGTAAGAGAAACCAAAAGTTTGTGCTATATCGCCACCTGCTGGAAAGTAGAAGAAAGGCCTCTAATTTTTAATTAAGTTGAATTGTTAGAATCAAATAGAAAGGTGTTCCCTGTTTCAAATGAGTTGGCAGAGGTGCTGAGTAGACATTTTCCCAAAGAACACATACAGATGAACAACAAGCAGATGAAAAGGTGTTTAGCATCACTAATCATTAAGTAAATGCAAGTCAAAACCACAATGAGATATCACCTCATGCCTGTTAGAATCCTTATTATCAAAAAGGAAAGTATTGTTGAGTATGTGGAGAAAAGGGAACTTACGTATAAATAGAAAGATATTTCATGCTCAAGGATTAAAAGAATTAACATTGTTTGTTTAAATGTCCATAATACCTACGGCAATCTACAGATTCAGTGCAGTCCTTATCAATATCCCGAGGACACTGGGGACAAATACTGTTAGTAGGAATGTAAACTGGCACAGCCACTATGTACAGCAGAGTGGAGGATTCTCAAAAAATGAAGAATAGAAGTACCGTATGACCCAGCTATTGCACTTCTATGTATTATCCAAAGAACATGAAAACACTAATGCATGCAGCCTTATGTTCACTGAAGCATTATTTACAATAGCCAAATGTGGAAACAGCCTAAGTGTCCATGAATGGATGAATGGATAAAGAAGAGGTGATATATAGATACATATAAAATGGAATATTGCCTAGGAATAAGAAAGATGAAATCTTTCCATTTGTGACAACAGGGATGGAGCTTGAGAACACTAGGCTAAGTGAAATAAGTCAGACAGAGAAAGACAAGTATCATATGATTTCACTCATATTTGGAATATTTAAAAAATAAATCAACAGGGCTTCCCTGGTGGTCCAGTGGTTAAGAGTCTGCTTGCAACACAAGGGATGCTGGTTTAATCCCTGGTCCGGGAAGATCCCATATGCTATGGAGCAACGAAGCGCATGCACCACAACTGCCGAAACTGTGCTTTAGAGCCCATAAGCCGAAACCACTGAAGCCTGTGTGCCTAGAACCTATGCTCTGCAATAAGAGAAGGCACCGCAATGGGAAGCCTGTGCAGCACAACAGAGAGTAGTCCCTGCTCGCCGCAGCTAGAGAAAGCCCTTGCACAGCAAAGACCACCACAGCCAAAAAAAACATGAACAGAAACAAACACACAATGCAAAGAACAGAATAGTGGTTACTAAAAAGGAAGAGGCCAGGGGGAGGGCAAAATGGATATGTGAGATCAACTGTACAGTGACAGGAGGAAACTCCATTTTGGTGGTGAGCATACTGTAGTGCATTTGTTGTTCAGTCACTAAGTCATTTGACTTTTTGTGACTCTTTGCAAACCCAAGAACAGCAGCACGTCAGGCTTCCCTCTTGTTCACCATATCCCAGAGTTTGCTCAGACTCATGTCCATTGAGTCAGTGATTCCATCCAACCATCTCATCCTCTGTTGCCTCCTTCTCCTCCTCCCTTCAATCATCCCCAGCATCAGGGTCTTTTCTAATGAGTCAGCCCTTCCCATCAGGTGGCCAAAGTACTGGAGCTTCAGCTTTGGCATCAGTCTTTCCAGTGATTATTGACTGATTTCCTTTAGGATCGACTGGTTGGATCTCCTTGCTGTCCAAGGGACTCTCAAAAATCTTCTCCAGTACCACAGTTCAAAAGCATCAATTCTACAACACTCAGCCTTCTTGATGGTCCAGTTCTCACATCCATACGTGACTACTGGAAAAACCATAGCTTTGACTAGACAGATCTTTGGCAACAAAGTGATGTCTCTGCTTTTTAATACACTGTCTAGGTTGGTCATTGCTTTTCTTTCAAGGAGCAAGGGTCTTTTAACTTCACAGCTGCAGTCACCATCTGTACTGATTTTTGGAGCTCAAGAGAATGAAGTCTGTCACTGTTTCCAATTCCACCCCCACCCCCATCTATTTGCCATGAAGTGATGGAACCAGATGCCATGATCTTAATTTTTTGAATATTGAGTTTCAAGCCAGCTTTTTCTCTCTCCTCTTTCACCTTCATCAAGAGGCTCTTTAGTTCCTCTTTGCTTTCTGCCATAAGGGTGGCATCATCTGCATACCTGAGGTTGTTGATATTTCTTCCAGCAATCTTAATTCCAGCTTGTGAGTCATCCAGCCTGACATCTTGCATGATGTACTCTGCATATAAGTTAAATGAACAAGGTGACAATATATAGCCTTGATGTACTCCTTTCCTGAATTTGAACTAATCCATTGTTCTATGTCAGGTTCTAACTGTTGATTCTTGACCTGCAGTCAGGTTTCTCAGAAGGCAGTTAAGATGGTCTGGTATTCCCATCTCTTTAAGAATATTTCACAATTTATTGTGATTCACACAGTCAAAGGCTTTTGCATAGTCAATGAAGCAGAAGTAGCTGTTTTTCTGGAATTCTCTTGCTTTTTCTGTGATCCAGTAGATGTTGGCAATTTGATCTCTGGTTTCTCTGCCTTTTCTAAATCCAGCTTGTACATCTGGAAGTTCTTGGTTCATGTACTGTTGAAGCCTAGCTTGAAGGAGTTTGAGCATTACCTCACTAGCATGTGAAGTGAGCACAATTGTATGTTAGTTTTAACATTCTTTGGCATTGTCCTTCTTTGGGATTGATATGCATGTAGTGCATACGGAAGTAGAAATACAATGTTGTATGCATTAACATGTAATATTATAAACCAATGTTACTTCAGTAAAAAATAAAATATAAAAAAATCACAAAAAGACATAAAGGACAAGCAAAGATCAAAAAAAAGAAAAGAAATAGCTACATTTTGTTGAATCCTTTCTATTTAAGCACTTCTAATATACTCTATTAAAGTATAGTTGTACAATAAAGTTGTACAACAGTGACTCATTATTTTTATGGATTATACACCTTGTAAAATCATTATAACATATTGACTATATTCCCTGTGTGTCCAATATATCTGTATATCTTATTTATTTTAGACCTAGTAGTTTGTACCTCTAAATTCCCTAGTTCATTTTGCCCCTCCCCGACTCCTCTCCCCACTGGTAACAACTGGTTTATTGTCTATACCTGTGAGTCTGTTTTTGTTTGTTATATTCATTTGTGTTTTTTTTTTTTTTAGATTCAACTATAAACTCTTCACATACATTTTACTTACATAGATATATGAATACATACATTACAAACATGATCTCCTTTAGTCCTCATAACAATGCTATAAAATTGGTATCATTTCATAGATGAAGAAATTAAGGTTGGAGACATATTCCCATGAATATCCAGTAAGCAAGGGGCAGAGCTATGAGGCAGAGCTATAAGGTCTCTCTAAAGCCTATGTTGCTAACCATTAAATTCTATGCTATGCAGCCTCCCAACAAACTGTGGACTTTGTTATTTCATAAGCACTAAATCTGCACACAGTCTATAGACTTCCTGCAAAACCCTTAGGCAAGAGCACTCAGTGATTGACCTGTGACACCACTAGCTTAGGAACAAGTTCCTGAGGCACTCATCACACTTCGCCCTGAGAAGTTGCCTGAGTTGGAGTCCGAGACCTTTCACTTAGTAACTGAGTGGCCTTGGGCGAGTTACATAACCTTCGTCAGCCTTACTTGCCTGGTGAAGGCAGTAATTCCCACCTTACAAACTGTAAAGGTAGATGATACTAATACCAGGAGAATATTTAGCACAGCCTGATCATCCTAAGGATGATCTCCCCCTTTCTCAGTGAAGGAGTTCTCCCCCTTTCTCACTGAATTAGCTACTACTACCTATGTCTAGGCTGCAGACCCTTTAATCTATACCTTCAGTTCTAGTCTCTGATTCTTCCTCTAAATTTGTGTTTCTTGTTTCTCACCAGAAAGCACAGCCAACGCCAAATTATCTTCACTTGAACAATTTTTCCCAGCTTTTCAACAATACCATCAGTGCTACCTTCAATATATTTCTGGTCCTTGAGCTCACTTTCTTAAAATCATCTCCATCTCTCTCTCTTTCTACTTGTCAGATATCATATGTACACATCACTCCTCTTTCCCAAGAAAAATATTTCAACTCTTAGTGCCATATTTTAAAAAGTATATTAGCAAATTATGTTTGAGAGTTGCCAAGAGAGTAGATCTTCAAAGTTCTCATCACAAGGAAAAAAAAATGTTTTCTTAACTATGTATGGTGACAGATGTTAATTAGGCTTATTGTGATCATTTCACAGTATATATAAATATCAAATCTTTATCATCTGAAACTAATATCATGTTATATGTCCATTATATCTCATTTGAAAAATCATACTGTGGAAAAAAGAAAGTACATTGTCAAATTTGAGTAAATTAGAAGGATCAGGATGATGAGAGCCTGGAAACTGGCATAGTGAACATATATGTATATCAAGGAAATAGGCATTTTCCTCTTTTAGAACAAAAACCTAAGGTTTATCACTGGGAAGAAAACGTTCTTTCTCTGTAGGCTTCAAAGTACAGGCCTGATCCATAGGAAGTGGATTTCTGCTTGAAAAAAGGAAACATTAAGGACTTGAGTCTCTGCCAGTGAGATGTGGTACAGCCATCTGGGATTCTCTGTCTTTGTCTCATCTGCTTGCTTCTTCCATTCTCATGTCAACAGGGAGGAGGAGGATTTAAGCTAAAAAGACATAGTCACCATCTGCTATGAGAATCTTAAGGAAGCAGCTTGCTAAGTTTCAAGTATGTGCATACTTTGTTGAATGATTTAAGACTCTCTGGAATCATATGCTACCCATTTTGAGCCTGTTTGAAACCTGGCTTCCTAGCACCAGTGACATGAAAGCTAAAGGCTGCTCATGGCAATGAAGGGTTTATAATCCCCCTCTGAGTCAACCAGACTTCTCAACTCATAATATTGCCTTTAATAATAAATTATCTAGCACATTCATTTTCAAGGCAGTCAATATCAGCAAGACAGAGGCTTTTCTTTTAAATGATCCTTCTGCTTTTAAGAGTACGAGGACCACAGCAAAGATAGTTTGCAGATGGATCCCACTGGCGTGAAGACAGAAGGTGTGGGTAGGATGAAGCAGGACAGGCTTCTGAGGGTTTAACATAGGGGGAAGGGTAAAAAAAAGGCAGAGGACAGGAAGAGGTGCCTGCCTACCCATCCAAAAGGAAACTGCGCAGCAACAGAAAAGAAACATATTGCTCCATCCTCCATACTCTGAATGTGTTGACCATGCTCCACAAATGGAGCAACTTGAGAACAAAAGTATACAGGGCTTTTGGGCACTGGACCCAAGAGAAAGTAGAATTGATGGCTGACCTGCAGGCGCCAGAGCACGTGGGATCTTTCTTGCATCATGTGGAATCTTGCATTGCAGTGCATGGACTCTCTAGTTGTGGCATGCAGGCTTACTTGTTCTGTGGAGTGCAGAATCTTACTTCCCCAACCAAAGATTGAACCCATGTCCCCTGCATTGCAAGTTCAGTTCAGTTGCTCAACTCTTCGTAACCCCATGGACTGCAGCACACCAGGCTTCCCTGTCCATCACCAACTGCCAGAGCTTACTTAAACTCATGTCCCTCAAGTCGGTGATGCCATCAAACCATCTCACCCTCTGTCGTCCCTTTCTCCTCCTGCTTTCAATCTTTCCCAGCATCAGGGCCTTTTCCAATGAGTCAGTTCTTCCCATCAGGTGGCCAAAGTATCAGTGTTTCAGCTTCAGCATTAGTCCATCCAATGAATATTCAGGACATATTTCCTTTAGGATTGACTGGTTGGATCTCTTTGCAGTCCAAGGGACTCTAAAGAGTCTCCTCCAACACCACAGCTCAAAACCATCATTCTTTGGTGCTCAGCTTTCTTTATAGTCCAATTCTCACATCCATACATGACTACTGGAAAAGCCATAGCTTTGACCAGACAGACCTTTGTTGGCAAAGTAATGGCTCTGCTTTTTAATACAGTCTAGGTTGGTCATAGCTTTTCTTCCAAGGAGCAAGCGTCTTTTAATTTCATGGCTGCAGCCACCATCTGCAGTGATTTTGGAGCCCAAGAAAATAAAGTCTCTCACTGTTTCCGTTGTTTCCCCATCTATTTGCCATGAAGTGATGGGACCAGATGCCATGATCTTAGTTTTCTGAATGTTGAGTTTTAAGCCAACTTTTTCGCTCTCCTCTTTCACTTTCATCAAGAGGCTTTTTAGTTCTTCTCTTTCTGCCAGAAGGGTGGTGTCATCTGCGTATCTGAGGTTATTGATATTTCTACCATCAATCTTGATTCCAGCTTGTGCTTCATCCAGCCTGGCATTTCACATGATGTACTCTGCATATAAGTTAAATAAGCAGAGTGACAGCATACAGCCTTGACATACTCATTTCCCAATTTTGAACCAGTCTGTTGTTCCATGTCCAGTTCTAACTGTTGCTTCTTGACCTGCATATGGATTTTTCAGGAGGCAGGTAAGGTGGTCTGGTATTTCCATCTCTTTCAGAATTTTCCACAGTTTGTTGTGATACACACAGTCAAATGTTTTGGCATAGTCAATAAGGCAGAAATAGATGTCTTTCTGGAACTCTCTTGCTTTTTCGATGGTCCAATGGATTTGGCAATTTGATCTCTGGTTCCTCTGCCTTTTCTAAATCCAGCCTGAACATCTGTAAGTTCTTGGTTCACATACTGTTGAAGCCTGGCTTGGATAATTTTGAGTATTACTTTGCTACTGTGTGAGATGAGTGCAATTGTGCAGTAGTTTGAGCATTCTTTGGCATTGCCTTTCTTTGGAATTGGAATGAGAACTGACCTTTTCCAGTCCTGTGGCCACTGCTGAGTTTTCCTAAGGTCTACTTGACTTCACACTCCAGGATGTCTGGCTGTAGGTGAGTGACCACACCATCGTGGTTATCTGGGTCATTAAGACCTTTTTTGTATAGTTCTTCTGTGTATTCTTGCCACCTCTTCTTAATCTCTTCTGCTTCTGTTAGGTCCTTGCCATTCTACCCTTTATTCTGCCCATCTTTGTATGAATTCTCCAGGCAAGAATACTGGGATAGATTGCCATTTCCTTCTCCAGGGAATCTTCCTAATCCAGGATTCAACCCTGCATCTCCTGCATTGGCATGCAGATTCTTTACTACTGAGCCACCAGAGATGCCCTTTTAATGATTATATATTAAAATTTTCTGAATATAATTGGTTCTGTTGTTTGCTTTAAAGACCTTTGGGATTCTTTTTGCCACATCCTCATCAAAATTCCTCAGTTTTTACTTTCTAATATGTCCAGAGTACACTCTGTTCCCACTGTCTTAAATTTCAGGCAGACGTAAGACATAGCACCTGCCAGTGCTTATCCTTCCTGGTTTGTTTTGTTAAACTCTAAAATCAGTAGATTGTGAAACAACTTCACCATATATTTGTCCCAGGTCTTCCCCTAAGGCTGATAAGAGTTGATAAAACTAGTTTAGCTGTTCCCTATGTTACGCTACAAAGATCTCAGAGTAGTTTTCTGCCCCAAGCCCCTGTAATTAAACATTTTGTCTTTTATGAATCTTGGGATTCATAGGATTTACACTTTTTTTAAATTAATTTTTATTTTATATTAGACTATAGTTGATTTACAATACAATGTTAGTTTCAGGTGTACAGCAAAGTGACTCAGCTATGCATACACATAGATGGATTCTTTCTCAGATTCTTTTCCTATGTAGGTTATCACAGAGTATTGAGTAGAGTTCCCTGTGATATTCAATAGGCCCTTGTTGATTATCTACTTTATATATAGTAGTGTGTATATGTTAATTCTAACCTCCTAATTTACCCCTCCTCCATTTTCCCCCTTTGGTAACCATAAGTTTGTTTTCTAAGTCTGAGGACTTAGGCTTTTTACACTGTGGCTGTGTGATTTCACTAAAAGCTCTTCTTTCCTTGGTAGAAAATGTTCATGGTTTATTCATTTATCTTCTTTTTACTTCTATTTAAAAATTGTGGTAAAATATGTATAACCTCAGTTTTGTCATTTTAACTATTTTTACATGTGCAGTTCAGTGGCATTAAGTATGTTCACAATGTTGTTCAACCATAGCCAAGGTTTCCAAAATTTTTCATCTCCCCAAAAAGAAATTCAGTGCCTATTAAACAATAGTTTCCCTTCCCTACTTCCCCAGCCTTAGCAACTTCTGATCTACTCTCTGTCTCTATGGATTTGCCTATTCTAGTTATTTCATGGGAGTGAAATCATCCAATATATGTTCTTTTGTCTGGCTTATTTCACTTAGCATAATGTTTTCAAGGTTCATCTGTGTTGTGCGGTGTGTCCAAACTTTATTTTTATGGTAAAATATCTGATTGTACATATATATCAGATTTTGTTTATCCACTCATTTGTTAATGAACATTTGGATTGTCTCTACCTTTTGACTATTGTGAATAGTACTGCTATGAATGTTGACACTGAGTCCTTGATTGAAATTCTTTTGGGTTTATACTTAGAAATGGAATTACTGGGCCATATGGTAATTCTATGTTTAACTTTTCAAGGAATTGCCAAATTGTTTTCCACAGCAGCTGTACCATTTTACACTCCCAGAAATGCATGAGATTTCCAATTTTTCCACATCTTTAATGAAATATTTTATTTTTTATGTTTTATTATAGATCTTCTAATGGGTATAAAGTGATATATCATTATAGTTTTGATTTTTGTATTTCTTGATGGCTAATGATGTTGAGCATCTTTTCATGTTTATTGATCATTTGACTATCTTCTTTGGAGAAATGTCAAGTCCTTTGCCCATTTTTAAATTGGGTTGTTTGTAGTTTTTTTTAACCCAGAGTTTTGAAGCCCTCTCCACTGTAGGTCACCAGCAGTCAGTCTGCACTTTACAAACTAGAACTACTCTCAACCTTAGAAGACAGACTCTGGTATCAAGGACTGTCCATTTTTAAATTTGGGGTTGATTGGAGGAACTGGGGTTGATTGTGTTGATTGCTCAGCCATAGAGGTCCCTCTGGTCATATTATATCATAAGATAGATGAACCAAAAACTAAAATTAAAAACAAAAGGAGAGGATAGAATTTGAAGTTAATCTAGTTTACTTTTCCTCATTCATCAACTTAACAAATATTTCTTGAGCACTTTATAGGTGACAAGCATTGGCTAGATACTGGGGATATAGTGGTCAATGACACAGATGAGGTTCATGTGGGAGGCAAAATAATGGTCCCCAAAGATGTCCACATCCTAATCCTGGGACCTGTGAAATGTTACCTTACATGGGAAAAGGGACTTGGCAGGTGTGATTCAATTAAGGATTTTGAGGTGGACAGATTATTCTGGATTATCTGGTGGGCCCAATGTAATCGTATGTCCTTATAAGACGGAGACAGGAGAATTAGAGTGAGAGAAGAGGGAAGCAGAGTTAGAGATTTGAAGACAACAAATAGCTTTGAAGACAGAAGGGGCCACGAGCCAAGAAATGCAGATGACTTATAAAAGCTGGAAAAGGCAAGGAAGCACATTCTCCCCAGAGTCTCTGGAAGGAATGCAGTCTGGCCAACCCCATAACTTTAGGACTTCTGCCTTATAGAACTGTAAGATGGTTGATTGGCCTCATTCTAGACTCTCACTTTATGATCATTCATTATAGCAGCAGTGGGAAGCTGACACAGTTCCTTACTCCTCCATATAGGGCACTGAGGTATAGTGTCAGTGCTGAGTCGGAGTCAGACTCCTGTCAGAGTCCAGTAGCCATGTGACTTGGGACAGAGTTTCTTCATCACCGAGATTCATTTTCCATGTCCGTAGAATGGGGGACAGCAATGTCTGCCTTGCAACATTGTTGTCAGAAGTAGAGATAAATTATATAAACAGTGGGCATTTAGTAGGCTCTTAGTAAGTGGAAGCTATTATTTTTGCCATCACTATTTATTTTCTTTTAAATGCTTTCCTTTAATTAGGCAAGAAAGTGAGAGATCAAAGACGTGGACCTTATTTAAAATTAGAATGTTGGAAGAGGAAGGGATTACAAAATGCTTCCATGGGAGTAATTAGGGGAGATTCTCTTCTAGGGAGCAAGGCAGTGGCCCTGGTTGCCCTTCTCTCTCCCTTCTCCTCTCTGTTAGTCACACTGTCCTGCTGCTCAGCTTCCATGTATCAAACACAAGGATTCACTTCATCCCTTCTTTTTTTTTTAACCGCCATCAAGTCCTGCTTCCATTTCTCCATCTAAACCCACTCCCAAGAAAGGCCCTTGTTTTGTTTATCTTTCTCAGTCATGACTAAGGTGATTTTGGTTATAGTTGTTCACATTTGGTCATGTTTGCTTTCTTGATGCAGCATTGATAACCCAGTCTAGATTGATTTCCAGTCCTCGGTCATAAATTATAATGTATGTCTCCCTTCTCACAAAGAACAGGCGCCAGCAGCCAGATCTGCTTTGGGTATCTCATTTCCTCTGCCTGTAATAGCTCACTGGCCAGGATGGACACCTTACCCAAGCCAGGAACTGGGATTTGTGACCTAATCAGCCCTGACTCAGAACTGATTGGAACTATATCCATCAATCAGTCAATCAGGAGAGTAATAACAGCTATATAAGCTTAGGGGAGGGGGAGGAGGAGGCGAGGAGAGAAGAGCTCAACGGACATGCAAGGAGACGTCTCAATGGCTCTGCAGTCCCATTTTCTAGCCCCTTCCTACAGCTTTACTGTATTTCTGTCTTCCGATTCCATGAAAAAGCACTATGCATATCCTTATGCAGTTAAGATTTCTTTATATGGACCATTTTTAAAGTCTTTATTGAATTTGTTACAATATTATTTCTGTTTTATATTTTGGTTTTTTGGCCACAAGGCATGTGGGATCTTGGCTCCCCAACCAGAGATTGAACCTGCACACCCTGTATTGGAAGGTGAAGTCTTAACCACTGGACTGCCAGGGAAGTCTCATATCCTTATACATTATACATGGTGTACATACATAGAATATATACCTAAACATAAATATGCACACATATAAAAACATGTATATAAAATATACAAATACATGTTGAAATAAATTTCTAGGCCACTCCTGCTCAGGGTCTCATGTCAGCAAATGAAAATTTAGATAACTTTCATGTTCCTGTAAATGCTCCATTTGACCAGAAATGTAGCATATCCAGTCAACCACCCCCAAATGCACAACCCAGCTCTGAGCACTATACTTATGTTCTTCTTCCTCTCACCACAAACAAGGTTGGCCATGTGGCCCCAGTTAACCAGATATCTTCATTTTTCTTTTCTCTGTTCTATATTCTCTACCCTGTGAAAGCTATCTGCCTTCAGCCCCATTTTGCAGTTCTCTGGACCCTTGTCAATGGAGACTGGCTGCCTCGTGAAGCATTAAATGACATTTGTTTGTATCACCTAAATTGTCTCCTTTAATCATCTGTAATATGCATATACATAAAATTATCAGTTTTCCCTTCAGCCAACTTTAAATGAATTCTGTTATGGCAACAAAGGGTTTCAGTTAATTTAAACATAAATATCTTTGGGGACAGCAAGCTCTAGAATTCCTAGAGGAAAACCATGTAATATAAATGCTGCCATACATCCTCATCTCATTTTATTGCTGAGCCAGAGGCCTAAAAACTTTAATCGTCAATGTCTTACATCATCAAATGCCTTCATCCAGGAGAAGGTCTTTGGAAAAGCACACGATGCAATCATGCCAACATCAGACACTGACAAAAGCATCATATCCCTTCTTGATATGTATCCAAAGAGAAGAAAATTTCAGGATGTCCCCAGCTCTGGCAACTCATCTCAATTTCTTTTAGTGTGGAAAAGAAAAGCAATAAAAATTATGCACTCAAAGATTCCTTCTTTCCCTTCCTTCCTTATTTCCTTTTTTCTTTCTTTCTCTATTTCTTTCTCTATTCTTACAGGCCCAAGTTAGTCTTAAAAGAGGCACTTCAAGCAAAGATCCCCTCCATGGATGCAGACATTAATGTTCCAAATGCCTTTTGGATTTTATTGTTCCCACGAGGCAACTCACCAAATCAGGCAGTGCTACCAGGTGTTTTGCAGCCAGTCCCTCCTGTCAGTCACTTCAGTTGCTCAGTCGTGTCCAACTCTTTGCGACCCCATGAATCACAGCATACCAGGCCTCCCTGTCCACCACCAGCTCCTGGAGTTCACTCAGACTCATGTCCATCGAGTCAGTGATGCCATCCAGCCATCTCATCCTCTGTCGTCCCCTTCTCCTCCTGCCCCCAATCCCTCCCAGCATCAGAGTCTTTTCCAGTGAGTCAACTCTTCGCATGAGGTGGTCAAAGTACTGGAGTTTCAGCTTTAGCATCAGTCCTTCCAAAGAACACCCAGAGCTGATCTCCTTTAGGATGGACTGGTTGGATCTCCTTGCAGTCCAAGGGACTCTCAAGAGTCTTCTCCAACACCACAGTTCAAAAGCATCAATTCTTCGGAGCTCAGCTTTCTTCACAGTCCAACTCTCACATCCATACTAGTCAATCTAATCACATGGACCACAGCCTTGTCTAACTGAATGAAACTAACCCATGCCCTGTGGGGCCACCCAAGATGGGCGGGTCACGGTGGAGAGGTCTGACAGAATGTGGTCCACTGGAGAAAGGAATGGCATACTACTTCAGTATTCTTGTCTTGAGAACCCCATGAACACTATGAAAAGACAAAATGATAGGATACTGAAAGAGGAACTCCCCAGGTCGGTAGGTGCCCAATATGCTACTGGAGATCAGTGGAGAAATAACTCCAGAAAGAATGAAGGGATGGAGCCAAAGCAAAAAGAATGCCCAGCTGTGGATGTGACTAGTGATAGAAGCAAGTTCCGATGCTGTTAAGAGCAATATTGCATAGGAACCTGGAATGTTAGGTCCATGAATCAAGGCAAATTGGAAGTGGTCAAATGTAAGGAGATGGCAAGAGTAAACATCGACATTCTCGGAATCAGCGAACTAAAATGGACTGGAATGGGTGAATTTAACTGAGATGACCATTATATCTACTACTGTGGGCAGGAATCCCTTAGAAGAAATGGAGTAGCCATCATGGTCGACAAAAGAGTCCGAAATGCAGTACTTGGATGCAATCTCAAAAACGACAGAATGATCTCTGTTCATTTCCAAGGCAAACCATTCAATATCACAGTAATCCAAGTCTATGCCCCAATCAGTAATGCTGAAGAAGCTGAAGTTGAACAGTTCTATGAAGACCTACAAGACCTTTTAGAACTAACACCCAAAA
>NW_011494604.1:3755162-3756737 GCF_000754665.1 Bison bison bison | reverse complement strand
AACACCCAAAAAAGATGTCCTTTTCATTATAGGGGACTGGAATGAAAAAGTAGGAAGTCAAGAAACACCTGGAGTAACAGGCAAATTTGGCCTTAGAGTACAGAATGAAGCAGGGCAAAGGCTAATAGAGTTTTGCCAAGAGAACATACTGGTCATAGCAAACACACTCTTCCAACAACACAAGAGAAGACTCTACACATGGACATCACCAGATGGTCAACACCGAAATCAGATTGATTATATTCTTTGTAGCCAAAGGTGGAGAAGCTCTATACAGTCAGCAAAAATAAGACTGGGAGCTGACTGTGGCTCAGATCATGAACTCCTTATTGCTAAATTCAAACTTAAATTGAAGAAAGTGGGGAAAACCACTAGACCAATCAGGTATGACCTAAATCAAATCCCTTATGATTATACAGTGGAAGTGAGAAATAGATTTAAGGGACTAGATCTGCTAGATAGAGTGATGAACTATCTAGTGAACTAGTTCATGAACTAACAAACTATGGATGGAGGTTCACGACATTGTACAGGAGACAGGAATCAAGACCATTCCCAAGAAAAAAAATGCAAAAAAGCAAAATTGCTGTCTGAGGAGGCCTTACAAATAGCTGTGAAAAAAAGAGAAATGAAAAACAAAGGAGAAAAGGAAAGATATACCCATTTGAATGCAGAGTTCCAAAGAATAACAAGGAGAGATAAGAAAGCCTTCCTCAGTGATCAGTCAAAGAAATAGAGGAAACCAATAGAACAGGAAAGACTAGAGATCTCTTCAAGAAAATAAAGAGATACCAAGGGAATATTTCATGCAAAGATGGGCTCAATACAGGACAGAAATGGTGTGGACCTAACAGAAGCAGAAGACATTAAGAAGAGGTGGCAAGAATACACAGAAGAACTGTATAAAAAAGATCTTCACGATCCAGATGATCACAATGGTGTGATCACTCACCTAGAGCAAGGCATCCAGGAATGTGAAGTCAAGTGGGCCTTAGGAAGCATCACTATGAACAAAGGTAGTGGAGGTGATGGAACTCTGGTTGAGCTATTTCAAGTCCTAAAAGATGATGCTGTGGAAGTGCTGCACTCAATATGCCAGCAAATCTGGAAAACTCAGCAGTGGCCACAGGGCTGGAAAAGGTCAGTTTTCATTCCAATCCCAAAGAAAGGCAATGCCAAAGAATGCTCAAACTACCACACAATTGCACTCATCTCACACTAGCTAGTAAAGTAATGCTCAAAATTCTCCAAGCCAGGCTTCAACAATAGGTGAACCAAGAGCTTCCAGATGTTCAGGCTGGATTTACAAAAGGCAGAGGAACCAGAGATCAAATTGCCAACATCTGTTGGACCATCAAAAAAGCAAGAGAATTCCAGAAAAACATCTATTTCTGCTTTATTGACTATGCCAAAACCTTTGACTGTATGGATCACAACAAACTGTGGAAAATTCTGAAAGACATGGGAATACCCAACCATCTGACCTGCCTCTTGAGAAATCTGTATGCAGGTCAAGAAGCAACAGTTAGAACTGGACATGGAACAATAGACTGGTTCCAAATAGGAAAAGGAGTA
>NW_011494604.1:3753084-3754985 GCF_000754665.1 Bison bison bison | reverse complement strand
CTGCAGATGGTGATTGCAGCCACGAAATTAAAAGACGCTTACTGCTTGGCAGGAAAGTTATGACCAACCTAGATAGCATATTAAAAAGCAGAGACATTACTTTTCCAACAAAGGTCCGTGTAGTCAAGGCTATGGTTTTTCCAGTAGTCATGTATGGATGTGAGAGTTGGACTATAAAGAAAGCTGAGCGTCGAAGAATTGATGCTTTTGAACTGTGGTGTTGGAGAAGACTTTTGTGAGTCCCTTGAACTGCAACGAGATCCAACCAGTCCTTCCTAAAGGAGATCAGTCCTGAGTGTTCATTGGAAGGACTGATATTGAAGCTGAAACTCTAATACTTTGGCCACCTGATGCGAAGAACTGACTCATTTGAAACGACCCTGATGCTGGGAAAGATTGAAGGTGGGAGGAGAAGGAGACAACAGAGGATGAGATGGTTGAATGGCATCACCAACTCAATGGATATGAGTTTGGGTAAAGTCCGGGAGTTGGTGATGGACAGGGAGGCCTGGTGTGCTGCAGTTCATGGGGTTGCAAAGAGTCGGACACAACTGAGAGACTGAAGTGAACAGAACTGAACTGAAGCAAGATAATCAAGGCTTCAACCGTATTTCCTGAACACAGCACAAAAGAATAGGGACATGATTAACATAGAGAAATCAATTGCACTCCCCCCCATACTGTGGCCTCTCATAAATGCTATTATAGCACTTATGTTGCTGTCTTATTGTTTATTTTCATGCCTGTCTCCCTCTGATAGTGAACTACATGTAGTCAGGGTCATTACACGTTACACAAGAAAAGTGTGAATATGTTTTCTGTGTTAAATAAAAATTTTAAAAAATTACAGAGAAGGCTGAGATCCTCTTTGACCTACTTTTTGTTTAGCATCCCTGAAACCACTCACCTCAGACTTGATTTGAACCCATATGCCATTGTTGTTGTTGTTCAGCCGCTTAGTTGCATCCGACTCTTTGTGACCCCATGGACTGTAGCACATCAGGCTTCCCTGTCTATCACCATCTCCTGGAGCTTGCTCAAACTCATGTCCATTGTGTTGGTAGTACCATCCAACCATCTGGTCCTCTGTCATCCCCTTCTCCTCCTACCTCAATCTTGCCCAGCATCAGGGTCTTTTCTAATGAGTCGACTCTTTGCATCAGGTGGCCAAAGTATTGGAGCTTCAGCTTTGGCATCAGTCCTTCCAATGAATATTCAGGACATATTTCCTTTAGGATGGACTGGTTTGATCTCCTTGCAGTCCAAGGGACTCTCAAGAGTCTTCTCCAACACCACAGTTTACTAGCATCAATTCTTCAGTGCTCAGCCTTATTTATGGTCCAACTCTCACATCCATACATAACTACTGGAAAAACTATAGCTTTTACTAGACAGACCTTTGTTAGCAAAGTCGCTGCTTTTTAATATACTGTCTAGGTTGGTCATAGATTTTCTTCCAAGGAGCAAGTGTCTTTTAATTTCATGGCTGCAGCCACCATCTGCAGTGATTTTGGAGCCCAGAAAATGAAGTGTGTCACTATTTCTATTGTTTCCTCATCCATTTGCCACGAAGTGATGGGACCAGATGCCATGATCTTAGTTTACTGAATGTTGAGTTTTAAGCCAACTTTTTCACTCTCCTCTTTCACCTTCATCAAGAGGCTCTTTAGTTCTTCTTTGCTTTCTGCCATAAGGGTGGTATCATCTGCATATCTGAGGTTTGCCGGGGACCAGCCCCAGCTGATCCAGGGTATTCGAAGGAGAGACGGCGTAGGCGAAGATCAGGAGACAATTGCTTAATTAAATGTTAATTAAGGATATAAAGAGTAATAGAATGAGGATAGCTCAGTGAAGAAATTCAGTGGAGAAAAGAGGCTGAATAATTCAGCCAGAAGGTAAGA
>NW_011494604.1:3745553-3752868 GCF_000754665.1 Bison bison bison | reverse complement strand
GAATCAATACACTGCCAGGGACACAGCAGGTAAGGGATACGGAAACTTAGCAGCAAACATTGGCCCAACAAGTGAAAATCCCTTCACCAATACAATTTCTAATCAATCTTTTAACTATTCAAAAGAATCTGTGTTTACACAGTTTAGAACATCTCCTGCCTCTCACAGTTGGGAGGCTCTGAACAATCACATGTGGCCGGAAAAACCTATTCAGGCAGGCTAGACGATTTCCAAAGGAGTTTGTAGGTTAAACACTGTCACACCCAGGAATTATTAACTGGAGCTGTAAGCTAACTCTTTTTTCAGAGAGGTAGTGGGGGACAGCCCCCCGTAAAGTCAGAGGTGTAGGTGAAAGCACAAAGCAGAAAGTAGGCAGACTCTGGTTTTGGGGGTAGATTGCTCGAGAATTTCCAGGGAGACTCCTGAGGCTTGATCCCGCCTTTGCGTATGTCAAGCCTCCTTCCTCATGACCTTTGCCACGGGCGGAGCTCGCTCCCCACAGAGGTTATTAATATTTCTCCTGGCAATCTTGATTCCAGTTTGTGCTTCATCCAGCTCGGCGTTTTGTGTGATGTACTCTGCATATAAGTTAAATAAGCAGGGTGACAATATACAGCCTTGATGTACTCTTTTCCCAACTTTCAGCCAGTCCACTGTTCCATGTCCAGTTCTAACAGTTGCTTCTTGACCTGCATACAGGTTTCACAGGAAACCTGTACTGGGTCTTGAACCCATGAGGCCAGGACTCAAAGCCAGCCAAAACCCACAGTCTTCCTTTCAACTGAGATCACACACCTAATTTCAGAACCTAATGAACCTCAGCTTCTTGCTTTCTCATCACAGAAAGAATTCATTGAGAAACAAAGTGATAGGTAAGAAGTGGATTTATTTAGAGAGAAACACACCCCACAGATAGGAGCATGGGTCATTGCAGGGGGTGAGTGCAACCTTAAAATGTGGTGTGGTTAGCTTTTATGGCCTGGGTAGTTTCACAGGTTAATGAGTGGGAAGATTATTCCAACTATTTTGGGGAAAGGGTGGAGAGTTCCAGAAATTGGGCCATGGCCCATTTTTTGATCTCTGCTGGTTGGCATTGGAACTGTCATGGCATCTATGGGTATCACTTAGCTTGCTGATGTGTTACAGTGAGTGTATACTGAGTCTCAAGGTCTAGTGGAAGTAGACCTGGCTGTCACCTTGGACTCATTTGGTTCTAATCAGTTTATGTTGTGTCCTTGGGCTATGCCATTCTTTCAAAGGTCATGTCCTGCCTCATTGCCTCCTGTTTCATCCCCAATCCAAGTTTTCTCCTGGGGTGTAACCTGAGTTAGCAGGATGAATGGAGATATTTTTCTATGTATTTCAAATGAGTGTCATACATATATTTAGCTTACGCAAATTTAATTTCAGCCAAAACAGAACAAAACAAACAAGACTCTGAAATGGTAATTTAACTAGTGCCATTCCACATACTGAGTCAATGGCCTGGAAAAGTGTGAGATGAATGGCAGAATCCTTCAGTTAAACCCAGATCCCTCCGCTGTCCTGGTGCTTCTTTTGGTGTGACCATTTCACCACCCTTGAGGACGATTTTAAATATTTTCAAGGGTATTTCTTTTTTAAAAAATTATTGTTTATTTTTGACCGCACAGAGTCTTGGTTGCTGTGTGTGGGCTTTCTCTAGTTGCGGTGAGCAGGGGCTACTGTCTGCAGTCGTGATGCTTGGGCTTCTTCTGTTGCAGAGCACAGACACTAGGGTGCATGGGCTTGGTAGTTGTGGTGCATGGGCTTAGTTGCCCTGAGGCAGGTGGAATCTTCCCAGACCAGGAATCAAACCCATGTCCCCTGCATTAGCAGATTGATTGCCAACCACTGGACCACCAGGGAAGTCCTTCAGAGGTTATTTCTGATAATACTTGATTTTTGCTTTAGACATTAACTTTTGGATCCAATCCGTATAAGAGGTATACTATATACACTCTTTCAGGCTCCATGTCATACCATGATGCCAGTGCCAGACCTGAAACACAGCAATACAGTGAATTCCTCTATCAGGACCCACAAAATGCAGGCTGCCCAGTGGCCCAGCCCTCAAATCTAAGCTTAAGTCAGCAGCACTTACAGGAAAGGCCTCACTGCCAAGGAAACCTAATACCAATTTCAGTCCTCCAGCTCAGATTTAGTTGGTTTATCCAACCCTAGAAAATAGAGCCTACTAGCCAATCATGCCTTGTTTCCACATTGCTGCTTCTAACACAAAATTTGCTCTTGTCAAAAATCCCTGGGAAGAGCCCTCCACTGCTAGTGAGGCCCTGTGGATTCCCCAGCCCATGGATTGCTGTCCCCTGAATAAAGGAAAGAACACTAACTTGTTTTTGCTTTTTTTAAAAAAATATTTACTTATTTGATTGTGCTGGGTCTTAGTTGCACGGGGAGAATCTTCCATCTTCCTTGAGGCATGCAGGCTCTTTAATTGTGGTATGCAGTCTCTTAGTTTTGGCATGTGGGATGCAGTTCCCTGACCAGAGATTGAACCCTGGCCCCCTACATTGGGAGCTCAGACTCTTAGCCACTGGAAGCCACTGGACTTCCACCAGGGAAGTCCCAATTGTTTTAGTTTAGTCATTTGACTCTAGGAATGAATGCCCTTTAATTTTTTAGGACAGAGGAAAGGAAACTAGGGAGGATCCTGGAGTGGTGGTACCTTACAAAAGAAGAAAATCCTGGCTACAGATTATTCTGAGTAATGGCATTTCTGACTTTGTTGAGATGATATCCAGAGGGAACAACCACTCTGCTTATATGTAATATGAGTCTTAAACGGTCACCATTTGGAGGCTACCCTTCAAAGCAGCAAGTGTGGGCTTTCTGTTTTGAACATGGTATCATGCTAACAGGGCCCCCATCAGCAGTAAATACCAATGCGCTGACCCCTGTCCACATGAACTCCATGGTTACAAAACCTGACTTGAGCCAGCTATACTTTCCCTTCCACAAATGCACTTTAAAGAGAACCAGTCTGGCTGTTTTCTTTAAAAACCAGGGGAACTTTGGTCCTTACTCTCTTTACTACATTCTTGGGGGGCCTGGTCTCCTGGCAGATACTTGGTGTTTTAAGGGTCCTGATTTGGTGATTGCTATCAACAAATCTCTCCCACCCACCAGCTCTTCCTTAACCCAGAGTTTCCCTTTACTGTCAGACTTACTGTCTTTTGGATATTCGGGGCAATGATTCCTGCAATGGGGATTTCCTTTCAAGGAAGAGAAGAAAAGTGGATGGCTGATTCTCACAATGTTAAAGATTGTCCTGGAACAAATAAAAATAGAAAGATTGTCCTGGAGTTGCACAACCAGCTCAGAACTGCCAGATAATATCCAGTCAGATCTAACCTTCCACAGGAAACAGCTGCGTTAGGAGAACATGCTAGCTCCTGCCCAGCTGTTCCGGGGGCAAGGCAGAGCTGGGCTGAGACCGTGTAGCTAAGTACCCACTGTGTAAGCCTTTTAGCCCAGCAAAGGCCCAGCAGAGTTGTTCATCCCTTCTAAGCAGGACAGAAAATAGGGATTAGAAGGGCTGGCTCCTAGAAATTATCTAATCCAGCATGTCATTTTAGGGTTTTTTTTTTTTTTTTTTTCAATCATTCAACAAACAAATGAAGAATTTGAGGCTCCAAAAGTGGAAGTGTCTGATTCAAGATCATGCATTTGCATTTCTGGCAGAGAGGAAATGAGAACTCAAGTCTTCTGACTTCTCATTCAGTGTCCATGCCTCAACATTGTGCTTTGGAAGCCCTGAGTGAAACAAAATGAAGCCTTGTTCTTTAGCACTAGACATCTGAGCCTTTAATATGCTAATAAAGTCTTCAGACTTTCTCAAACTTTTTTGACTGGATTACTTTTTAATACAGTTTCCTATTTACATTTACAAAAGAGGATTAGAGGATTCCTCATAACAGTTGAGGAAATGCTGCCCTAGCCACGCAGTTACTGTTAAGTGCTACACCAAATAATTATTTACACATAATCCCTACAAGCCACATTATGCAGCGCTGATGCTGAAACACAGGATAATCAGCCAACGGCAAACATCATCTGTCATTCTAAAGCAGCCCTGAGCTCTGCATCTCCAAATGCAGTAGTGTGTGTGTTGGGGGAGGGGGAATATGGGCAGGACTGGGGCTAATGGTCAGTTCTTCTTTGACGTGCAGTCAGTTCAGTATATTGGATTTAGGGCTGTTCAGCCTCCATTCAGCATGCATAGTTGTGCTTCTGAGATGTGTCCTAGGTCCTTGCCCTCAAGGAGGTCAGTCTAGTAGGGGAACCAGCACATGAAGGAGTGAGCACTGTGATAATGCAATGACAGGGACTGTACAAGGTACTGAGGAGGGAGAGAGTGAAAGTTAGGCCTGGAGACACGGGTGGTGACTAAACAACTTCCCAGAGGGGTCCTTTCCACTGGGTGTTAAAGGTCAAGTAGGAATTCACTAGATGGATGAATGGGGTGAGGAAGAGAAAAGACAGCATATTAAAAAGCAGAGACATTAGTTTGCCAACAAAAGTCTGTCTAGTAAAAGCTATGGTTTTTCCAGTAGTCACATATGGATATGAGAGTTGGGCCATAAAGAAAACTGAGCACCGAAGAATTGATGCTTTTGAACTGTGGTGTTGGAGAAGACTCTTGAGAGTCCCTTGGACTGTAAGGAGATCAAACCAGTCAATCCTAAAGGAGATCAGTCCTGAATATTCATTGAAAGGACTGATGCTGAGGCTGAAACTCCAATACTTTGGCCACCTGATGCAAAGAACTGACTCATTGAAAAAGACCCTGATGCTGAGAAAGATTGAAGGCGGGAGGAGAAGGGGATGACAGAGGATGAGATGGTTGGATGGCATCACCGACTTGATGGCCGTGAGTTTGAGCAAACTCTGGGAGCTGGTAATGGACAGGGAGGCCTGGTGTGCCACAGTCCATGGGGTTGCAAAGAGTCAGACATGACTGAGCGACTGAACTGAACTGAACACAGGCCAAGAGGAGAGAAACAACATGGGTTTGGGGGCAGTGAGGTCATTGAGTAGTGAGAAGAGGGGTATCATGGGGTATCTGGCCAGGACCTGAGTATGAATAGCCTTCCGCAACATGCTGAGGTGTTTGGACATCATCTGTGGATAACTGAAGGCATTAGGCCAGTCTCACTCTGTAATTACCAACCATTCTGTGACCATGAGGAAAGCCAGGGGCCTTTCAGATCAGACCAAGATTCCAAACTGCCTTGTCAGCAGATAGCCTTGAGTGTGGGGCTTCAGAAGAAAGGGGTTAGGTGGGGCTGAGTTTTATAATAGCCTTTTCTACTACAGACAATTTTAAAATGGAAGCTACCTGAAACTTAGAGAAGAGACACTTTTTGAGAAGGAAGACTTTAGAGTTAAATCTATCCTTATATCTCTTTTTTATGGTGAAGTGAAAGTTGCTCAGTCGTGTCCGACTCTGTGACCCCATGGACTATACAGTCCATGGAATTCTCCAGGCCAGAATACTGGAGTGGGTAGCTTTTCCCTTCTCCAGGGGATCTTCCCAACCCAGGGATCAAACCCAGGTCTCCCGCATTGCAGGCAGATTCTTTACCAACTGAGCTATCAGGGAAGCCCAAGAATACTGGAGTGGGTAGCCTATCCCTTCTCCAACAGATTTTCCCGAGCCAGGAATCCAACCGGGGTCTCCTGAATTGCAGGCAGATTCTTTACCAACTGAGCTATGAGGTGATATAGCCAAAAGTATCAGAAGTAGAATGGATGAGACCCTGTGTGTCCTGTATCTAAGACCAGGACTTTTTTATATATATGTATATAATTTGCAGTTAAGTTAGCCAAGTCAAGAGGAGCTTATCATCGAACTTGTGCCAATTTGTTTATTCAGCATCACTTATTCACTCTCCTCTATAAACCTGGTTTTAGAGACTGAGGATTCGTGTATGACAAGTACCTGTCTTAGAGGAGCCCAAATCAAAGGTGAGGATATCAGGCCATGGGAGGCTCTCATGGCTCTGAGGACTGACAGCATGTTGAGGGAAACAGGACCGTGTAGCTCAACAGGAAAACACAGTCACAAGGATAGCCTTGCCGCAGCCCTTGCCTGTCACACCAATTCCATTTCCTCAACAGTACTATTCCAACAATCCCTACCTTTGTGGATCTCACACACAATGCTGTTTCCCATCTTGATGCCTTTGCTACTGCTTCTCCTTCCCAATGCCCTGAGATGCAGTCTGTCCCTTTTTAAACCCTCCTTCACCAGGTTAGTGCCTGCTTTTTAATCATCTAAGATCCTCCTGACTCCCATGCTGGTTAAGTTCTGCCATCTGTGCTCCTGGGATGCCCCTTCCATAAAATGATTACTCTTTTACCACATCAGTTGAGTTCAGTCACTCAGTCGTGTCCAATTCTTTGCGACCCCAGGGACTGCAGCACTCCAAGCCGCCCTATCCATCGCCAGCTCCCGGAGTTTGCCCAAATTCATGTCCATTGAGTCAGTGATGCCATCCAACCATCTCATCCTCTGTCGTATCCTTCTGCTCCCACCCTCAATCTTTCCCAGCATCAGGGTCGTTTCAAATGAGTCAGTTCTTTGCATCAGGTGGCCAAAGTATTGGAGTTTTAGCTCCATTATCAGTCCTTCCAATGAACACCCAGGGCTGATCTCCTTTACAATGGACTGGTTGGATCTCCTTGCAGTCCAGGGGACTCTCAAAAGTCTTCTCCAACACCACAGTTCAAAAGCATCAATTCTTCTGCACTCAGCTTTCTTTGTAGTCCAACTCTCACATCCATACATGACCACTGGAAAAACCATAGCCTTGACTACACGGACTTTTGTTAACAAAGTAATGTCTCTGCTTTTTAATATGCTGTCTAGGTTGGTCATAACTTTCCTGCCAAGCAGTAAGCGTCTTTTAATTTTGTGGCTGCAATCACCATCTGCAGTGATTTTGGAGCCCCCCAAAATAAAGTCAGCCACTGTTTCCACTGTTTCCCCATCTATTTGCCATGAAGTGATGGGACAGGATGCCATGATCTTAGTTTTCTGAGTGTTGAGCTTTAAGCCAACTTTTTCACTCTCCACTTTCACTTTCATCAAGAGGCTTTTTAGTTCCTCTTCACTTTCTGCCATAAGGGTGGTGTCATCTGCATATCTGTGGTTATTGGTATTTCTCCCAGCAATCTGGATTCCAGCTTGTGCTTCATCCAGCCTAGCATTTCTAATGATGTACTCTGCATAGAAGTTAAATAAGCAGGGTGACAATATACAGCCTTGACGTAC
>NW_011494604.1:3745066-3745453 GCF_000754665.1 Bison bison bison | reverse complement strand
TGCACTGATCACTGAGGAAGGCTTTCTTATCTCTCCTTACTATTCTTTGGAACTCTGCATTCAAATGGGTATATCTTTCCTTTTCTCCTTTGTTTCTCATTTCTCTTCTTTTCACAGCTATTTGTAAGGCCTCCTCAGACAGCCATTTTGCTTCTGTGCATTGTTTTTTCTTCTGGATGGTCTTGAACCCTGTCTCCTGTACAATGTCATGAAGCTCTGCCCATTGTTCTTCAGGCACTGTCTATCAGATCTAGTCCCTTAAATCTATTTCCCACTTCCACTGTATAATCATAAGGGATTTGACTATGCCAAAGCCTTTGACTGTGTGGATCACAGTAAACTGTGGAAAATTCTGAAAGAGATGGCAATACCAGACCACCTGACCTG
>NW_011494604.1:3743874-3744966 GCF_000754665.1 Bison bison bison | reverse complement strand
TGTTTGAGCTTTTAAGCCTAACTTTTTTTCACTCTCCACTTTTCACTTTTCATCAAGAGGTCTTTTTTAGTTCCTCTTCACTTTTCTGCCATAAGGGTGGTGTCATCTGCATATCTGTGGTTATTGGTATTTCTCCCAGCAATCTGGATTCCAGCTTGTGCTTCATCCAGCCTAGCATTTCTAATGATGTACTCTGCATAGAAGTTAAATAAGCAGGGTGACAATATACAGCCTTGACGTACTCCTTTTCCTATTGGGAGCAGTCTGTTCTTCCATGTCCGGTTCTAACTGTTGCTTTTTGACCTGCATACAGATTTCTCAAGAGGCAGGTCAGATTGTTTGGTATTCCCATCTCTTTCAGAATTTTCCACAGTTTATTGTGATCCACACAGTCAAAGGCTTAGGCATAGTCAATAAAGCAGAAATAGATGTTTTTCTGGAACTCTCTTGCTTTTTCGATGGTCCAACGGATATTGGCAATTTGATCTCTGGTTCCTCTGCCTTTTGTAAATCCAGCTTGAACATGGTTCACATACTGCTGAAGCCTGGCTTGGAGAATTTTGAGGGTTACTTTACCAGTGTGTGAGATGAGTGCAATTGTGCGGTAGTTTGAGCATTCTTTGGCATTGCCTTTCTTTGGGATTGGAATGAAAACTGACCTTTTCCAGCCCTGTGGCCACTGCTGAGTTTTCCAGATTTGCTGGCATATTGAGTGCAGCACTTTCACAGTGTCCTCTTTTAGGACTTGAAATAGCTCAACCAGAATTCCATCACTTCTACTAGCTTTGTTCATAGTGATGCTTCCTAAGGTCCACTTGACTTCACATTCCAAGATGCCTGGTTCTAGGTGAGAGATCACACCATCGTGATCATCTGGGTTGTGAAGATCTTTTTGTACAGTTCTTCTATGTATTCTTGCCACCTCTTCTTAATATCTTCTGCTTCTGTTAGGTCCATACCATTTCTGTCCTTTATTGAGCCCATCTTTGCATGAAATGTTCCCTTAGTATCTCTAATTTTCTTGAAGAGATCTCTAGTCTTTCCCATTCTATTGTTTTCCTCTATTTCTTTGCA
The DNA here is from genome assembly GCF_000754665.1 of Bison bison bison. Classification (NCBI taxonomy): domain Eukaryota; kingdom Metazoa; phylum Chordata; class Mammalia; order Artiodactyla; family Bovidae; genus Bison; species Bison bison. The sequence continues at coordinate 3,743,892 of NW_011494604.1, read as the reverse complement.
CTGATCACTGAGGAAGGC
>NW_011494604.1:3739617-3743774 GCF_000754665.1 Bison bison bison | reverse complement strand
AGGAGTATGTCAAGGCTGTATATTGTCACCCTGCTTATTTAACTTATATGCAGAGTACATCATGAGAAACACTGGGCTGGATGAAGCACAAGCTGGAATCCAGATTGCTGGGAGAAATACCAATAACCACAGATAAGCAGATGACACCACCCTTATGACAGAAAGTGAAGAAGAACTAAAGAGCTTGTGATGAAAGTGAAAGAGGAGAGTGAAAAAGTTGGCTTACAGCTCAACATTCAGAAAACTGAGATCATGGCATCCAGTCTCATCACTTCATGGCAAATAGATGGGGAAACAGTGGAAACAGTGGCTGACTTTATTTTTGGGGGCTCCAAAATCACTGCAGATGGTGATTGCAGCCACGAAATTAAAAGACGCTTACTGCTTGGCAGAAAAGTTATGACCAACCTAGACAGCATATTAAAAAGCAGAGAGAGAAGGCAGCGGTGGCGGCAGTGACAACGGCGGCTCTGGAGGCTGCAGTCCCGGTCCTGGCTTCGGCCCCAGCCCCACCATGGTGACGCTTGCTGAGCTGCTGGTGCTCCTGGCCACCCTCCTGGCCACGGCCTCGGGCTACTTCATCAGCATTGACGCACATGCAGAGGAGTGCTTCTTCGAGTGAGTCACCTTGGGCACCAAGATGGGCCTCATCTTTGAGGTGGCCGAGGACGGCTTCCTGGACATCAACATGGAGATTACAGGACCTGATAATAAAGGAATTTATAAAGGGGACCGGGAGTCCAGTGGGAAATACACATTTGCTGCTCACATGGATGGAACATATAAGTTTTGTTTTAGCAATAGGATGTATACCATGACTCCAAAGATAGTGATGTTCACCATTGATATTGGGGAAGTCCCCAAAGGACAAGACATGGAAACAGAAGCTCACCAGAACAAGCTAGAAGAAATGATTAATGAGCTCACAGTGGTGATGACAGCTGTGAAGCATGAACAGGAATACATGGAAGTTCAAGAGAGAATACACAGAGCAATCAATGACAACACAAACAGCAGAGTGGTCCTTTGGTCCTTCTTTGAAGCTCTTGTTCTAGTTGCCATGACACTGGGACAAATCTACTACCTGAAGAGATTCTTCGAAGTCCGGAGGGTTGTTTAAAAGCCTTTTCCCCATAATCCCAAATTCATAATTCACTGTTTACCAAACATCTTGGTCATAATAATGTCATTAGTTTCTATGTTTTTATTTTCTGAACTGCATCTTCACAGCTTGTTTCTTTGTGATTAATAGATATTGGGGGAAAACACTTTTTTAGGAAAGCTATAGTGAAAATTTGACATTTGATTGGCATAAATTCATATTTGAATTCTGCCTCCATTATACAGGCCCTCCCAAAGCTCAAACACTGTAAGCCAGATATAGGTGTAGAGTCCTTAGGTTTCTTTCCTTTTATTTTCATTATAAAATACAGTTTGTTCAGGATAGTACTTTACTAAAATGACTCTCTTCTTGGGATCCCTTATCCTGCAGTTCAGGTCACTAGAAAGATTCATTTTGTTGAGAAACAACAATCTGAATCTTGACACTTTCTATCCAGCTTGATGGTAGAGCTCTGTGACTAGAGTATGTGACCAGGTTGGTACTTTTATACTTTGTCTATCTTATTTTTGCTTTAAAGATATGACTTAAACCAACAACCTTTACCCACCCCTCCAAAGTTTCACTTTGAACCTTAGAAGTCAATCACCTCCACTTAAAATTGTTGACACAAGCAGCTAATAACCATTTTTTGGTTTCTGCCTAACCTTGTAAGAAGTCTATTAAAGCCAATTCTCTTGGGAGTTTTAGCAAATGGTAGCTCTTTTTCTTTCTATGATGGCGCATCCACCTTTTCTACTCTTGGCATGTAGGAGGTATGCATTCATGTAACTGGAAAAATCTGGATATCTGATGCCAAAGGGTTAAAGCCTCTTGGATTTCTTTGCAGTGATATACAGCCACTATTTTACTTTTGATCAGTGGCATTTTGGCCACTGTTTAATTAGGGTACTGAATATCACTGTCAGTACTAGGGTTTTTGTTTTTCTTGGGTCTTTCTTTTTTGGCACATGTGAATTTTGTTTTGTGTAGAACGAAATGACTTTCTTTTGGTCTCTGATGATGGGTTTAAAAATCAAGGAGCATCTGGTTTTATTGTGGGGATGATCCAGGATTATGTTGTGACTGATGTATATTGGTTACTTGTACATTTTTTTTTTGGATCTTTACAAGGGGAAAACTACAAGTAACGAGTTTTGTATAATTAAATTTGTTACAGGTTTTCATGTTCAGGGTACACAATTTTTCAACCTTGGGTGAAAATACTAGCAACAGTTTAAGGTAACTGAATTTTACCTGAGGACAACTGTTGCATGCCAATTTGTGTGTGTGTGTGTGTGTGTGTGTGTGTGTGTGTGCAAAAACTTCAAAATTGAGTTAAAAGATGTAAATTTAAAATTGGTTGTGTATCTGATCTGCCCCAGGTTCAGTAAATAAACAGTTCTTTTTAAAAACAAACAAACAAAAAAACACATTAAAAAGATCATACACCATGACCAAGTGGGCTTTATCCCAGGGATGCAAGGATTCTTCAATATCCACAAATCAGTGTAATACACCACATTAACAAATTGAAAAATAAAAGTCATATGATTATCTCAATAGATGCAGAGAAAGCCTTTGATAAAATTCAACATCCATTTATGATAAAAACACTCCAGAAAGCAGGAATAGAAGGAACATACCTCAACATAATAAAAGCTATATATGACAAACCCACAGCAAACATTATCCTCAATGGTGAAAAATTGAAAGCATTTCCTCTAAAGTCAGGAACAAGACCAGGGTGCCCACTCTCACCACTACTATTCAATATAGTTTTGGAAGTTTTGGCCACAGCAATCAGAGCAGAAAAAGAAATAAAAGGAATCCAAATTGGAAAAGAAGAAGTAAAACTCTCACTATTTGCAGATGACATGATCCTCTACATAGAAAACCCTAAAGACTCCACCAGAAAACTACTAGAGCTAATCAATGAATATAGTAAAGTTGCAGGATATGAAATCAACACACAGAAATCCCTTGCATTCCTATACACTAATAATGAGAAAATAGAATGAGAAATTAAGGAAACAATTCCATTCACCATTGCAACGAAAAGAATAAAATACTTAGGGATATATATACAAGAAACTAAAGACCTATATATAGAAAACTATAAAACACTGATGAAAGAAATCAAAAAGGACACTAATAGATGGAGAAATATACCATATTCATGGATCAGAAGAATCAATTGAGTGAAAATGAGTATACTACCCAAGGCAATCTATAGATTCAATGCAATCCCTATCAAGTTACCAACGGTATTTTTCACAGAGCTAGAACAAATAATTTCACAATTTGTATGGAAATACAAAAAACCTTGGATAGCCAAAGCAATCTTAAGAAGAATGGAACTGGAGGAATCAACCTGCCTAACTTCAGGCTCCACTACAAAGCCACAGTCATCAAGACAGTATGGTACTGGCACAAACACAGAAATATAGATCAATGGAACAAAATAGAAAGCCCAGAGATAAACCCACACACCTAAGGACACCTTATCTTTGACAAAGGAGGCAAGGATATACAATGGAGAAAACAATCTCTTTAACAAGTGGTGCTGGGAAAACTGGTCAACCACTTGTAAAAGAATGAAACTAAACACTTTCTAACACCATCAGATCAGATCAGATCAGATCAGTCGCTCAAACGTGTCTGACTCTTTGTGACCCCATGAATTGCAGTACACCAGGCTTCCCTGTCCATCACCAACTCCTGGAGTTCACAGAGACTCATGTCCATCGAGTCAGTGATGCCATCCAGCCATCTCATCCCCTCTCGTCCCCTTCTCCTCTTGCCCCCAATCCCTCCCAGCATCAGTCTTTTCCAATGAGTCAACTCTTCGCATGAGGTGGCCAAAGTACTGGAGTTTCAGCTTTAGAATCAGTCCTTCCAAAGAAATCCCAGGGCTGATCTCCTTCAGAATGGACTGGTTGGATCTCCTTGCAGTCCAAGGGACTCTCAAGAGTCTTCTCCAACACTGCAGTTCAAAAGCATCAATTCTTCAGCGCTCAGCCTTCTTCACAGTCCAACTCTCACATCCATACATGAC
>NW_011494604.1:3738532-3739493 GCF_000754665.1 Bison bison bison | reverse complement strand
TTATCTCTTCTTGCTATTCTTTGAAACTCTGCATTCAGATGTTTATATCTTTCCTTTTCTCCTTTGCTTTTCACTTCTCTTCACAGCTATTTGTAAGCCCTCCCCAGACAGCCATTTTGCTTTTTTGCATTTCTTTTCCATGGGGATGGTCTTGATCCCTGTCTCCTGTACAATGTCACGAACCTCATTCCATAGTTCATCAGGCACTCTATCTATCAGATCTAGGCTCTTAAATTTATTTCTCACTTCCACTGTATAATCATAAGGGTTTTGATTTAGTTCATACCTGAATGGTCTAGGGGTTTTCCCTACTTTCTTCAATTTAAGTCTGAATTTGGCAATAAGGAGTTCATGGTCTGAGCCACAGTCAGCTCCTGGACTTGTTTTTGCTGACTGTATAGAGCTTCTTCACTTTTGGCTGCAAAGAATATAATCAGTCTGATTTCGGTGTTGACCATCTGGTGATGTCCATGTGTAGTCGTCTCTTGCGTATTTGGAAGAGTGTGTTTGTTATGACCAGTGCATTTTCTTGGCAAAACTCTATTAGTCTTTGCCCGGCTTCATTCTGTATTCTAAGGCCAAATTTGCCTGTTACTCCAGGTGTTTCTTGACTTCCTACTTTTGCATTCCAGTCCCCTATAATGAAAAAGACATCTTTTTTGGGTGTTAGTTCTAAAATGTCTTGTAGGTCTTCATAGAACCGTTCAACTTCAGCTTCTTCAGCGTTACTGTTTGGGGCATATACTTGGATTACTGTGATATTGAATGGCTTGCCTTGGAAACGAACAGAGATCATTCTGTCGTTTTTGAGATTATATCCAAGTACTGCATTTCGGACTCTTTTGTTAGTACGCATATATATGGAATTTAGAAAGATGGTAACGACAACCCTGTATGCGAGACAGCAAAAGAGACACAGATGTATAAAACAGTCTTTTGGACTCTGTGGCGGGGGGGATGA
>NW_011494604.1:3683161-3737924 GCF_000754665.1 Bison bison bison | reverse complement strand
TGGACTGCAAGGAGATCTAACCAATCCATCCTAAAGGAGATCAGTCCTGGGTGTTCATTGGAAGGACTGATGTTGAAGCTGAAACTCCAATATTTTGGCCACCTGATGCGAAGAGCTGACTCATTTGAAAAGACCCTGATGCTGGGAAAGATTGAAGGCAGGAGGAGAAGGGGACAACAGAGGATGAGATGATTAGATGCCATCACCGACTCAATGGACATGAGTTTGGGTAAACTCCAGGAGTTGGTGATGGACAGAGAGGCCTGACATGCTGCAATTCATGGGGTCTCAAAGAGTCGGACACGACTGAGCAACTGAACTGAACTGAACTGAATGGTCTAGTGGTTTTCCCTACTTCAATTTAAGTCTGAATTTAGCAATAAGGAGTTCATGATCTGAGCCACAGTCAGCTCCCAGTCTTATTTTTGCTGACTGTATAGAGCTTCTCCACCTTTGGCTGCAAAGAATATAATCAATCTGATTTTGGTGTTGACTATCTAGTGGTATCCATGTGTAGAATCTTCTTTTGTGTTGTTGGAAGAGGGTGTTTGCTATGACCAGTGTGTTCTCTTGGCAAAGTGCTATTAGCCTTTGCCCTGCTCCATTGTGTCCTCCAAGGCCAAATTTGCCTGTTAACTCCTGGTGTTTCTTGACTTCCTGCTTTTGCAGTCCAGTCCCCTATAATGAAAAGGATATCTTTTTTGGGTGTTAGTTCTAAAAGGTCTTGTAAGTCTTCATAGAACCATTCAACTTCATCTTCTTCAGCATTACTGGTTGGGGCATAGACTTGGATTGCTATGATATTGAATGGTTTGCCTTGGAAACAAACAGAGATCATTCTGTCGTTTTTTAGATTGCATCCAAGTACTGCATTTTGGACTTTTTTGTTGACTATGAGGGCTACTCCTTTTCTCTAAGGGATTCTTGCCCACAGTAGTAGATATGATGGTCATCTGAGTTAAATTCACCCATTCCAGTCCATTTTAGTTAGCTGATTGTTAAAATCTCAACGTTCACACTTGCCGTCTTGTTTGACCAATTCCAATTTGCCTTGATTCATGGACCTAACATTCCAGGTTCCTATGCAATATTGTTCTTTACAGCATTGGACCTTGCTTCCATCACCAGTCACATCCACAGCTGGGTGTTGTTTTTGCCTTGGCTCCGTCTCTTCATTCTTTCTGGAATTATTTCTCCACTGATCTCCAGTAACATGTTGGGCACCTCCCAACCTGGGGAGTTCATCTTTCAGTGATCTATCTTTTTGTCTTTTCATACTGTTCATGGGGTTCTCAAGGCAAGAATATTGAAGTGGTTTGCCATTCCCTTCTCTAGTGGACCACATTCTGTCCTCCTATTATATAATCTGCTTGGAGATCCTTTGTCTTTACACTGGAAGCTCTTGAGTACAAGGATGCTTCTTTTTCATTTCAGTATTTCTGGGGTTTATTCCAGTGCCTGGTAAAAAGCAGGGACTCACAAACATTTACTGAATAAATGAGTTTAACCACTTGGGAACTGTGCCATCTTAGCATATCTCTTAACCTTCCCCCGGAGTCTAAGATTTTATCTGTACAAGAAGGTAATGATACCTCCTCCCTAAAGCTGTTATGAGAATTAAGTGAGATAATGTGCATTAATGCATTATCATAGCACCTGGCTGATGGAAAGCAATCAATAATTATTTTTAGGAGAAAAGATTTAAGAAGTTATCTGTTCCAGCCTCCTACTTTCATTAAGCCAATCTCCTCATGCTGCAAGATCTAGATACTATTTTAGATTAAATGAAGAAGATAATAACCAGGTGCATCTCTTTGGGGATACACACTAGATTGGGTTTCAAAGAACAATCCTCTCAAGGGCAAGTTCTCCAGAGCACACTCTGCTTAAGCCACATCTAGGTAGATAATCAGGATTTATATATGCAATATTCCTTTCATATGTAAACCAAGTCAAATACTCCTTTTACCCTGACTCTCATGAAACAGTAAACACTCCAGACTTCCACAACTCTTTATTACTTTATTTTATTTTTGGCCATGCCATGCAGCTTGTTGGGCTTCTTCCCTGGTGGCTCAGATGGTAAAGCGTCTGCCTGCAGTGGGGGAGACCCGGGTTTGATCCCTGGGTTGGGAAGATCCCCTGGATAAGGAAATGGCAACCCACTCCAGTACTCTTGCCTGGAAAATTCTGTGGACTGAGGAGCCTCGTAGGCTGGCTACAGTCCATGGGGTCACAAAGAGTTGGACACGACTGAGTGACTTCACTCACTCATGCAGCTTGTGGGATCTTAGTTCCCTGACCAGGGATCAAACTTGGGCCTTCAGTAGTGACAGCACAGAGCCCTAACCACTGGACAGCCAGGGAATATCCATACTTCCACTACTTTGAAAAAATATAATTTATTTATGGCTGTGCTGGGTCTTCCTTGCTGCCCACAGGCGTCCTCTAGTTGCAGTGTGTGGGCTTCTCATTGCAGTGGCTTCTCTTGTTGCAGAGCACAGGCTCTAGATTCACGGGCTTCAGTAGTTGCAACATACAGACTCAGTAGTTGTGGTGCACAGGCTTTGTTGTCCTGCAGCATATGGAATCGTCCCAGACCAGAGGTCAAACCTGTGTCCCCTACGTTGACAGTTGGATTCTTTACTACTAAGCCAGCATGGAAGCCCTCTGCTACTTATTAAATCAGGAAGGAAAAATGAAACAGAGTCAATGGTCCCAGACTATGTTCCAAAGATAAGATGTTATTCCTAAACTCTCACCCATCAATCCTTTTTATTTCCCATCCTTAAGATAATATCCATTTGCCTTTATAATTGGGCAAGAGTGAATAGGCATAGCAGAGAGGAAGAGAGTAGGTTGGATAGACTGCCAACTGTCTGTGCGTTGTAAGTTGCTTCAGTCGTGTCTGACTCTTTGCGACCCCATGAACTATAGCACACCAGGCTCCTCTGTCCACGGGATTCTCCAGGCAAGAATACTGGAGTGGGTTGCCATTTCCTTCTACAGTGGATCTTCCCAACCCAGGGATCAAACCTGCATCTCCTATGTCTCCTGCATTGGCAGGCAGGTTCTTTACCGCTAGCACCACCCGGGAAACCAGTTGTTTCATTGTAATGACTGTAGAATGAAATCAACATATCATGTTAGTATCTTTTTCACACTTAAATTTGCCCTTGAAATAAGGGTGGAAGCTGTAGAAGGTCTTAACATCTGGACAGATGAGCCTCCCCAAGTTTTACTTAGAACCAGAAGTTTGCCTTTTTAAAGGTAAACCAAAGAAAGTTGCCCAAACCTAGAGTGCAGAGGAGCCATCCTCAGGGCGCAAGTCTTTGGACAGGTTGGACTGTCCAAAGTCAATCCAGTTCAACACATAATTACTGCCTATTTTGGGCTAGGCACTGTGATAAGGGCTGGGGAGACATGTATCAATAAGACATGATGTCTGCCCTAATGTAGCTCCCAGGCTGGGGCCCCCTTCCTAAATGATGTCCAGGTCTATCAGTGGATGCGCCAATTGGGGATGACAGATATGCCATCTCCCCTCCTATGCCTACACTCATGCCCATTCAGCCCAATGCAGTCTCAGAATCGTTCTCAAGATAGCACATCTGACTGACCACCTGGCCAGGAGTTGACTCTAACCCTACAGTTGATAAAGTATGGGCTTTGGATAAAAACAACTCTAAATTCAAACCCCAGCTCCATGTGTGGCATTGGGAAAATTCCTTACTATTCCTTGAGCTTCAGTTTTTCTCATCTGTAGAATGAGACAGACTTCACAAAATACTGTAAGGCTGGCACTATTACTGTCCCCATTTTAAAGATGAGAAAAACGGAGGCACAGATAAGGTAGATAACTTGCCTAAGATCAAAAACAGAAAGAAGGAGAGCCAGAATTCAAAACCAGAGGTCTATTTCAGAGCCTGTTCTGGTAACTGCTATGCTACTTTCCTCTTAGGATGGTCAAATGCTCTCTAGGTGCCAAGAAGCACAGAACTGCCAGTCTCAGATGAAATATTCAATAGAGGGATTTGCTGCTACGTCGCTTCAGTCATGTCCGACTCTGTGCAACCCCATGGACTGCAGCCCACCAGGCTTCTCTGTCCATGGGATTCTCCAGGCAAGAACACTGGAGTGGGGTGCCATTGCCTTCTCCGATAGAGGGGTTTACTAAGGGCCAATTTCCATTGGCTGAGACGTTAGCTCTGGTTGGAGACAGTATTTTGTCTTCAAGTAAAAAAGGCTGCGGTGGAGAGACCTGCTGGATTTGCAAATATAGAGGCTCACATCATATTTTAAACTATTTGGCAGAGTCTGACTCTTGAAAACAACTCACCTGATAACAGAAATATGAGAATCAGAGATCACTTGACACAGTAGTCCAAGGTCATCTGACTAAAAACTGTGCCTCCAAGAAACATTATTAAAGTCACCACGCATTTCTAAGGTGATTCCACAATGACTAGGGCACAGGTTTAAAAGTAAAAAAGAAAATAAGCAAATCTTAACTCATAATTGAGCCCTAATAAATGGGCTGATATTTGTAGAACTCTTAGAACACTGTCTGGCACCTAAGTAAACACAAAGTGTTTTGTAAGTAAATGAAAAACAAACAAGTGGGCCTGGCAGAAGACCCGGTCAGAAGCACCCGTGCTTGGGTGCCAGTTGATCTTTTTTTTTTCTTTACACGCTTCCCCCACTGGCCTTAGAAAAAATCTTTTCTGAACTTCAGTTTTCTTGCCTGTTAAATTATAACAATAACTAATTCAAGGGAATTGTAAGAACCAGATGAGACCAGTGAAATATAAAGATGAAAACATGTCAATTGTAAATGATAAAGCACCATACAGATGTCATTATTATTACTACTAGGACTAGAATGAGGTCCTAAGGCAGAGAATCAAATTTCTGGTGTTTGTGCCCAGGATCATCTGCCCTTCTCCCCAGTTCCCTCCCTGGCACAGCCCTCCACTAGCTGCTGGCCCTGCCAAGTAAGGAGTAGGGGAGAGCTGGGTCCCTGGCACCCGGGGCTGGAACACAGAGTGCCCTCTCTCCCGCTCTCCCCCTCTTGCAGAGTCAAAGACATATAGAGCTGTTGAGAGTAGCTGGATTTAGTGTGCCAGGTCTGCCACATTCAGGAGTAGATCGACTTCTGTGGACTGCCCTGAGAACCCAGTGACCCAGGGTAGCCTCATTCCTGTGGGCACTGGTATTGTGAGTTTTAAATGACTGGCTTTGTAATTATACTTTGGAATGCATAACCTATTCCAGAAGTGGGGACTACTTGTGCAGAACCAAACTGAACTTTTTGAACTATGGTGTGTCCTTCAGAAAACAGTACAAAGCCATAGCATTACCATAAGCTGTGAGAATTACCTCACAGGAAATTCCCTTTTCTTTCTCTCTCTTTTTTCTCATTTTCTTTTACTATTTGGGAGAAAACCATAATTACCCATTGATTTAGCTCTATGATTAAATCAAGAGAAAAAAACAAAGTGACTCCTCAGGAATATGTGAAAGACAAAACTTCATGGATGCTGTGTATTGGATTTAGCTACCTGGAAGGGCAAAAAGCAATATAAAGCCACCAAGGAAAAATGCAGCTGAAAGGTAATAAGGAGGAATTCTTATATGGTCCATTAGTTCAATAGGGAAGCAGAAACCCACAGGCTGATGGGAACTCTTTGTAAATACAGGTTTTAAGCAACTCTCCAGTATGCCATCAGTAGCAGAGATCACATGATTTTTTTGATGTGGATCATTTTTTGAATTCTTTATTGAATTTGCTACAATATTGCTTCTGTTTTATGTTTTGGTCTTTTGGCTGCCAGGCATGTGGAATCTTAGCTCCTGCATTGGCAGGTGGGCTCTCAACCACTGGACCTCCAGGGAAGTCCCTAATTTTCTTACTATAAACCATGAACATGCTTGTGCAGCTAGTTGTTCAATAAATTACTTATGAGAAACACTGTCTCTAAAAAGCTAGATGACCATTATCTTATGGCTAACCTGATTTTTCCACGAGTTAAGGGATGTATTAAGATAGTAAGGTAACTCTTTAAGATTACTTCAAACCCAATTAATGTCAGCCAAAACACAATTGAGACCAGAACTACAGAGACTACTACTCAGTCCATCAGAATAGAGTTTAAGGTAGAGAAGAAATCTTACAGCTCTGGTTCTCTGGTTCTGGTCTGAATGTTTGTGTCTTCCTCAAATTCGTATGTTTAAACCCTAACCCTCAATGTGATGATATTAAGAATTGGGACCTTTAGGAGATGATTAGGTCTTGAGGATAGAGCCCTCGTGAGTAGCGTTAGCATCCTTATAAAAGGGACCCCAGAACCCTCTTGCCATTTCCACCATGTGAGGGCACAGAAAGAGGGAAGCTGGCATTTGTGAACCAGGAAAGCAGCTCATACCAGACACTGAATCTGCCACTACCCTGATCTTGGACTTCCAGCCTCTAGAACTGCAAGAAATAAACATTTGTTGTTTAAGCCACCCAATCTGTGGTACTTTTGTTATAGCAGCCCGGACAGACTGAGACAGCTCTCATGGACATCCTTGAGAAGCAAAGGTGAACAGGACGAAAATGTGATTTATTTTTCCTTTGAGGCCTAGACCTAAAGAAGCAGCTGGTGACAAAGGGGAGAAACTGGACTGAATGGAAGAGCCTTTCAGAGCAATGCAAAATGTGAAGCTGATGGACCAGGTGGCATCCAGGAAGCAGTGTCCTACTGGGTCCTAGTAGGCAATTTGGACATTTGAGACTTAGAACAAATGCCCTCCACTCTTCCCTCTCTGTCATAGCTCTCCTTCTAGTGGTTCGTTAGCACTCAAGACAACTGAAACCTTTCCAAGGTCTTGGTTAGATTTGTTTGGGGTTATACCTTCCTCAGGTTCTGTACCTGACAGATTGGTGTTAATTCTTTGCTGAAAGCCCTGCAGGGATCAAGAATTTCCAGTATTTTCCTTGTAGACTCGTCTCAGGATCCCCCATACTTTCATAATCAGAGAGACACCCCATGTCTCCCACCTAAAGTGGAGCTCAGTGTTTTTTGCTTGGATTTTAGAGACAAGGATGAGAACAGGAGGTCAGTTGTGATGTCAGAGTTATGGCACTCAAGATGGGCATAGAGGCTTTTGAGTACTGGTCTAGGCTTCAGCCCTGGGATTTCTTTGGAAGAAATGATGCTAAAGCTGAAACTCCAGTACTTTGGCCACCTCATGGGAAGAGTTGACTCATTGGAAAAGACTCTGATGCTGGGAGGGATTGGGGGCAGGAGGAGAAGGGGACGACAGAGGATGAGATGGCTGGATGGCATCACTGACTCAATGGACATGAGTCTGAGTGAACTCTGGGAGTTGGTGTTGGACAGGGAGGCCTGGCGTGCTGCGATTCATGGGGTCGCAAAGAGTCTGACACGACTGAGTGACTGAACTGAACTAGGCTAAAATGTCTGAAGCTCTGAAGTATGTGCAGATTTAGTAATGGTTAGTTTTCTTAACTAGTCACTTAGTAAAAACATTCTCTTACTTGAGAATGGGAACAAAGGAGTCCTAAGAACTGTCTTAAAACTGTAGTGGTGGATCCATTTTTGAATTATTTTTCCCTCCCTTCTTAAGCTCCACACAAGTGATGTGGATCACATCACTCAAAGTGTGTGTGATGCAGGCACAGGTGGGGAGATGTGGCTGAAGCCTCTTTGACCTAAGACCAGGCAGCACTTTAGTATGAAATTTTCCTTGTCGTGGATGCTTGAAACAAATGCCTTCTTTCTTGGCCCTCACTGCTACAAGACCATGGCCGTAAGGACTGTAATAGCCATCTGGCCCAGATCTCCTGTTGCATGTTCCTTACGGCCAGTCTATGCCAACTGCAGCAACCTTTCTAGGAAGGAAATTTCAGAGGCTGAGGAAAACTGTTTCAAATGACTAACAGCCCATACTTAAAGAAAATTTCATTTCCTCCATTTTTCAGAAATGAAAAATCATGGGAAAGGACATGGCATGCTCAAAGTAGATTCAGCCAAAGAGGCTTTTATATGCCTACAGCTCTGTTATTAAGTTTGAATCATGGACGGTCCCTCTAAGGTCCGTCCTTCTTCTTCTTTTCTTTTTTTAAAATATTTATTCATTTGGTTGTAATGGGTCTTAGTTGTGGCATGCAGGATCTTTAATTGCAGCATGTAAACTCTTAGTTGCAGCCTGTGGGATCAAACCTAGACCCACCTGTGTTGGGAGCTGAAGTCTTAGCCACTAGACCACCAGGGAAGTCCCAGGCCCTCCCTTCTTGTATCTCATGTTCTCTCTACTGATGGGGAAGAGAAGTGCCTGGTCCTCTTGACTGTGTCTCAGTTGTGTGTTCTCGAGATTTGGGATAGCAGAGACCACACTGTGTGTAGTCAGCCACTAACTTGTTGGGAAATTCTTCTTTTTTCTTTATTTTTTAATCTGGGTAATTCTTTAAAATTAAGGCTGCTAGAAGATAGGATAGAGAAATGTTGTGACCACAAAATTTCGCCAAATCTCTTATAAGAGCCTTTCAAATTAGGAGTATGAGCTGGGTGAGGCACTCCACCACGCCAGAGGATTCTGATTGATTGGATCTATGTGAGTCCAGAGGGAAGTCTCTATCAGGCTCTGTCCTGGTCAGAATTTTGCCCATGAATTGGATGAGTACAGATGACAACTTGATGAATCTGCAGTGGACATGAAACCAAATTGGTGTAGTTCACGAAACCTACATATTAAACAATTTTTTGATAATTATTAGTTTTGTTTATTTAATTTATTTAGCTGTGCCAGGTCCTAGTTGTGACAGGTGGGATCTTAGCTGTGGCATGTGGGAACTAGTTCCCCAACCAGGGACTGAACCTGAGCCCCTTGCATTGGGAGTGCGGAGTCTTAACCTCTGAACCACCAGGGAAGATCCACTTTTTTGAAATAGTGGTGAACATTTAAGACTTGAGGGGCTTTCACTTTAAAGCTCATATTTCTGGCTTCTCTTAGAAGATTTGGCTTCACTGGGCCTTGGGCCTTTCTGGCAAGAGTTTGTTGGAATGGAGTAGTACTCGTCTCTTAAGATGGAGCATACACTCTCCACTTAATACAATCCCCACCTGGCCTACTGCATTCATTTATCTGACCCTGTCCTGTGTCTACGACTCTTGTTAACTAAAAAGACAAAAAAAAAAAAGAAAGAAAGAAACCTTTTACTCTGTACTCTGCAGAGTCATCACAAAATTCCCTGTTAATAGCAAGATACATATAATTACAAGTGTGATTATTTTCTATCACAAGTGTGATATAGCAAAGCCTATATCACGTTTGGCTTTTTGGATCTTGATTAAAAGCTGAGCATGAAATAGCATGTTGCCATGAGAAAGGGTCATAGAAGCCTGAAGAACTTGGGCTTGGGAGGACTGGATACAGATCAGAGGACTACCTGACCTTGGCCTCTGGAAGCCTGACCAGACACTTCAAATAATTAGCAGCTTGGCCTGCCAACAGTACTGCTTTCGCAACGGGTACCTTAAATTGCCGAGAGCAACGAGGAATTGTTGGTGCAATCCCTCCAGGATTGAAAGCGCGTCGAATCAGACAGCTGGAATGACTGAGGACACTGTCTCTCTGCTATGCTTGAGATGAACTGATACTATTGGGCTGTGGTCTTTGTGGAATGCCTTTACCTGTTCTGTTCTGAGAACAGATGAGAGCTTGGTTTAAGCTCTGATCAGTTAAAATCTAAAATGTTGGGAATGGTTCAGAAGAGCTAAAATAGGTTTTGTTGCAGGTGAAAGTCATGAACAACTCTAATTGCCATTAAAAGTACAGCTTATGACAAAGCTAAAGTTGCTTTGGAAAATGGAAAGAAGGAGCAGAATGTCCCTGATGCTGTTGAGCAACTTCTCACAAGGTTGGGTGGTTGCCCAGTACTACTTGAAAATCTATAGCCACAGTCAGGGGAAAAGAAAGGAACAACTAGGAGAGGACTCACATGCCTTTTTCTGGGCAAATGAGAGTCGGGAAATCAAGAAATGCAAACAGGTGGTAAAAGATCCATCACTTAACTCCCTCAGACACTTCAGGAAGAAGACATCCTTGCTGGAAGTTTCTCTCTGTATCTTATGGCTTGCAAGACCTGGCAGTGGAGCTAGGTGTCATTTTTCTACTTGAAATCCAGCAATGAGTAGGCACAGAAGTTTTCCTGAGAACCTAATTCAGGGCAAGAGTATAGTTAGGTCCAAAAGAAGCTAAGTCTAGAAAGAATGTCATTCTAATTTAGATGATCTAAATCTCCTCGTGTAATTAATTCCTTTGCTTAGAATCATTCAGTGACACTTCTTGTGTTTAGGAAAAAGTCTAAATTCCCTGGCCTGGCATCTGATCCCTCACTCCCTCCCTAGATTCATGTTCTGTTATACTCCTTTTGATACTTGGCCATCCTGGCCTTTAAGTTTCTCATATCTCTTCTCTCTCATCTTTGAACATGTTTTTCCTTCTTCCCAGAATATTGCCTCACTCTGTCCTCAACTCACGCTTCTAGTTTTAAGCTTAAATATCACTTTTCTCTGGACATGGAACAACAGACTGGTTCCAAATAGCAAAAGGAGTTTGTCAAGGCTGTATATTGTCACTCTGTTTATTTAACTTATATGCAGAGTACATCATGAGAAATGCTGGACTGGAAGAAACACAAGCTGGAATCAAGATTGCCAGGAGAAATATCAATAACCTCAGATATGCAGATGACACCACCCTTATGGCAGAAAGTGAAGAGGAACTAAAAAGCCTCTTGATGAAAGTGAAAGTGGAGAGTGAAAAAGTTGGCTTAAAGCTCAACATTCAGAAAACGAAGATCATGGCATCCAGTCCCATCACTTCATGGGAAATAGATGGGGAAACAGTGGAAACAGTGTCAGACTTTATTTTTTGGGGCTCCAAAATCACTGCAGATGGTGACTGCAGCCATGAAATTAAAAGACGCTTACTTCTTGGAAGGAAAGTTATGACCGATTTAGATAGCATATTCAAAAGCAGAGACATTACTTTGCCAACAAAGGTTCGTCTAGTCAAGGCTATGGTTTTTCCAGTAGTCATGTATGGATGTGAGAGTTGGACTGTGAGGAAGGCTGAGCACCAAAGTGATGCTTTTGAACTGTGGTGTTGGAGAAGACTCTTGAGAGTCCCTTGGACTGCAAGGAGATCCAACCAGTCCATTCTGAAGGACATCAGCCCTGGGATTTCTTTGGAAGGACTGATGCTGAAGCTGAAACTCCAGTACTTTGGCCACCTCATGTGAAGAGTTGACTCATTGGAAAAGACTCTGATGCTGGGAGGGATTGGGGGCAAGAGGAGAAGGGGACGACAGAGGATGAGATGGCTGGATGGCATCACTGACTCGATGGACGTTGAATCTGAGTGAACTCCGGGAGTTGGTGATGGACAGGGAGGCCTGGCGTGCTGCGATTCATGGGGTCGCAAGGAGTCGGACACGACTGAGCGACTGATCTGATCTGATCTGATCACTTTTCTCAAGAAGGCTTCTCTGATTGCTCCAATAGGTTAAAAAACCACTCATACACCTACAAACCTATTTCTCCTCAGGCTCCATACTGTATCTATCTTGACACTTCTCACACTTTTTTTAAATTTCTTGTTTGAGATCTGTCTTCCCAGCTCTATACATAGACTTTGGGGCCAGAAACTATGTCTTATTTATGGTTGTTACCTTTGCAACTAGCAGAATACCTGGCATTTAATTCATGTGCAATAAATATTTGTTCAGTTAATGACTACAGTGAAGGCTTTCAAAGAAGAAATAAGAAACAGTATTCATTGGCTTTGGAAATCTGAGATCATCTTATCTCCTCTTCTCTAGGCAGACTTCATTTCAAGTCAAAAAATGAGGAGAAGGAGAAACCATAACTCTCTTGATAGTTCATCTTTGGGCTGCACGTAGGCAACCTTTGAATAAATCTGACAATTACATTCTCTCCATAATCTTACCTTTTTCATACTGACTATGCATGTTACCAAACCTAGTCCTTTGCCAGTAAACTTATTATAGAAAGCTACTTTCTACATCACTAATCACTTGATCTTGCCTCTTTGTCCCCATCCCAGATAGCCATTTTCCATTTCCTGAACAACAAGCAGCTCTTTTCATTTAAACATTCTATCTACTAGTTTGATATTTAGAAAAATGAAAGTAATTATCAGCAGAATGCTGGTGGCTTATGTGCAAAAAGATATGAGGATTTGATCTCCAGGCCCTGTATGAGTGACAATATCATGTGCTATTTATCTATTTTACTCACATGCGTGCATGCTAAGTCAATTTAGTCATGTGCTTTCCCAACCCCATGGACTGCAACCCACCAGGATCCTCTGTCCATGGGATTCTCCAGGCAAGAGTACTGGAGTGGGTCGCCATGCCCTCTTTCAGGGGATCTTCCCGACCCAGGGATGGAACTGTGTCTTTTTTTGCCTCCTGAATTTGCAAATGGGTTCTTTACCACTGGATCCCATGGAGGGAGGAGCCTGGTAGACTACAGTCCATGGGGTCGCAAAGAGTCGGACATGACTGAGCGACTTCACTTTCACTTTCTTTACCACTAGCACCACCTGGGAAGCTGTATCACAGTAAGTAACCTGCCCTGGAGGTGCTCATAGCCTGGGGTAGTGGTGGGATTGAAACAGTTCTTAAATGAAAGATATTACTTCTGTTCTTGCTTATCAAAGATTTACATCAAAAAATACGTGTAAATGCAAACATAGCTGCACAGAGACCTCAAGTGCAGAATCCATAATAGTTATTCAGATTAAAAGACTGAAGGGGAAAAAAACAAGACTGAAAAAGACAAAAAAAGAGGGCCCAAGGCAAAACCATCAAATAAGCAATCCACTATCCACTTAGCCAAAGCAGGCCCAATTCCCTGTTGCCCCAGGCCTGTCATCACTGGGCTGATAACCCTGGGAGTTCACTCGCTCAATCCTGTCCAACTCTTTTTGACCCCATGGACTGCAGCACTCCAGGCTTCCCTGTCCATCACCATCTCCCAGAGCTTGCTCAAACTCATGTCCATTGAGTCAGTGATGCCATCCAGCCATCTCATCTTCTTGTCCCCTTCTCCTCCTGCCTTCAATCTTGCCCAGCATCAGGTTTTTTTTCCAATGAGTCAGTTCTTCCCATCAGGTGGCCAAAGTATTGGAGCTTCAGCTTCAGCATCAGTCCATCCAAGGAATATTCAGGACTGATTTCCTTTAGGATTGACTGGTTTGATCTTTTTGCAGTCCAAGGGACTCTCAAGAGTCTTCTCCAACACCACAGTTCAAAAGCATCAATTCTTTGGAGCTCAGCTTTCTTTATGATCCAACTCTCACATGCATACATGACTACTGGAAAAACCATAGCTTTGACCAGACGGACTTTTGTTGGCAAAGTCTCTGCTTTTTAATATGCTGTCTAGGATGGCCATAGCTTTTCTTGCAAGGAGCAAGCATCTTTTAATTTCATGGCTGCAGTCACCATCTGCAGTGATTTTGGAGCCCAAGAAAATAAAGTCTCTCACTGTTTCCCCATCCATTTGCCATGAAGTGATTGGACTGGATGCCATGATCTTAGTTTTCTGAATGTTGTGTTTTAAGCCAATTTTTTTCACTCTCCTCTTTCACTTTCATCAAGAGGCTCTTTAGTTCTTCACTGTCTGCCATAAGGGTAGTGTCATCTGCGTATCTGAGGTTATTGATATTTCTTCTGGCAATCTTGATTCCAGCTTGTGCTTCATCCAACCTGGTATTTCGTGTGATGTGCTCTGCATATAAGTTAAATAAGCAGGGTGACAATATACAGCCTTGACATACTCCTTTTCCTATTTGGAACCAGTCTGTCGTTCTATGTCCGGTTCTAACTGTTTCTTCCTGACCTGCATACAGATTTCTCAAGAGACAGGTCAGATGGTCTGGTATTCCCATTTCTTTCAGAATTTTCCACAGTTTATTGTGATCTACACAGTCAAAGGCTTTGGCATAGTCAATAAAGCAGATGTTTTTCTGGAATGCTCCTGATTTTTCTATGATCCAACGGATGTTGGCAATTTGATCTCTGGTTCCACTGCCTTTTCTAAATCAAGCCTGAACATCTGGAAGTTCACAGTTCACGTACTGATGAAGCTTGGCTTGGAGAATTTTGAGCATTACTTTGCTAGTGTGTGAGATGAGTGCAATTGTGCGGTAGTTTGAACATTCTTTGGCATTGCCTTTCTTTGGGATTGGAACGAAAACTAACCTTTTCCAGGTCGGTTTTCTGAAATCCCTAGCTCCCTTCTTGTTGCAAGCTTTCTACTACTTCACCTTTCCGAGTCTCCTCTCACAGATGCGAAAGCAGTTGAACCAAGTTCATTTGTACCAGGGTACTAGTACGGGAGTCCTTAGGATTCCCCCTCTCCCAGACAAGAGAGCATCTCTCCAGGGAAGTGCTGGGCCACCCAGTGACCAGAGTAGGTAGCTTCTTGGCTTTCAGTAAAGCTCTGCTCTTCCAAGTCTTTCCAGAGTTTGCTGGAGAAATCCAAACTTTGTTGGACTCCTTTTCATTTGTTTCACAGGTTGGTATTATTTTTATTTGGGAATCACATATGAGAAACCCCATCTTTTCAATGCTTAGGACCTTGAAGTTGCAACTCCTTCACTGACAGGGGCTTTATGGGCACATCTGAGGCCCAGGGAAGCTATTTTTATGGTAAGAATTCTGAGCGGTGCAGAATCAGAGGAGGTTGTAGAGAAAAATGGTGCTAAAACTTGCAAAATAAGGTGAATTTAATCTGGGTGGGTTTCCTCATAAAATTCTACTTGCTTTCTAGCGGTATCCCAATCTTTAAACTTTGTGGACACTATTTCTGGGAGATGTTCTATGTAAAAAGAGTTCTGTGGTCAAATAATTTGGGGAAATATTGCACTTTCTATCTCCCTTTAAAAGATATATGATGTGCATTAATATATTAGATCCTCCAAGAAGTCCTGCAATAAAGGAACTGGTGTAACTTAAATGTATATAATCACAGCAAGAAAAAATTTAAATCAAGTAACATCTGTTAATATCCTGCAATATTGTGTGGCACACATATTGAAAAATGCTACCCAAGTATTTTTTCCTTTTGTGGGGGGAAGTTGGTGGGGGACACAGTGTTTTCAAAAGAGACTTTTGCACATATCCAATCAGGTAAATCAATGTTCTCTTGTCAACTGGGCAAAATGAAATGGCAACCCACTCCAGTGTTCTTGCCTGGGAAATCTCATGGACAGAGGAGTCTAGCAGGCTACAGTTCATGGGGTCGCAAAAAGTCAGACACGACTGAGCGACTAACACTTTCCTTTCTTTCTTGTCAGCTGACTTTTTGATGGGAACAATAAATTTGAGTGCTGATCCCCAGAATTCACACCCATGTGATTTCATGATAAAGCATTAGTTGGCATGCTTTAAAACATCAGTTAGCATTTCTTTCTCTCCCTCCCCAGGGTATTCACCAGTAAATGATGGCAAGGCCAAGTGACTCCTGTTGAAGGTGCATTTTTATGGGCTTCTGTCAGCAAAACATTACCTGCACTAGCCAGTGAGTCTAAAAATGGACAAGCCGAACACATCATACTGAAAGAACATATGTTCTCATTTTATAACACAGCTTGAAGAGCTAATTTTACTGTCTACTGGTTATTAAAAAAGAATACTTTCAGCTTCAATAAGGATTCAGGGGAGAGGTCTGGGAGAAGCAAAAAAAGGGAGGGGAAAAAAAAGTCATGTTATCAAAACTGATCACTGCTCTATTCTCTCTTCCCCAAGGTTCCTTCCTTCTCTCAAAATCTCTGAGTATGTCTGCTTCTTTAACTCCCCCCAGGAGCTTGGCAGGGGAATATTTCCACTTTAATGCTCCCTACTTAAGCCCATCGTCAGAATCAGCCACATTGGTCTGGGAAACTGATCAAGATTTCAGTCTAAACTGGAGGCAGGGAAGATGGGGCTCCTGGTTAATCAAAACTCTGTTTCACCGAAGTAGTAGTAACATCTATTGTGAATATGAACATTTTGTCCTCTCAGAATTGCTCTTTTTTTCTCTTTTCCTTCCTTCATTTGTATATATATATATATATATATAGAGAGAGAGAGAGAGAGAGAGAGAGGCATGTGGGATCTAGTTCCCTGACCAGGGATGGAACTTAGGCCGCATGTGCTTTGGGAGTGCAGAGTCTTAGCCACTGGGTCACCAGGGAAGTCCCCTTCATTTTTAAAAAAACAGAAATTTCAGGTCCACAGCCTTATTCTCACAGTGGCTCTCATGGGATTATTACTGCTCCCCGCTCCTCTGCTTCCCAATCCCCTCCTGTCCTGTTTCTCTGCAGCCTGTCAATCTCCTTATTCCAGCTGCTGTAGCTGCCACAGCCAGCTGCGGGCTCAAGGAAAAAGAAGGCCTCCTGTGCTTCTGGAAAATAAATTACCCTTCCCCTCCCTGCACACCAGGGTGAGAGAGAAAATGTGGCCAGCATTGGTTCAGTGTTTACTAGATGCCAGGCACTGTGCTAATAAGCACTTTTCGTATATTTTCTTATTTCATCCTATTTCCATTTTATAGATGAGAAAAGTCAGGTTCACAAAGGTAGTAACTTGCCCAAGATTACATGCTGAAAGTGACAAAGCCAAGATTTGAAGGCTGACGCCAATTTTATATTCCTAACCACTGTTGTAAATTCATTCATTCAACAAATGTTCCAGGCAGTGTTCCAGTACTGGGGGTGCAGAGGTGGGAAAAAAATAATTGACTCTTTCCTCATGCAGCTTACCTTTTAATGAGCAGACAGAAAATGCACAACAGAGCATATAATGTTAGGTGCTTAGAAAACGAAAGCAGGGTAAAGGCTGGAAAAATGGGGAGGAGCTGCTGCTCTGTACACAGTGAGTGGTCAAGGAAGACCTCTGTGAGGGGGCGACACTGAAGCAGGGATCACCTGGTGCGCCTGCCTTTTCACCCAGACACCCACACGCTGGTGATTCCAGGTAATGTCCTTAGGAGTATTTATCTCCATACCCTGACAAGTCTCTTTTGCTGCCTCTGGAAACCTTCATTTCATCTGGGAGACAAAGCTGGCATTCTCCCATAGAAAAATGTGGGTGTCTTCAGAAATATGCTGGTTGGTGTGTCTTCAGAGCTGTCCAGGGGATAGGTGCCCTCGCCAAACACAGCCATTCACTGTATTTGTCAAGGAAACCCTATTCTTACAGTAACCATGGCTAACAGTTGCTAAGCACTTACCAAGTCATGTGCCAGATTTCACATGTGTCATTTCATTTAATGCTGATAACCACTCAAAAGGGAGATTGTCTTACCTTCAGCTGTCATCATAACAAAATACAGTATCTGAAAGTTAGAGGTCCAAGATCAAACTCACCAATTTCTAGTGAGAACTGTCTTCATGGCCTGTAGATAGCCTCCTTCTTCCTGTGTCTTCACAGAGGAGTCGGGGGCAGGGGCGGGGTTGGGGGCACAGAGAGAAAGCATTCTGGTGTGTCTTCTTAAAAAGGTACTAATCTCATCATGCGGAGAAGGCAATGGCACCTCACTCCAGTACTCTTGCCTGGAAAATCCCATGGACGGAGGAGCCTGGTAGGCTGCAGTCCATGGGGTTGCTAAGAGTCAGATAGGACTGAGTGACTTCACTTTCACTTTTCCCTTTCATGCATTGGAGAAGGAAATGGCAACCCATTCCAGTGTTCTTTCCTGGAGAATCCCAAGGATGGGGGAGCCTGGTGGGCTGCCATCTATGGGATTGTACAGAGTCGGACATGACTGAAACAACTTAGCAGCAGCAGCAGCAGCAGTCTCATCATGGGGACACCAGGCTAATGACCTCATCAAAACCTAATAAACTCATAAGGTTCCTTCTCTACACATTGAGAATTAGATGAATTTTCAGGAGGCAAAATTCAACCCATAGCAGAAAGGTTATTACTCCCATTTTCAGGCAAGGAACAAGTATAAAGAATTTAGGTAACTCACCCAATGTCACATGCATGCAATCAGTAGTCAATCATGGTCAGTCTGACATATAAGTGCCACTTTCCACGTGCAAGGATGCACTGATCCATCATCACCCACCTGGAATCAGGGGAATGTACCTTAAACTCTTCAAAAAGATGAACATATCCTTCATTGAAGGCATTAAAAAAAGTGCCTTTATCTTCTTTGTTCAAATCATATGCCCTCTTTTCTCCTTAAACATTAAATGAAAGTCAGACTGATCAGACCCTATTGTACAACAACAAAAAATTTTTACTTAAAAAATAATAAAACACCTATGAATCAACTCTCCTGGCTCTGATTCCATGAGCATCATGTAACCTTCTGTTAATAATGTAGCTTTTCCTGTTGATTGTCTTTTATAGAAAGTGCTGATACCAAACTTGAGTACTCTGTATTGTATTTTTCATTGTTAAATAACACATCTTTCCAGTTGCTACACATCCATTTGTTGTTCATTTGGTTAGCATGGGCTAGTCCCCGAGTCTCATCACCATTGGGAGCAACAAAAAAATAGTTTATAGGTCTCAAAAGTTGAAAACTTTTCCAGACTCCTGTGCTCATGCTCAGTCTCTATGTCGTCCCTATTCTTGTTGTAGCATATATTAGCACTCCATTCCTTTTATGGCCAAGTAATATTGCATTGTGTGGATATACCACATTTTACATTTCCACTATCAGAGTATAAGGATTCCAATTTTGCCACATCCCTGATCAACACTGGTTAGCTTATTCTCTACCTTTTAGATATGTATTTATTTTTTCAGCCACACTGCACAGCATACAGGGTCTTAGTTCCCCAACCAAGGATTAAACCTGTATCCTTGGTAGTGAAAGCATGGAGTTCTAACCACTGGACTGCCAGAGAAGTCCCTCATTGTGGTTTTTTTTTTTAAATGTTGTTTTATTTTATCTGTTTATTCATTGATGGTTGCACTGGTTCTTTGTTGCTGTGCACAGGCTTTCTCTAGTTGTGGTGAGAAGAGGCTACTCTCTAGCTGCGGTACACCGGTTTCCTATTGTGGTAGCTTCTCTTACTGCGGAGCACAGACCCTAGGCACTTGGGCTTCAGCAGTGGTGGCTGGAATGCTCTAAAGCACAGGCTTAGTTGTTGTGGTGCATAGGCTTAGTTGCCCTCCAGCATGTGGGATCTTCCTGGACCAGTGATTGATCTAGTGTCCCTTGCATATTGCAAGGTGGATTCTTTTCCATTGGACCACAAGGGAAGCCCTGTTCATTGTGGGTTTGACCTATTTCCTTGGTTAGTAACGATGTTGAAAACTTCTTAATGTAGTTTTTGATCATTGCTATATCTTCTTTGAATAAATGTTCCATTCCTTTGTCCATTTAAAAATTTGGTTATTTGTATTTTTATTAATGAGTTGTAAGAGCTCTTTATATATTCTGGATATAAGTTCCTTATATATATGGTTTGCAGATATTTCCCCCCCATTTTATGGGTTGCCTTTTTACTTCCTTGATAGTATTGCTTGCAAAACAAATGTTTTTAATTTTCATGAAATCCAATCTATTTTTTCTTATGTCACTTATGCTTTGATGTTGTAGTCAAAAGGCTTTGCCTGACCTCTGGTTGTGAAGATTTATACCTTTTTTTCATTTAAGAGTTTTAATATTTTAGCTTTTACATTTGTGTCTTTGATACATTTTGAGTTAACTTTTGTATATGATGTGTAGGGTCCAATTTTGTTCTTTTGTATGTGAATATCCAGTGTGCTAGGACCATCTGCTGAAAAGACTAGAGAAATGGTCTAAAAACATAAGTCAGATCACAATCCTCCTTTATTAAAAGTCTCAATGACTTTCCATTGCATTTAAAATCCAAATTTCTCTGCCTATCTCTTCACTTTCATTTCACACCACTTTTTATTCACTGAGATCCAGGGTCCCAGGTTTCTCATTTCCCAAAATAAGTAAAGCTTGCTTTCCCCTTAGCTTCCTCTCCTTTCTTTATTCCCTCACTTTAAATGCCACCTCGTCATCAGATCAGATCAGATCAGATCAGTCGCTCAGTCGTGTCCTACTCTGCGACCCCATGAATCACAGCTTGTCATAGATGACTTTTTTCAATTGTTCTTCCTAAAAGTAAGTTCTCTATTCCATCGTGCTTATTTTCTACATCATCTCCTTTTATTTTCTTCATGGCTTTAATTATCTGTATAACTATATCTATATTACTACTTTATTTACTTTTTTACTTTGAGACATCACCAGATGGTCAATACTGAAATCATATTGATTATGTTCTTTGCAGCCAAAGATGGAGGAGCTCTATACAGTCAGAAAAACAAGACCTGGAGCTGACTGTGGCTCAGATCATGACTTCCTTATTGCAAAATTCAGGCTTAAGGTGAAGAAAGTAGGGAAAACCACTAGGTCATTCAGGTATGACCTAAATCAAATCCCTTATGATTATACAGTGGAGCTGATGAATTAAGGGATCAGACCTGGTAGACAGAGTGCCTGAAGAACTATGGATGGAGGTTTGTAACAGTGTACAGAAGGCAGTGACCGAAATCATCCCAAAGAAAAAGAAATGCAAGAAGGCAAAGTGGTTGTCTGAGGAGTCTTTATAAATAGTTGAGGAAAGAAGAGACATGAAAGGCAAGGGAGAAAGTGAAAGCTATGCCCAACTGAATGCAGAGTTCCAGAGAATAGCAAGGAGAGGTAAAAAGGCCTTCTTGAAAGAACAATGCAGGGAAATAGAAGAAAACAATAGAATGGGAAAGACTAGCGATCTCTTCATGAAAATTGGAGATACCAAGGGAACATTTCATGCAAAGATGGGCACAAAACAGGATAGAAACAGTAAGGACCTAACAGAAGTAGAAGATATTAAGAAGTGGCAAGAATATACAGAAGAACTATACAAGAAAGGTCTTAATGACCTGGATAACCATGATGGAATGGTCACTCACGTAGAACTGGGCAACCTGGAGTGTGAAGTCAAGTGGGCCTTAGGAAGCATTACTACAAACAAAGCTAGTGGAAGTGATGGAATTCCAGTTGAACTATTTCATATCCTAAAAGATGATGCTGTTAAAGTGTTGCACAATATGCCAGCAAATTTGGAAAACTCAGCAGTGGACATATGACTGGAAAAGTCACTTTTCATTCTAATCCCAAAGAAGAGCAGTGACAAACAATGTTCAAAGTACTGTACAGTTGCAGTCATTTCACATGCTAGCAAGGTTATGCTGAAAATCCTTCAAGCTAGGCTTCAAGAGTACATGAACTGAAAACTTCCAGATGTACCAGCTGGGTTTTGAAAAGGCAGAGGAATCACAAATCAAATTGCAAACATTTGTTGGATCATGGAGAAAGCAAGGGAATTCCAGAGAAACATCTGCTTCACTATGGTAAGACTTTGACTGTGTGCATCAAAACAAACTGTGGAAAATTCTTAAGGAGATGGAAGTACAAGACCACCTTATTTGTCTCCTTAGAAACCTGTATGCAGGTCAAGAAGCAACAGTTAGAACTGCACATGGAACAACAGACTGGTTCAAAATTGGGAAACGAGTATGAGTTTTTTGTCATACTGTATATGTCACCCTGCTAATTTAACTTACATGCAGAGTACATCATGTGAAATGCCAGGTTGGATGAAACACAAGCTGGAATCAAGATTGCTGGGAGAAATTATCAACCTCATATATGCAGATGATACCACTCCATTGGCAAAAGCAAAGAGGATCTAAAGAGCCTCTTGATGAAGGTGAAAGAGGAGACTGAAAAAGCTGGCTTGAAATTCAACATTCAAAAAACTAAGACCATTGCTGAATCTGAAGCTCCAATACTTTGGCCACCTGATATGAAGAGCTAACTCACTGGAAAAGACCCTGATGCTGGGAATGATTGAAAGCAACAGAAGAAGACATCAGAGGATATTAGATAACTTAACCGACTCAATGGACATGAATTTGAGCAAACTCTGGGAGATAGTGGAGTATAGAGGAGCCTAGAGTGCTGCAGTCCATGGGGTTGCAAAGAGTCGGAGAAAACTTAGTGACTAACAGCAATACTTCTAGTGTTTCGCACATGGTATACGTTCAAAAGCCATGTTGTTAGAAACTGGAATTTACAATTAGAAAGAAAGAAAGTTTCGTCGCTCAGTCGTGTCCAACTCTTTGCGACCCTATGGACTGTAGCCTACCAGGCTCCTCTGTCCTTGGGATTTTCCAGGCAAGAGTACTGGAGTGGGTTGCCATTTCCTTCTCCAGAGGATCTTCCCAACCCAGGGATGGAATGCGGGTCTCCGACATTGTAGGCAGACGCTTTACCGTCTGAGCCACTAGGGAAGTCCTAGAAGGAACTTTAGAAATCACCTAAACGGAGAAGGCAATGGCACTCCACTCCAGTACTCTTGCCTGGAAAATCCCATGGACGGAGGAGCCTAGAAGGCTGCAGTCCATGGGGTCCCTGAGGGTCAGACACGACAGAGTGACTTCACTTTCACTTTTCACTTTCAGGCATTGGAGAAGGAAATGGCAACCCACTCCAGGTTCTTGCCAGGAGAATCCCAGGGACGGGGGAGCCTGGTGGGCTGCCATCTCTGGGGTTGCACAGTGTCGGACACGACTGATGCGACTTAGCAGCAGCAGCAAACATTCTGATTTTATAGATACAAAAGTCTAGGCTTAAGGAGGATGAAAGAGTTGTCTGAGGTCAGAAAGAACATTGTCCTCAGTCCCTAAGTTGTGTCCGACTGGACTCTTTTGAGATCTCATGGACTGTAGCCTGCCAGGCTCCTCTGTCCAGGGGATTTCCCAAGCAAGAATACTGGAGTGGGTTGCCATTTCCTCCTCCAGGTAGTCTTGGAGACCCAGGGATCAAAGCAGCATCTCCTGCATTGGCAGGCGGATTCTTTACTGCTGAG
The DNA here is from genome assembly GCF_000754665.1 of Bison bison bison. NCBI lineage: Eukaryota > Metazoa > Chordata > Mammalia > Artiodactyla > Bovidae > Bison > Bison bison. The sequence continues at coordinate 3,714,950 of NW_011494604.1, read as the reverse complement.
CCACTAGGGAAGACCCTCAGAATAACTAGTTTTGATTCTGAGAGCTCTAATTTCCATGATAGTTTCTTTTTCATTTATAATACTGATTTGCCTTATGCCACTAAGGCTTTTTTTTAATTACTAACTCACCCTGCTTATTTAACTTAAATGCAGAGTACGTCATGAGAAACGCTGGAATGGAAGAAGCACAAGCTGGAATCAAGATTGCCGGGAGAAATATCAATAAGCTCAGATATGCAGATGATACCACCCTTATGGCAGAAAGTGAAGAGGAACTAAAAAGCCTCCTGATGAAAGTGAAAGTGGAGAGTGAAAAAATTGGCTTAAAGCTCAACATTCAGAAAACTAAGATCATGGCATCTGGTCCCATCACTTCATGGGAAATAGATAGGGAAACAATGCAAATAGTGTCAGACTTTATTTTTTGGGGCTCCAAAATCACTGCAGATGGTGACTGCAGCCATGAAATTAAAAGATGCTTACTCCTTGGAAGCAAAGTTATGACCAACCTAGATAGCATATTCAAAAGCAGAGACATTACTTTGCCAACAAAGGTCCGTCTACTCAAGGCTATGGTTTTTCCAGTAGTCATGTATGGATGTGAGAGTTGGACTGTGAGGAAGGCTGAGCGCCGAAGAATTGATGCTTTTGAACTGTGGTGTTGGAGAAGACTCTTGAGAGTCCCTTGGACTGCAAGGAGATCCAACCAGTCCATTCTGAAGGAGATCAGCCCTGGGATTTCTTTGGAAGGACTGATGCTAAAGCTGAAACTCCAGTACTTTGGCCACCTCTTGTGAAGAGTTGACTCATTGGAAAAGACTCTGATGCTGGGAGGGATTGGGGACAGGAGGAGAAGGGGACGACAGAGGATGAGATGGCTGGATGGCGTCACTGACTCAATGGACCTGAGTCTGAGTGAACTCCGGGAGTTGGTGATGGACAGGGAGGACTGGCGTGCTGCGATTCATGGGGTCTCAAAGAGTCGGACACGACTGAGCGACTAAACTGAACTGAACTGAAGATGAATTATTATTTTTTAATAATAATTCTAAATGTCATTTTAGAAATGACATTTTTCTAAGCTTTCTTCCTAAAATGCCTGGAATGGGCCCTCAAATGGAAGGCCTTGCCCAGGACAGGAAGGCCGCAAGACACCTTCATTAGGGCGCTAACTCCTTTTTTTCTGCCTCGCTACTGGCCCACCGCTCATCCCCCAGCTGCCTGCCCCCTCCCTTTCCCCGGAGTCCACGGCCCCAGCGCCGCGATTCCCGAGGCTCCGCCCCCTTCAGGGCCGCGCGCCCTTCTTCAAGATGGCGCCAGTGGCCTCTTCTCTGGGGGAAGTGAGCTCACGCTACTCCGGAAGGGAAGGCGGGGAGAGAGCGAGCGGGCGGGTGACCAGCTGTGGGTCTGTAGGACTGTGGGTGGGGCGGTGGCCGCAGTTGTGGGTTTCACGTTTGGGCAGTAGCCAGGGTGAGGGACTCTTCCGCCGCTGGGAACCCGGTCGAGGGCTCAGGGCCGGGGGCGTTGGAGGAAATCGTCCCTAGCTGCTCGCCTCTGACTGGAGGCGAGGCGACCCTGGGAGCCGGCGTCCCGCCCCCGGCGGCCTCCTTCCCCGCCCCTCCTCCCGGGCTGAGCGCGAGCCGTTCCAGCTCTGTCTCGAGAGCTGCTGTGGGAACCGCCGAGTGGGCTGGACTGAACCTTCCCGCTGAGGACCAGCTTGAGAAGAGGGAGCGAGGCGGGTCGGTCCGTCAGCCCAGAGGTCAGGCCGCGGGTTCCCGTCAGTGGACCGTACTTCGCCTAGCCCTCCTGGCTAGGGTCCGCGACCTCCTCACGCTGTTTCTGCTCCTCGTTTGAGCATGCCACCAAGTCCTCTGGCAGGGTGATTTTTTTTTTTTCCTCCTTGCTTTTGCCTGGAAGGAAATATATATTTAAAGGACATCTGCCCTCTTCGCTGTCCTTCTCCTCTTAAAAGTTTCCTTCAGGGGGAATGCTTGTATTCCTTCCCTGGACTATTTGATGATTACTGCTCCAGCCGCCGGCTAGTTTAGCAATTGGGAGCCCTTTCATATCAGATCTTAAATCTTATCACTTACAAAACTACTCTACAGAGTTGTTTCTCCCGCCCAAGAAGGGCAGATGGACTTTGGAGTTAAGATGCAGGGGGGTGAACCCGTGTCAGCAATGAAAGTCTCAGAAAGCGAAGGAAGGCTGGAGGGCCTGGCCACCGCGGTGACCCCGAACAAGAACAGCAGCAACAGCAGCTGTGGGGGTGGAATCAGCAGCAGCAGCAGCAGTAGCAGCCGAGGTGGCAGTGCTAAAGGCTGGCAGTACAGGTATGGCCCTTTCTTCAAGGTGATTTCCTGAGGAGGGGGTGAGTATGCTGAAGTCTGCATTCTTGCAGTTGTTGAAGGGTTAGGTTTATGCAGTAACTTCAGAAGTAGCTAATAACGTTTCATTTGGATCTGGGGGTCTCAACTTTCATTAGCAAGATTTAATACATTTATTTGTCCATTCAACAAGTATTTAGGCCTTTAGGAGAACACATAAATGTATCCCTTAACTCCCTCTACAACCGTAGAGTTAATTTTTCCTGTGATTTGAGTCTATACTCACTTTTGTTTTTTCCTATATTGTAATTTGTTTACAATAAGTCTACCTCCCTTTCTTGCTTGTGGAAGGCGGGGGACTGTTTAACTCCACTCTCTCCAGAGGCTAGCAAAATGCTTGGTGGTGAGAACTTGTTTGTCCAGTGATGGATGGAATCATTCAATCAGAGAAGATTCTTGCCCTCATAGTATTTGTGATTTAGAAAGAGAGATGTACATAAATAATTAAATACAGAGTGTGTGCGTGCTCAGATTTGTCTGAGTCTTTGTTACCCCATGGACTGTAGCCTGCCAGGCTCCTCTGTCCACGGAATTCTCCAGGCAAGGATACTGGAGTGGGTTGCCATTCCCGTCTCTAGGGGATCTTCCCGATTCAGGGATCGAACTCAGGTACTCGACAAAAGTACAAACTCTACTCTACTCCGATACTCTAAACTAGTGAGATGTTTCAGTTTGAGTTGATTAGGTCACTCACACCCCTCTGTCTTTGAGAGATTCTACATTTATTAATTTTCATTGATATGAATGAAAAACTGAAGGAACAGGAAGTGAGTGCTAGAGAAGTAATGGTAGTTTTTTGTTTTTGATAATGTATAGGATAGGTGAGCATAGCCATCCAGAATCTTTTTTTTTAATTGAGAAATATTTGACATGTAACATTATATTAGGTTCAGATGTACAACATAAAGATTTGATATTTGTATGTATTGTGGAGTGATCACCACAGTAGATCTAGTTAATGTGTGTCCCTGCACAGTTAAATTTTTTTTTTAATGAGAACTCTGTTAGCAACTTTCAAATGCGTGATACAGTATTATCAACTATAGTCATGATGCTGCACATTACGTTTCCACGACTTACTTATTTTATAACTGGAAGTTTGTACCTTTTGATCACCTTCACCCATTGTACCCACCCCGCCTCTGGCTGCCCTCAATCCGTTCTCTGTATTTATGAGTTTCGTTTGGTTTTTTAGATTCTACATATAAGAAGCGTTGTACAGTATTTGTCTTTTCTCTTTCTGACTTTTCTCACTTAGCATAATGCTCTCAAAGTACGTCCACCTTGTTGCAAATGGCAATATTTCCTTTTTTATGGCTGAATAATATTCCACTGTGTGTATATATACCACATTTTATTTATCTACTCATCATTGTCCATTTGATGGACTCTTTGGTTGCTTCCATGTTTTGACTTTTGTAAATAATACTGCAGTGAACATGAAGGTTCAGATATATTTTCAAATTAGTGTTTTCCTTTCCTTGGGATGAATACCCGGAAGTGAAATTGCTGGATTATTCAGAATCTTAAGAATGAATGAATGAAATTGTAATATCCTTTGTTATTGGAACTATAGGAATGAATTCTTAAATTTTGGTCAAGTAATTGCCTTGTGCCTAGCTCTAGTCCTTTTTAGCCTTTGTGATGTTTGTAGTTGTGAAATTTGTATGAAATTTGGAAGAGATTAAAATCAAGATTTTGTGAAGGCCATACATTTATCATGAATAATATCCATATATGTGAAATATGCTTGGCTGTGTTTACATATAGAAATGTAGAAGATTATAATTTTTTATTGGTAAGTGATTATGAAAGGAAAGTATAGTTACTGTAAAATGTCTAGGCTCAGTTTTGGAATGCATGATACTTTTGTGTGTGTGTGTGTGTGTGTGTGGTTTAAGACTAACCATATAAAATTATCAATAACTTGGCAGGGTTATTTTGCTATAACTTGAGGAAGCAAGATCAAGTAATATTTCATGTAGCCAGAGGTCAGTCTTCTGACATCTTCAACTGTTTGAACCCCAGTCTTTAATTGAACTGAAAAGTGAAACAGGTTTCTTAACACTGTCATAAAGCCATATACTTTATTACTATACTTTGATTCAGGATTCTATTATCCCTTACTTAGGGTATTATTTAATGGTTATATAATTTTAAACCTAGAATCTGTTGAAAGCACAAAGGAAAAAAGTTATCAGGAAATGGCAGCTGACAGAACAGTCAAAGACTTGAAAAATTAATATGCAGATTCAGCTATATTACTTCCTATTAATACAATTATAGTTACAATGACCTTGTCATCCAGGAGAGTACAATATGTTTAAGAAGGCAGACAACTGTATCATATGATGATGAACAATTTCAAGGAAAATGACTAAACTAAAAAAAATGCTTGTGTTGGCTAATTCAGTTATGTGGAACTCTTCCCCAGTGATGCAGATACATAGCGCATTACTGCATTTACATACGGACATATACTTTTACTTACATGAGGCTTGTTCAAAGCTAGTCTTTCAGCCTGTTTCTCAGTTGAATTTATCCCTTTATCCTGTAGGACATTAGTCAAACAGTTTCCTTCATTGTCTTGTGTTACTTCTTCCAGGCTTCTTCCTCTGAGGCCCAAAGTCTCTAGATTTAAAAAACAAAAACAATAATGAAAACTAATCTAAATCCTTTCCTTTTAAAAACAATTTACACTCAACTGCTTCCATTTCTGTAACTCTTATTTATTGCTCAACCCATGACAGTTGGCTCTGTCCTTACCAAGGATATGAATAAAAAATGATGAATATTTTTAGATTCTTATTCCAACTTTTTAAGATATATGATATCTTTATAAGTGTATCTGTTACTATTCTTTTCTTGCCTTTTTTGACATTACTTTCTCTTAATTTCTCCTTTATTGCTCTAAGAGAAAGCACCAAGTCATGTCCGACTCTTGTGACCCCATGGATTGTAGCCTACCAGGCTCCTCTGTCCATGGGATTCTCCAGGCAAGAATACTGGAGTGCGTTGTCATTTCCTTCTCCAGGGGATCTTCCCGACCTAGGAATTGAACCCAGGTCTCCCTCATTGCAGGCAGATTCTTTACTGACTGCTATGCTGGGAGCCCCTTTATTGCTCTGTTGTCTAATTAATTGCTCCTTTCTCACTTCTTTGGTTGGCTCTTTTACTTTAGAAGCTGATATGTTGCTTTATCATCTCCTCTTAAGCTCATGTTTTCTGTTTTCTGTCTCATTCTCTTCCATGGCCTCACCAGCCCCCTCTGGAACTTTAGAGCCATAAATGCAACTGTGCTTACCTGTAACTTGCTACTATCCCATTTTAAAAAATGGAGATTTCAGGTTATGTCTTAGGGAGTGGTTGAAATTCAGTTAAGACTATGTGATTCAGTTGCTTCCCAGGTGGCACAGTGGTAAAGAATCTACCTGCCAGTGCAGGTGACACAGAGATGTGGACTCTATCCCAGGATTGGGAAGATCCCCTAGAATAGAAATGGTAAAACACTCCAATATTCTTGCCTGGAAAATTCCATGGACAGAGGAGCCTAGTCTGTGCTCATGACTGAGCAGTTGAGCACATGCACTTGTGTTTCAGACACTGGGCTTTGGCTTTGCAGACTTAGAAGATTAATTGGCATAATGCTTTCATGGGTCATATATGTTGTAGCATATATTGTTACTTTATTCCTTTTTGTGGCTGAATAATATTTCATTTATGAATACACCACATTTTGCTAATCTTTTCAGTCAGTTTCCATGTTGTATATTATGAATAATGCTGCTTTGAACATTTGTGTTCAAGTTTTGTATGGACATGTTTTCATTTCTCTTGAATATATACCTAGGAGTAGAATTATTGGGTTATAAGGTAATTGTTTAACTGTTCAACTGTTTGTGAACCTCTTAGACCATTTTCCAAAGCTGCTGCACCATCTTATCTTCTTATCAGCAGTATATTAAGGTTTTAACTTCTTGACATTCTCATCAACACTTGTTACTGTCTGTCTTTTTGGTTTTAGCCATCCTAGTGGCTATGAAATGGCATCTCATTGTGGTTTTTGAATTGCATTTCCCTGATGACTAATAATGTTAAGTATCTTCATGTTCTTACTGGTTATTTGTCTGTCTTCTTTGGAGAAATGTGTATTCAGATCTTTTGGCCACTTTTAAAAAGTTGAACTGGATAGCTGGTTCACAATATTGTGCTAGTCTCAAGTATACAGCAAAGTGTCAGATTCTTTTCCATTGTAGGTTATTACAAGATACTGAATATAGTTCCCTGTGTTATGCAGCAGGTCCTTGTTGTTTATCTATTTTATATACAGCAATTTGTACCTGTTAATCCCAAACTCCTAATTTATCCCTTACCCCTTTCCCCTTTGATAATCATAAATTTGTTTTTAGTGTCTGTGAGTCTATTTATATCTTGTAAATAAGTTGCTTTGTGTCTTTTTTTTAGATTCCACATATAAGTGGTATATGATATTTGTCTTTCTCTGACTTATTTCACTTACTATGTTAAAGTCTAGGTACATCCATGTTGCTACAAATGGCATTATTCTTTTTTTGCTGAGTAGTATTCTATTGTGTGTGTGTGTGTATTACATCTTCTTTATCCATTCATTTGTATCAGTGGACATTTAGGTTGCTTCCATGTCTTGATTATTATAAATAGTGCTGCTGTGAACATTGGAGTGCATCTGTCTCTTCAAGTTAGAGTGTTCATCTTTTCCAGATATATGCCCAGGAGTGAGATTGCTGGATCATATGGTAACTCTATTTTTAGTTTTTTAAGGAACCTCCATACTGTTTTCCAGAGTGGCTGTACCAGTGTGTATCCTTACCAACAGTGTAGGAGGATTCCTTTTTCTCCACAGCCTCTCCAGCATTTATTATTTGTAGACTTTGTTGATATCTTTGGCCATTTTAAAATTGGATTATTTATCTTTTGATTATTGAGTTGTCAGGGTTCTTTGTGTATTATGTGAACAATTCCTTTATCAGATATTGATTTGCAAGTATTTTTTCCCACTCGTGGGTTGTCTTTTCACTTCTTTTTTTTTTTTTGGCCAAGCCTCAGGGCTTGTGGGATCTTAGTTCCCCAACCAGGGATTGAATATAGGCCCGCGGCAGTGAAAGCACGGAGCCCTAACCACTGGACCACCAGGGAATTCTGGTCTTTTCACTTTCTTGATGAAATTATTTGTAGCATAGAAGCTTTTAATTTTCATGAAGCCCCGTCTGTTTTTTCTTTTTTTGCTTATACTTGGTATCACATTTAAGAAATCATTGGCAATGCCAAGGTTGCAAAGATTTGCACGTATATTTTTTTCTAAGAGTTTTAAATTTTTGAACTTACATTTAGGTCTCTGATCCATTTTGAACTCATCTTTCTTTATGATTAATTTTATTTTTGCTCATGTTAAATATCTGCTTATATCTTTTCATTTTTTTATTAATATATTTGAAGTTTATTTTAAATATTCCATGTTAATACTTTTGCTAGTTAATATTTTTAATATCAGTAATACTGTAAACTATTATTACTTTGTTGATAGAAGAGGGATATACAGTGAAATGTTTACCTTACATACTTGTGCCAGCCACCCATGTTCCCTCCCTGGAGGCACTACCTTTTACTGATTTCTTCATTATCATTTCAGAAAATTTATATTAGTTTTTTATGTAACAAATATGTAACTACATATATCTTAATTTTGTATGGTTATAAATATTTTTCTATACTTGCTGCAAAGATTTTCCTGGTCTTTATATTTTAGTCTATTACATTTTTCCAGTCATATAGAAAACCTGTATAAATCAAACTCTTACTCTTTTTTCTTTCACTTCAAATTATAGAAATTTTATAAATATTTGTTTTCATGTAGTTTTAAGATAATTTGGTAGTTTTATATTTAATCTTTTAATCTTCCTAGAATTTATTTAGAAATATGAGACAGTGTGTTTGTTATCTATTATTGTGCTACAAATTATCCCCAAATGTAGTGTATTGAAACAGCAGTGTTTTTTTAATCTCACAGTGTCTGTGGGTCAGTAATATTGGTGCAGTACTGCTGGGTGCTCTGGCTCTGGGTCTTTCACAAGGCTATAGTCATCTTGAGGCTCAGCTGGGAAGGATCCACATCCTGGCTCATTCATGTTTTGGCACAATTCATTCATTTGGCACAATTCATGTTTTGGCACAATTCATTTATTTTGGCTTGTTGGAAACAGACCTCAGTTCCTCACGAGATGACCACTGGTGGCCTTCTTTGGTTCCTGGCCACATGGACTTCTCCATGGAGTGTCTTACAACTTGGCAGCTTGTTTCGTCAGAGTGAGGAAGTGAGAAGAGAGTGCTAGAAAGAAGGAAGTCAGTCTTTCGTAACCTAGACATGGAAGTGAAGTCACATCACTTTTCACTATTCATTAAGAAAAAGATGAGGTTTAGCCACACAAAGGTTGGATACCAACAGGTAGGGATCAATGGGAGCCGTGCAATAAGGTGCACGTCATAAATGTTAATATGAATGGATTCAAGATTGTCATCTATGATTGAGATAGATTTGACAGCTACACTACTGGAAGTTTGTCTCTAAAGCTGAGAATTGGGGGCTGAATTTGATCTTTGGGGAATAAGAGGAACTACTTGGAAATCAGTTGTCATGACCCAGACATTTGATAATAAGGAAAATGTGCCAGTAGGCTGAAAAAGAAAGAACTCATTAGAGGAAGAGTGACAGGGCTTGGTGGTTGATTGGGTGATTAGGTGGAAGGCAGTAGAGGGAAAGGAAGTAAAAATTGACTTCGGTTATCCAGATTCAAAACTTTGAGAAGTCTGTACTAGGAGAAACAGATTTTTGAGAGTCACGTACTACATTTGCTTTTGGGTAAATTGAGCCTAAGTTGCCAGAATGTTTAAGTGACTTAGAACTATGGGGCATTAGAAATGTAGATAATTGCCTTTGTAGTATCCAGAATGTCCTCTCGTTTATTATCATGTTCAGTCCTCTTGGACGAAGAGAGAGAGTCATTATTCCCATTTAGATTACAAATGGTTGTTCAAGTTCCTACGAATGCCACAACCTCCTCTACCTATTACTTGGGGCCCCTGGATCAGAGACCCTCAATATGAGGGTTAGGAGAATATGCTGCCTCAACAATTTAGGGACAATGTCCCTTCCCAGAAAGTAGTCTAAATAAGTTGGCCAAGGTTATATAGCTAGTAAATGAGAGAACTTTTATTCCCAGGGAGCTGTTTGCCTAAAGATATTAAAAGTAAATGAGCTCTCTAAAGGAATGAATAATTATTGATGAAGAATTAGTTTAGGACATGGAAGCTTCTTCATTGCCTTTTCATATTGCTCATGGGGTTCTCGCAGCAAGAATACTGGAGTGGTTTGCCATTCCCTCTTACAGTGGACCACATTTTGTCAGGACTCTCTACTATGACCTCTCTGTCCTGGGTGGCCCTGCACAGCATGGCTTATAGCTTCATCGAGTTATGCAAGCCCCTTTGCCATGACAGGGCTGTGACCATGATGCAAAGAGCTGCTCATTGGAAAAGACCCTGGTGCCAGGAAAGAATGAAGGCAAAAGGAGAATAGGGCAGCAGAGGATGAGATAACTGGTTGGGTAGCATTACCAACTCAATGGACATGAATTTGAGCAAACTCTGGGAGATAGTGAAGGAAGGACAGGGAAGCCTGGCATACTTCAGTCCATGGGGTTACAAAGAGGTGGACATGATTAGCAATTGAACAACAACAAAACTTTCATTATTTACTAGTGTTGTAACTCATGCAGCAAATAGTTTGAGTCTTTTCCATGTATGAAGCTCTCTGTTAGTTAATTCTAAAATAATGTATACTCTCAGAACAGTGGAAGTAGGGACCCCAAGGCTTATTTGGGAGGATCATGAAAAAGGATCAGAAAAGGGAAGAGCCTCAACTATATTTGCAAAATATTAATGTATCATGATGAACTTTTTTAAAACCAAAGCTGAGAAGTGTGTTTATTAGTCTTAAAATTTCTTTCCAGGGTAATTTATATGCATATGATTTATATTCACTATTTAAAATGAAAATAGATTTCTTAATTCTATATCCTTCCTTCCTTTTTCATAGTAAATGTTCAAAGTTTATAAAATGTGCATGTTTCCATTATTTTTCTTCTTGCCAGCTTTCAGAAAAATTTACAAATCTGCAAATCTGCCACTTTTTTGTTTAAAATGGAGAGAAGAGAACTACCCAGAGGAGGAACTTAAAAGCAAATTGGGGCATATGATGGGCCTGCTTTTTCTTATTTTGGACTCTGTGCTACCTGCTGCTGCTGCTAAGTCGCTTGTCGTGTCTGACTCTGTGCGACCCCACAGACGGCAGCCCACCAGGCTCCGCCGTCCCTGGGATTCTCCAGGCAAGAACACTGGAGTGGGTTGCCATTTCCTTCCTGTTAACAAACAGATCTCTTTGTTAGAAAAGAGTATGCTAACATTAGCAAATAGTATACATTTCAGTAGATTGGGTAGACGTCTGCAAATGCATAGAAATAATTTTTGTGGTCAGATCTGGTGTCTTGCACTCTAAATACTCTGTCACAGGGAAAAGTACCCATTTGCAAATGGGGAAATGACATCTGCCTAAATATAACCTGGTGTTTGCTGTCTTTGAGATTTTTACCACTTTGGAGGTTGATTTGAAGAAAAAGTCGTAAACGTTTGCTTTTTTTCTCTTAAAGGTTAAAGGAAAGTTGAATATGTATTTCTGTACCCTAGTATTTGTTTTGTTTTGTTTTCCTTAAGTCTGCTACAGCTGATAACAAGGGGAAGACACCTTATAGGCATAAAACTGAAAACAGTAATTTTCTGTTGCAGAAATCTAGTGAGAACCCTACCAAGCTTTGAACAAGATTTGGTTATAGTATACTGTGATTTCTTATATTTTTGCTTTATGAGTTTAAATATAGTCTATTTGAGTTCATATTTCTCGAGAAGTTATACTTATTAAAACTGTACAAACAGCTTAATGTTAGAACACACAAATTAGTCTTTTTAGTATTTTCTGAATGTCATGTAATTTAGGTTCCAGAGGTAATTGCCTGTCAAATAGACTTGTGGGAAATTATGTCTTTTGTTTTTGCTTTTGAAAATGGTAGAGAAAACAGGCCCCATGGTGTAATGGTTAGCACTCTGAAAATAGTGGAGAATATTCTTAATGTAAGTTATACTACTTTGAGAGAGGGAACGTCTTTCCTAGCTAAGAATCTTCCACTGTACTCATTTTGTTTAATCAAATAATTTGTGTTCAGACTTGTTCAGGTTTAACTTAAAACTAAATTGCCTAATTTAAAAAGTTGCATTAGCGTTTTGACATTACTATCTGGGTTTTAGGAAGATTTTAGAGCAGTTTAGTTTCTGGTGAAAAAAAGATTTTCTTTTTGGTTAATTAGGTATTGTAACAAAGCATGATTTCCTATTCAGAGTCTCCCCGTACTTGAGCTGCCCTGCTTTTGCAGTTTGCTTCCATTGCTATTCTTGAGGTTGGCTGGAAAGTCCGTGGAGGGGTAGACTGAAGCCTGTGGTTGCTACTGGCTGTATCTGGAAACCCTAGTCAAGAGGGATAGAAGGAAGAGAAAATTAGAAATAGAACAAGAGGTAAAACAGGGATGGAAAAAGGACATAGAAAAGAGAGATGGACCGAGGGAGAAAGAGGGAGGGACAGAAGAAAGGGACAGAATGAAAATGATGTAAGGGATGAGATGAAATGCCACCAACAGTTGCTTCTGAAACAGGTTTCCTATCCTTGATACAAGAGGGCTTTTTAATGTAGTGTCGGAGCCTATACTCTCAATTCTATAAAGAATAAGGTGTTTATCAATTTTGTAGATATTTCACGTATTTATAACTAACATAAATGGAAAATATTCTAAATCTAATTTTGGAGAATAGGTAATATGTTCACTTGATCCAGAAGAAAAACAAGATTTGTAATGAAAATCTTTCCACCTGATCTCTACCTGCTTAGGACTCCTCTCACCTACACATAGAGGGGATACACTTGGTTTTTTGTCTTTCAGAGATTTTTTTTTTTTAAGAATTAAGTAAATACAATATACATTTGCTCCACTTTTAATTTTACTACAAATGGTATCAAATTATGTATATGTGTATAGTATTAGTTTAGGCTTTCATAACAAAAATGCTGTACTCTGAATGGCTTAAACAACATAAATTTAATTTCTCACTATGAAGGCAGAAAGTTTTGAGATCAGGGTGCCAGCATTGTCAGGTTCTGCTGAGGGCTCTTCTCCAGGTTTTCAGGTGGTCTTCTCAATGTGTGCTCACATGGTAGAGACTGAGGGGTGGGAGAGAGCTCTCTGGTGTTTCTTTTAAAGGCACAAATCTCATTATAGGGGCCCCAGTCTATACCTGCTGCTGCTAAGTCGCTTCATTCGTGTCCGACTCTGTGACCCCCTGAGTATCTCCCAAAGGCCCCATCTCTGAAAACCATCACAGTGGGGGTTAGGACTTTACCATATGGATTTTGGAGAGACACAATTCAGTCTACCTTTAATAAGCTCCCTATTGATGGACATTTGTTTTCCAAAATTTTGTTATTATAATGTTGTAGTTAATAACCTTCCACACATGTCATCTTGCAAGCATATGAATATATCTGTGGGAAAAAATACCCAGAGGTTGGACTTACTGAATCAGTAAGTATCAAAATTGTAATTTTGATAGTAGTTATTACCAGATTTCTCCTCATTGGGGTGTACAGTGGCAGTGATTGAGTGCTTGTTTCCCATCAGCCTTATCAGTGTAATGTGTTATTAGACTGGCAAAAATCTAAAAGTTTAATAGGTTAAAAAATGGTATTTCAGGATAGTTTTAATTTAGTTCTTTTTTATAATGAGGGAAGTTTAGCATGAAATTCTGAGTGGGATTTTATTCTGTTTTGCTATCATTGTAAATAGTGAATCAATTTATTAATAGATCAGCAGTTGGGAAAATTCTGTACAAAATATACTTATGCCTTTAACATTTTTGTTTTTATTATTATATTCTTGGTAACCAGAGACATGGTTTCATTTTAGAGTATACTTTGTATATTTTGAAGTTATATTTTTAAAATTTCACATGATTTTATAGCTATACCAGATAACAGAATCATTTGATTATGCAAATTTGTAATTGGAGGTGATCTACTTCCTAGAAATGGGAAGCTTGAAGATTTGCTACCGAAAATTATGATGAAACTTATAAAAAAAAAAAGATTTCTTTTTTTGGCCTCTCCATGAGGCATGTAGAATCTTAGTTCCCCGACCAAGGATCAAATCTGACCCCTTGACGGTAAGCGTGTGGAGCCCTAACCACTGGACCCCCAGAGAATTCCCAGATGTTTCTTTTATTTCTGTAATAGAGTGAGCTTTAAATTTTTCTGTGTTTTTTTTTTTTTTTTTTTAATAACTTACAGGTTCTTTAAGGTAAAAAAACTTGAGAGTTTGAATTTGTCGTTAAGTAATGTAAAATTTTCAAAAGAATCAACTCTTTAGTCAGGTTATATATATATATATAAAAGAACTAAAAAAAAAAAAAAAGAACTTTGCTTGGAGCTTCTTGTGTGGTTGTCACCTTTTTTCTCCTTTTTATTTCAAGTATGGAGGAAGGGAAATGATTTTCTGTTATTTCTTTTTACATTCAATTTAGAAAGAATTAGCACAAGGGAAGAGGAGAAGGTGATGGCACCCCACTCCAGTACTCTTGCCTGGAAAATCCCATGGACAGAGGAGCCTGGTAGGCTGCAGTCCATGGGATCGCTAAGAGTTGGACACGACTGATCGACTTCACTTTCACTTTTCACTTTCATGATTGGAGAAGGAAATGGCAACCACTCCAGTGTTCTTGCCTGGAGAATCTCAGGGATGGCGGAGCCTGATGGGCTGCTGGCTATGGGGTCTCACAGAGTCGGACACGACTGAAGCGACTTAGCAGCAGCACAAGGGAAGAATGTATTCTTTCTTGAATTATGCTGTACAGGCAAAATTTAAATGTTACTGTAAGTGTGTTTTGGAACTAAAGCTAGAGAGAGGTACATAACAAAAGTAGAGAGAATAGATATTCAGTTAGGGAGACAATAGCAGGGACTTTTAGTATCCTGCTGTTCTCTTGTTCTGCGGTGTCCAAGTCTTATTGAAATGGCTACTATGAAGACTTTTTGAGAGTATATGGGGTATAAGTAAATGCTACTATGTGAACAAGATATTGTGCTAGAAAAATATGTCTACTTTTCTCTAAAAATTTTAAATGTGAAATATGTTGCTCTTACATGCAAACTTTACTTTTGAAATAACAATTTTCTGTTGAGAAAAACCTTTGGAATTTTAAGTGATGAGTAATGTACACGCATTTTAGATTGAAAAGGTCATCTAATACATGAGAAAACTGACAGAATTTAAGTGATTTGGCCAGCGCCAGTCGTGGCATTAGTCAGTGGGAAAGTCAGAACTTGATCATGTATCCCTTTCAGGTGTGCATTCCACAGTATATATTACCTCACGCTTAAGCTTTAGAAACTTAATTTTGAGTATAAAGGTATTGAAAATCCTACTAGTAATTTCTGAAATTCCTGTTTATAAGTAAAGTCTTCACCCTATTTTTGTTGGCAGTGGTGCTGTAGGTTGGTGTGAGGAAACTGGCTGTTTTTGTATTGAAAGGTGGGAGTTAATATTGGTTGCAGCCTCTTTAGAGAGTAGATTGACAATATATAAAAATTAAAAATGCATATACATTTCAAGGAACAAACTTGAGTCAGTTGAAGTGAGGTGGATGAACCTAGAGCTTGTTATAGAGTGTAGTAAGTCAGAAAAAGAAAAATATTGTATATTAATGCATGTATATAGAATCTAGAAAAATGGTACTGATGAACCTCTTTGCAGAGGATGGAACGAAGTTGAGAGAGTAGCATTAACATAAATACACTACCATGTCTAAAATAGATAGGCAGTAGGAAATTGCTGTATGACACAGGGAGCCTAGCCTGGCGCTCTGTGATGACCTAGGTGGGTGGGAGGGAGGTTCAGGAGGAAGGGGATATATGTATACATATAGATGATTCGCATCGTTGTACAGCAGAAACCAACACAACATTGTAAAGCAATTATCCTCCAATTAAAAATAAATTTTAAAAATGCATATCCTTTTCGCCTAGGAATTTCACTTTTAGCAAATATATACAAAGATATGTATAACTTAGTTTGTTATAGTATTGTTTGTAATAATAAAAGCCTGGAAGCAAATGTCCATCACTAGGAGGATTAGTTAATTATATAGTAATACTGCTGTGCAGTGGGTTTCTATGCAGATGCTAAGAATGAATTAAATCCATATGTGTCAAAATGAAATCATCCCTAAGAAAATTGTGAAAAAAGCAAGGTACAGGGTATGTAGTAGCAATCATTTAAAAAAATTTAGTGAGTGCACACAAGTGTGTGCACACACACTTGTAGGTACATAGACTGTCTCTTGAAGAGATGATAAAAAGTTGAGGGAATTGCTTATCTCTGAGGAGGGGAATTGTTGGTGGAATACAAGGTTGGAAAGAGACTTTTCACTGTATATGAATGTAGCTGCTGCTGCTGCTGCTGCTAAGTCGCTTCAGTCGTGTCCGACTCTGTGCGACCCCATGGACTGCAGCCTACCAGGCTTCTCCATCCATGGGATTCTCCAATGATGTAGTGAGGGAACAGTTATTAGGAAAAAGTTCTTCATGGGATTCTTCATGGGTCGCTCATATTTCTGCTTCCCTTGTGCGTTGAGGTACTGACTCTCCTTTGTTCTTTACTGTTTTTTTCAAAAAATATTTGTATAGCAAAAAGTCTTAGAGGATAGAGATAATATCTCCCTCCTGAGCAAAAGTCAGGTTTGTTTACTGTCCAATATAATAAAGATAATGTCTCCTTGCCATGGAGGTCAGATAGACTTACTGTTCTTAAAAGAGTTGGGTTCCCTCCACTCAAGGTTCCTTGTCTGTACTGCAGCCTACCACATGTGCAGGCATCTCCTGCCCTCTGCATTGCCCCATGTGACTGGGCTGATAATCTACTGGTATTGCTGTGACTACTGAAGTCTTTGGTCTCTGACGTACGAGTTTAATGTATTATGCCAGCATCCAGGAAACTGTGGCAAGCTAATTTGTTGGCTTGCAAATAGGGTGAAAGTGGAAACAGTGGCAGATTTGATTTTCTTGGGCTCCAGAATCACTGCAGACGGTGACTGCAGCCATGACATTGAAAGACACTTACTTCTAAGAAAAACTACGACAAACCTAGACAGCGTATTAAAAAGCAGAGAAATCACTTTGCTGACAAAGATCCGTATAGTCAAAGCGATGGTTTTTCCAGTATGGATGGCTGAGCACTGAAGAATTGATGCTTTCAAATTGTGGTGACTGGAGAAGACTCTTGAAAGTCCGTTGTACTACACGGAGATCAAATCTGTCAATCCTAAAGGAAATAAATCTTGAATATTCATCAGAAGAACTGTTGCTGAAGCTGAACTTCCAAACTTTGGCCTCCTGATGTGAAGACCCGACTCATTGGAAAAGACCCTGTTGCTGGGAAAGATAGAAGGCAAAAGAAGAAGAATATGACAGAGGATGATGAGGTGAGGTGGTTGGATGGCATCACCAACTCAATGGACATGAGTTTGAGCAAACTCTGGGAGACAGTGAAGGACAGGGAAGCCTGGCGCACTGCAGTCCATAGGGTTGCAGAGTTGGACACGATTGACTGAACAGCAACAAAATAGGATGATGTCTCAGACCCTTCATGGTTCTTGACAAGATACCTAGTGGACAAAAAAATTATCTTTTTCAAATAAAAGAAGTGGGAGACTCAGAGCTTTTTAGATCCCATCATTCTGACTTGAAAATGTCAGTCTAACAAGTAAGACAGATCTAGAGAACTGATCTAGAAAATGAGCCCTTTGTCTGAAGAGGAATCGACTCCCTTAAGCGGGAGAAAACCAGTATTTCCTGGGCATTCACCATACTGAAATGCACTTCAAATATATTTGGATTAAAATATCTCTTCTTCATTCCTCATTATAAATCTGAAGTTAGGTTTTTTAATTCACATTTACAGAAAGTTATGACCAACGTAGATAGCATATTGAAAAGCAGAGACATTACTTTGCTAACAAAGGTCCGTCTAGTCAAGGCTATGGTTTTTCCAGTAGTCATGTATGGATGTGAGAGTTGGACTGTGAAGAAAGCTGAGCGCTGAAGAATTGATGCTTTTGAACTGTGGTGTTGGAGAAGACTCTTGAGAGTCCCTTGGATTACAAGGAGATCCAACCAGTCCATTCTAAAGGAGATCAGTCCCGGGTGTTCTTTGGAAGGACTGATGCTAAAGCTGAAACTCCAGTACTTTGGCCACCTCATGTGAAGAGTTGACTCATTGGAAAAGACTCTGATGCTGGGAGGAATTGGGGGCAGGAGGAGAAGGGGACGACAGAGGATGAGATGGCTGGATGGCATCACCGACTTGATGGACGTGAGTCTGAGTGAACTCCGGGAGTTGGTGATGGACAGGGAAGCCTGGCGTGCTGCAATTCACGGGGTCGCAAAGAGTCGAACACGACTGAGCGACTGAACTGAACTGAACTGAACAGGTAAAGACACAGGACCAGATTTGTTACTTGCCTAAGGTCACACTGGGATTCAGACTTGTGTTTGTCTGGGTTAAGCTCCTGCTCTTCACATTATAGTAAACAACTTCCTAACTTTCTGTAGGAAAGTTGAGAGTTGACTTTCTACTTTTTCGTGTATAAGTTTCTTCTTTCCCATCTTCAGATGGCTGGTTATCTGCATGAGGGATTTAGTTGTCTGTAACTATAGGATTATATATTGAATTTTTCTTTCTGTTTCCAGTCTGTATAGGCAAATGTTTTACAGCTGTGTTTCTCAAACTTCCTTTATGAAAGCTCTCTTAATTGTGTAAGACAGTCAGTGCAGTTTGTGATTTAAAGGAGCCCATGGCTGATGTAACTTTATGATCTTCAAAATTCACGAGGATTTATATTCTACCCTATAATATATCTGTTACTGGGTTTTTCAGAAATAAATAAATAACATCATGAGTTCAGGACCAGTTGAGAGGACATAAGGATCAGATAGGATGCAGTCAAATTATCAGGTTATTTTTTTATTGTAAAATGTACGTATCATAAAATTTACGACTTTAACCATTTGTAACTATTTATAAGTTCAGTGGCCTTAAATATATTCACATTGTTATTGCAGCCATCTCCACTATTCATTCCAGAATTTTTTATCATCCCAAACTAAAACTCTATAACTATTAAATAACTCCTTACATCAGCCCCCGCCCCAACCACTGTTGTACCTTCTGTCTCTGATTTTGACAAATCTAAGTACCTCATGTAAGTGGAATCATAAAATACTTGTCATTTTGTGAGTAGCTTATTTCATTTAGCAGTGTCCTCAAGATTTATCCATGTTGTACCATATGTTAGAATTTCCGTCTTTTTCTTTTAAGGCTGAATAAATATTCCATGTATATATATATATATATATACACACACACACACACACTACATTTTATTTATCCATTCATCTGTTGATGGATACCTGAGTTGTTTCTGCCTTAAAATTTTTTTTTAATTGAAGTATCATTGATTTACAATGTTGTGTTTAATTTTTGCTCTACAGCAAAGTGACTCATATATATATTTTCTTTTTCATATTCTTTTCCATTATGGTTTATCACAGGATATTAAATGTAGTTTCTGGTGCTAGACAGTAGGACTTGTTTATCCATCCTATGTATAATAGTTTGCATCTGCTAATCCCAAATGCCCAATCCTTCCCTCCCCCAGCCCTATTCCCCCTTGGCAATCACAAGTCTGTTCTCTATATTCGTGGGTCTGTTTTGTTTCATAGATATGTTCATTTATGTTGTATTTTAGATTCCACATATAAGTGGTATCATATGGTATTTGTCTTTCTCTTTCTGCCTTAACTTCACTTTGGGCGAACCTAGAGGTCCATGCATATTGCTGCAAATGGCACTATTTCACTCTTTTTAATGGCTGAGCAATATTTCCTTTGTGTGTGTGTATGGAAAAAGCAAGAGAGTTCCAGAAAAACCTCTATTTCTGCTTTATTGACTATGCCAAAGCCTTTGACTGTGTGGATCGCAATAAACTGTGGAAAATTCTGAAAGAGATGGGAATACCAGACCACCTGACCTGCCTCTCAAGAAACCTGTATGCAGGTCAGGAAGCAACAGTTAGAACTGGACATGGAACAACAGACTGGTTCCAAATAGGAAAAGGAGTACGTCAAGGCTGTATATTGTCCCCCTGATTATTTAACTTATATGCAGAGTACATCATGAGAAACACTGGGCTGGAAGAAGCACAAGCTGGAATCAAGATTGCCGGGAGAAATATCAATAACCTCAGATATGCGGATGACACCACCCTTATGGCAGAAAGTGAAGAGGAACTAAAAAGCCTCTTGATGAAAGTGAAAGTGGAGAGTGAAAAAGTTGACTTAAAGCTCAACATTCAGAAAACTAAGATCATGGCATCCGGTCCCATCACTTCATGGGAAATAGATGGGGAAACAGTGGAAACAGTGTCAGACTTTATTTTGGGGGGCTCCAAAATCACTGCAGATGGTGATTGCAGCCATGAAATTAAAAGACGCTTACTCCTTGGAAGGAAAGTTATGACCAATTTAGATAGCATATTCAAAAGCAGAGACATTAGTTTTCCAACAAAGGTCCGTCTAGTCAAGGCTATGGTTTTTCCAGTGGTCATGTATGGGTGTGAGAGTTGGACTGTGAAGAAAACTGAGCGCCGAAGAATTGATGCTTTTGAACTGTGGTGTTGGAGAAGACTCTTGAGAGTCCCTTGTACTGCAAGGAGACCCAACCAGTACATTCTAAAGGAGATCAGACCTGGGTGTTCATGGAAGGACTGATGCTAAAGCTGAAACTCCAATACTTTGGCCACCTCATGCGAAGAGTTGGCTCATTGGAAAAGACTCTGGTGCTGGGAGGGATTGGGGGCAGGAGGAGAAAGGGATGACAGAGGATGAGATGGCTGGATGGCATCACCGACTCAATGGACGTGAGTTTGAATGAACTCCGGGAGTTGGTGATGGACAGGGAAGCCTGGCGTGCTGCGATTCACGGGGTCGCAAAGAGTCGGACACGACTGAGCGACTGAATTGAACTGAACTAATGTATGTATGTGTCCCACATCTTCTTCATCCATTCATCTGTTGATGGACATTTTGGTTGTTTCTATGTCTTGTCTATTGTAAATAGTGCTGCTATGAATGTAGGGGTGCATGCATCTTATTTTGTTTTGTTTTTTTATAGTAAGTTTTAACATACTGGAGAACAATTACTGAATAATTTTAAAATAAGTAAAGGTTATTAATATCGGCTTAAAATAAAATTTTAAGTAACATTTATCTGTCATTAGATAATTCTCTAATAATTAGCATCTTTTCATATGCCTGTTGGCCATCTATATGTTGTCTTTGGAGAAATGTCTGTTTAGGTGTTCTGCCCATTTTTTGCTTGGGTTGTTTGTTTGTTTTTATTATTGAATTGTAGAAGCTGTTTGTTTGTTTTGGAAATTAAGCCCTTGTTGGTTGCATCATTTGCAAATATTTTCTCCCACTCTGTAGGCTGTCTTTTCACTTTATCGTTTCCTTTGCTGTGCAAAAGCTTGTAAATTTGATTAGGTCCCATTTGTGTGATTTTACTTTTATTCCTTGGGAGACTGACCTAAGAAAATATTGGTACTGTTTTTGTCAGAATGTTTTGCCTATGTTCTTTCAGAGTTTTATGGTGTCTTATCTTATATTTAAGTCTTTAAATCATTTTGAGTTTATTTTTGTGTGTGATGTGAGGGTATGTTCTGGCTTCATTGATTTACGTGGGACTGTCCAGAGTTATTTCTACCTTTTGGCTATTGTGAATAATGTTGCTATAAATATTTGTGTGCAAATATCTGTTGGAGTTCTTGCTTTTATTCTTTTGTGTATCTACCCAGAAGTGAAATTGCTGGATATAGTAATTCTATATTTAACTTTCTGAGAAACGATTATACTGTTCTCCACAGTGGCTGCACCATTTTATAGTCCCACCAGCAACGCACAAGTGTTCTAATTTCTCTACATTCTTACCAACACTTGTTATTTTCTGTTTTGTTTGGTTTTATTTATTTATATTTTTGGCTGCACCACACAACATGTGGGATCTTAGATCCCTGACCAGGAATCAAACCCGTGCTCCCTGCAGTGGAAGCACAGAGTCTCAACCACTGGACCGTCAGAGAAGTCCTTTGGTTTTGTTTTTGATGGGTAAGGGCTTCCCTGGTGGTGCAGTGGTAAAGAATCTGCCTGCCAATGCAGGAGGCACAGGACACTTGGCTTGGATCCCTGGGTCGGCAAGATCCCTTGGAGTAGGAAATTGCAACCCACTGCAGTATTCTTGTCTGGAGAATCCCACGAACAGAGGAGCCTGGTGGTGTATAGTCTGTAGGGTCTCAGAAGTGTCAGACATGGCTGAGCACTTACACACACACGCGCATGCACATATCCACCTCGTTACAAGCAGCTTAGAATATTCAGGTCCTATCTCTGTCAGAGCAAATGAGACTATGTTCTCTGGGTAGATAGTCTAGGATACAAAGAAGCATGCCCAGAAGGGAGTGAGCTATTCATGCCTAGCTATGGAAAGAGTGAAGGGAAAGGGGAAGGCTGGGAGAGGAGGACAGGAGCTCTCTGGTGAAGTCATCCTCATGAAAATACATGAGCAGGGAGTAAGTTTCTTAACATTTATGTGAGTTTTAACATTAAAAATGCTTTTAATTTCTTACAGTCAGATAAGTTGGCTCTAGAAATATAGCCTTGTTTTACCCTGTTCTCCTAACCACCTAGCCCAGTTTTGGGTATGTGTAACCTAATTTGAGAATTAAAAGCTTATAGGAACATAGTTTTACGTCCCCAAAAAGCAATGCTCATAGGGTCACATTGAAAAGTTTTTAAAAATTTAATCCATTCCTATGTTAATAAGTATAAATAGCTCTGTGTCTGGACTGTCCCACCTAGTCAATATGATTGAACATTTTAAAATGTTTTACTTGGTTATAAAAATAATGTATTAAAATTGAAAAATGTGGAACAGTAAAGGAAGCAAATTAAATCAACCATAATTCTTCTGTCCAGTGATAATCACAGTTACGATTTTGTGTGCTTTTGTTCTGTGCATATATTTTACACACTATATGAAATTCTGTAACCTGCAATTTTAGGCTCTTGATAAGTGTTTCCCCATGTTAAAAACTCATAAACATTTTAACTGGTGAATACTATTGTATATTAGTTCGTCATTTTCTTAATTTCATTTGTTAGTTTGTTTTTCTTTGTTTCCTTTTCACTTCCTTTTTTTTCCAATCTATATTTTTTACTATTGTAAATAGTGCTGCAATGGGCATATTTGCACATTATGTTTGTCTACATTTCTGTTGTCTGTCAAGATACCTAGAAGTGAAATTCTTAGGCCAAGGAATATTAACATTTTTAAGACTCTTTAGCAGAAAGGTGAGCATCTCCCTTGACTGTATACTTTTTGGTATAGATTAAGATAGTTGCAATTAGAATTTGTTTTATCTGGGATTTATTTCAGTATACAGGCTGTGAATTTAATTTTTTTCTGTTTTTTTGCAAGCTTCTCAGTTGTCTTATGCTTTTATAGGAAAATTTTGCTTCTGTCTTCTCATTGCTTAATTCATTCAACAGAGATGTAGTGAACACCTGCTTATATCCCAGACTATGCACTAGGTGCTGCACGGGCTGCTAGGATGAGTGAGAAGCAGTCGCTGCTCTGTGGAGTATCTTTACAGCAGAAGGACGCACGTGTGTTGCAATCATTCCCATCTGTTGTCAGTGGCTTTTCCCTCAACTAAGAAGGCGGCTCCCTCCGTTCATGCTATTTATATTATCAAGGGAATGAACCAAAACTCAGCCTTTTTGGAGGACAGTTTTTGCCTAGTAGAAAGTAGGAATATTGAACTGTGGCTGACTGGCACTTTCTTTACTACAGCTTGCATAAATTTCTGCCCATAATTAAGTGTCCTAAGGTATCTGATGCCAGTTCCTCTACCTGGGCTCTGGAGCCCCCTCTCTTCCTCATTTCCATCTCTCTTCTGAGTTGTGAGCCTTTTTCTCTTTACTGTATCCTACCCATTAGGCACTTTGAACTACCCCTGCCTTAAGCCCACATTGCCTTAACCACTTTTCTTTCTCCCAGTCTTTCTTCAGTTCATTACCAGCTAGCTCTGCCTTCATCATTACATTGAAGTATTATCTCTTGGTTGTTAAATCTTTTTTTTTTTTTTTTGGTCATGCGTTGTGGCTTATGGGATCCTAGACCCCTTATCAGGGATTGAACCCAGGCCCACACAAGAGAAAGCACTGATTCCCAACCACTGGACCACCAATGGATGCCCTTGGTGGTTGACTCTAATAGAAATTGCTCAATCTTCATCTTCGTTTACTCCTCAAATACTATTAACATTCTTGACCAAAAAGTTACTTGAAATGCTCCTGGTTTTCGTCCTACTATTCAGCTACTTCTTATCTCCTCTCTGTATTCCTCTTGCCTATAAAACTTTTCCCTAGGGTTCTCTCTTAGAATATGTCCCTTCTCTTGTCATTAAAAAAAAAAAAAATTTATTTTTAATTGAAGGGTGATTACAATATTGTGTTGGTTTCTGCCATACTTCAACATGGATCAGCCACAGGTATACATATCTCCCCTCTCTCCTGCCTCCCTCCTACCTACTACCCCTTGTCATTTTATATAATTCCTAAGTGATGTACCCTCATGGTTTCAAATACCAGTTATATGCTTATGTGCTGATTACCACCAAAACCTGTGTGTTCAGTCCAAATCATACTACCTTATTGGGTATCTCCTTGTGTTATGTCTCACAGGTCCCTTAAAATCACCATGGTAATTTGGAACAAATCCAAAAGTTCTTTTATCATCCCCAGTTCAGTGAAGGTGTTCATATCTACACAGTTGTGCCAGCTGGAAATCTGGGTTTTTGCCTTTGTCCCTTCTCTTATTCTCACTCTCATTCCACATCTGATAAGTCCTGTCACTTCAACCTAATCACCATTGAATCCTGTATCTTTGTTTAATGAATACTGTATCTTTAACAAGCTATCCTTTGCATTTGTATGACAGCTAAAAACAGAGTTGCTGTGGGTCATTGTCTTTTCTTCAAGAAGATGTTTTTCTTATATTTGGTAATGAATTTGGATGGAAAGGTATAGCCTTCTTTACTTCCCTATCCTTTTCAGTGGATTTTCAGAGTGCTTTATATTTAGAAGGTACTGAGCAATTGTGTTGAACTGAAATAAGAGGATTTGAAACTGTTTAAAAAGTAGCTTAATTTAGAAGCTTCTACATGTTTTCCTTAAGTCTGATGAAGAAGAATTAAGAAATGTGTGTTATAATAATGGAGAATTAGAAATTGAAACAGTCATTATTAAGCTACTTGGGAGGTGGTGAACAAATTAAATAGAATAATGCTGCTTGACATATAGTTCAGTTCATCAGCTGTGTTTAGAGATTATCAGCTTCTAGCTTGATTTCAATGAAATGTTAACAAGATCAGAATGTACCAAATTTGAGGTGGAGTTGCTGAAGGACAGAAGAAGAAATTAACTTTTTTATTGCTTATTTTTCATTGTGTTAATCTTTTGGACCATCATCTCTACTTCATAGGAAAAATATTAGTATGCTATAATCAAATATGTGGTATATTCCCACTTTAACAACTAGGTTTTATTCATATTAACAGGTAAATCTTCAGTTAAATTCACATATTTTAATTGGGAGCAAACCATGAGTGTTAGAGGTACTTCATAATAACTCAGTTACAAGGAAGTAGAAGAAAGGAGAGTGAACGAAGGACGTTCACTCACAGAGCTTTTTATGTGGGCCACCAGATGGCACAGTGGTTCCACATCAGCTGGTTGCACTGAGAAGGGGAGGGATGAGAGAGGGACAGTGTCACCAGCTGTTCAGGGATGGGGTGTTCTTAAGTCGGTTCTTTGTAACCTCAGATGTCTGTTTTCTGTGGTAAAAGCAGGCCAGCAGCTTGTTATTGCATGTTTGAATTTGTTTCTTTTGAAGTTGGCTTTATGCTACTACCCAATGAACCATGTCAGTATCCCTATTGTGATTTTTGTGAGGTTATTAACTTTTTAGATACAAGAATCAAAAATACTAAAAACATTAAAAATTGAACATAAAGCATTACTATGCAGTATGAAGATAAACTTTCGTTGTTTAGTGAACAATGCTACTGAAATTATACTCTAAAAAATTCATTGATATTCATTAAATGACCAATATAAATAACTTACGACCCAAATAAGGAATACCTTTAATAATATGAGGGACCAAACAAAGGTAAGGAACAGGAGCCCTCATTGCTTTGAAATGAAGAGTTTTGTTTTTCTTAGTTGTTGATAGTTTATTTGAAGTTTTAAGACAGATTTTCTGCACAGTTCATATATTCATTTGAAGAATATATATAGTCCTAGAACCAGAGGAAGTGAACTATAATTGAATTGTAATGTTTTTATTAAATACCAATAGCTATGAAATGATTCTTATTTAGTAATGAAAGCTTGGTGTAGAGAACCTAGATTAAAATGGAAAATAAAAAATGGTGAATTATGGACTATCTGGGTACTTTAGGGAAATATTTAATTCTGGTTGTGTGACACCTTACTCCTCTTGTGGGTTGATACAGAATGTAATTAAATAAATATTGAGGTTATAAAGCCACAAGAATAGGCAAAGAATAAGGTTTTTAAAACTTTGGATATAATTGTCATGTAACATTACTTTTAGGTATATGGTGATTTTTTTATATGTTGCAAAATGATCACAAGTCTAATTAACATCTATCACTACACAGTTACACTTTTGTTTTCCTTATGATGAGAACTTTTAAGATCTATACTTAGCAACTTTCAAATACACATATGGTATTATTAATTATAGTCACCATGCTATAAACAACATCCCTGCTGCTGCTGCTAAGGCACGTCAGTCGTGTCCGACTCTGTGCGACCCCATAGACGGCAGCCCACCAGGCTCCCCCGTCCCTGGGATTCTCCAGGCAAGAACACTGGAGTGGGTTGCCATTTCCTTCTCCAATGCATGAAGGTGAAAAGTGAAAGTGAAGTCGCTCAGTCCTGTCTGACTCTGAGCAACCCCATGGACTTCAGCCTACCAGGCTCCTCCATCCATAGGATTCTCCAGGCAAGAGTACCGGAGTGGGGTGCCATCGCCTTCTCCGAATAACATCCCTAGGACTTACTTACTTTATAACTGCAAGTTTGTGTCTTTGGATCACCTTCACCCATTTTGTTCACCTGTCACCTCTGGCAGCCACTAATCTCTTCTATGAGTTTTAGGGTTTTTTTGGTGGAGGGGGCATTATTAGATTCCATATATAAGTGAAGAAATAAGTTTTGAGGATGAGAACTATTCAAGACAGCTAAGCTATATGTGAAATATCAAAAACAGACGAGGAACTTTTTGTGAAATTATTTTGGGACAGAGTCCAGGGACATTGGGACTCCTGTGGCCCCAAAACGCTGTTTGAAGCCTGGGAAAAATTTGAGAGCCAGACTAGAGTAGTATCTCTCTGCCTTTTCAAGTACTAATGTAACTGAAAGAAGTACCTTTGCTGTGACCTAAGGATGGAAATAGGGCAAAAATCGAATAGGTTGAGTTTCAGAGAAGAATCCTTCCTCTAGATACGGGCTTTAGAATGTACTGAAATGAGAATTCAAATGGTACTGTCAGTTTTAACATGACAGAGCACATATATAATTATCTTAACTTTGGGTTGGCATTTTAGAAGTTGACAGCCTTTACCTTCTTGAGATTACTGACCTTATAAAACCAAAAGGGCTTGAGTAGTTTCATTTAATGTTAGTGAATAAATGGTGTTTTTGCTAATCTTGGATTGGAAGAAAAATGTAGAAAAAAATAATATATTTTTTGAACTGGGGTCAGTTCTTTACTTTCAGATTTGATCTTTATTTCCAAGCACTCTGAAGAAATGAGGTTAGAAAGGCATCCAACACTGAGTTTATTCCCCAGGCATCCTCCTACTTGATATCCAGTAATAATAATGCCTAGCTAGACTCTTATAGTCATTTTGTTGTGTGTTTACACGAGAGTGTCTTTATCTTCATCTCTTCATTTGTCATTCAGATCAATCTAAATCTTTGAAAAATTCCGTTCTGTTGGTTGTGTCAGCTCTCTCTTGATTTTACTTTTGATGTCCATGTTTTAAAGGTTGTCAGTTGTCTGATACTTTCCATTTCCTAAATGCTGGTTAGCTGAACTTTTACCAAATAAGTTCTGCAATTCAAGGATAGTAGAGAAAATAAATGTTTAGTATTAGTTGCATTTTATAGTGTAAAGTTAAAACTTCAGAGGAGTTTAAAAGGAATTCTTTTTTTTTATTTATATCTCTTTAATCTCCTTTTACTGGAGGAATTCTTAATGTAAATTACAAAATAAAAAATGAAGCCTGTATGTCAAAAAGATATATCAATGTAGTTGTAGCTTTGATATCTTTTCATAAGTATAGGGAACCTTAAAATATTGGAAAAGAAGTAGTGAGGAGATCTGCATTTTCTATGAACCACTATAACAGAATATATCTATTAAATAGAAAGAGGGGCAGAAGTAAAGGAACTCAGTAATAGTAAGGCTAAGTCTTGCCAGTGGCAAGATTTGCAGTGAGCACTTTGCCTCATGCCTGTCTGGGATGGGGGAGTGGGAGTGAGGTGTCACAGACATCGAAAATCAGGATCGTCATTTTGAAAGCCCAAAGATTGAGAGACATAATGTGTCCCACCAGAGTGAGGAAGCACTCTTCAGCCTAGAGATTTTTTTAAATTTATTTTGGAACCATAAAACTGGGTTGTCTTTGTTTAGTTTTGAATTAGGTTATTAAATGCTTTTATTTATATTTATAGTATATTTGTTTCATATTTATGTAATTTTATACTCATATAATGATTTTATGTTTGAAATACCCAATAATTTATGGGTGATTACACTTGTTTTGAAGAATTGTGATAAAATATATAGTCCTTTGGATATGAAATATGGAGGATTAAATAAATAGCTGTATTTGTTAACCTGTGAATTTTACTTCTGAAGTAAGTTTGAGACATTTATAGAAAAAAGTATGTTTATACAGCTATTTTTTCAACTGTACAGTTAACTTCCTGGAATTTCTTCTAATTTTCACTGATTTTGGCACTTTCTGATCTTTTTGAAACAGTGACCACATGGAAAATGTGTATGGCTACCTAATGAAGTACACCAACCTCGTCACTGGGTGGCAGTACAGGTAAGTGTGAGTGTTCTGTCGCTTTCTCTCCCAAGAGAACAGAAATGGGCATGATGATTTTATAACTGATGTTACATGACTGGGAAGCATGTTAGAGAAAGACTTACCATGTTTTCTATAAGTCTGATGACTTTCTTTTTCTATTTTTAGGGGGTAAGAGGAGTTAACATTGTCCAAATTGCAGCCTCCAAATACGTCAGAAGTTACTGTTACGTCAAGATTAGTATCATTTATCAACTCACCTTGGGCTTCTTATGTGTACTTCCAGTGCTTAGGCTTTTTGGGTGGTTTAGAGACAGCAAAGAGATTTGTGTTAGGTGCCTGTTGAGGATTCTTGCTTCTTTTCATTGTTGAGGATTCTTAAACTCTTCTGGGATCTTGAAAAGTTTAAATAACCAACCTGAGGTCACACAAGCAGTCAAGAAGTAGCACAGCCAACTGTCTTAAATATTTTGTGGAATTGATATTTGTGGGGCAGGGGACTAAACTTTTATTCTTTTATTGTGGTAAAATATAACATAAAATTTACCATTGTAAACATTTTTTGGTATGCAGTTCAGTGGTATTAAATACATTCACATTTTTGTGCAACCATCACCCGCATTCATCTCAGAACTCTCTGCATCTTCTCAGACTAAAACTGTACCCATTAGACAATAATTTCACATTTTCCTCTCCCCCTGAGTCCTTAAGCAACCACTGTTCTACTCTCTGTCTCTATGAATTTGACTACTCTAGGTACCTTTATATAAGTGGAATCATATAATATTTGTCCTTTTGTGATTGGCTTATTTCATTTAGTGTAATGTTCTCAAAGTTCATCCATGTAGTGTGTGTCAGAATTCTCCACCTTTTGAGGGCTGAAAAACAGTCCCTTGTAAGTATATACCACATTTTGTTTATCCAGTTATCAATCAGTGGACATTTGGGTTGCTTCCATCTTTTGGCTATTGTGAATAATGCTGCTTTGAGTATTGGTGTACACAATATCAGAGTCACTGCTCTCATTCTTGTGTGTGTATACCCAGAAGTGGAATTGCTGAATCACATTGTAATTCTATGTTTAATTTTTGGGGGAATCTCCATACTGTTTTCCATAGCAGCTGCACTGTTTTACATTCCCACTAGCAGTGTGCAAGGATTCCAGTTTCTCTACATCTTCTCAACAGTTGTTACTTTCTGTTATGTCTATGTGTGTGTGTATAATAACCATCTTAATGGATATTGAGTGTTATCTCATTGTGGTTTTTTAAAACTATTTTAAAAAGTGGTAAAGCTAGAATCTGAACCCAAATAGTTCTGACTCCAGGTTGGTATTTTCATTATAAATACTGCTTCTTCTTCACATGTCATTTGGAGATCTCTGATTTTGGTTATGATGGAATAATAAGCTGATTCTGCCTTTCTACCTTAAACAATTAGAAAATGGTACATAGTATATGAAGGAATGTTTTTCAGAATTCAAAAAAGAGTTGAAGCATTGTAATGAACATGTGATTGCTTAAAAGAGAAGGCAGTTTGGGATATGTTTAATTTGAAGTAACAGTAGGACTTTCACATAAGAGTGATACGCTAGAAGTTGGAGGTCATATGAGAGGTCAAAGCTGGATATGAAATTATAGAAGACAATCATTCCTGTTAAAGTGAAAAGGGTAGTTCTCTAAGGTTCCCACCCTTTATTTTTTTTAAGAAAGAACAAAGTCAGGGGAGCCTTTTCATTTTGCATTTTCTCACCTCAGTTTTTATGTAATTTTTTGAAGGCTTATACATTTAAATGACATATAAAATATTAAAAAAAATTTTATGTCACTTTGCTTTTAGCACTGTTTTTTGTTCTTTTTAAAAAGGGAAATAGGTTAACTTTTCTCCCCCATTCATTCAACTAATTTCATTCATGTTATATTATTGAGTATTACTGAGAAATTCTCAGAAGTGGAATAGAGTAGGAAAGCTCCAAAGTATCCCCAAGCACATAAGATTAAGTATATGTTAAACATGGCATTTCAAGTTAGTGGTGACTTGAGGCCATGGGAAGAAGGGGCATGTGTTTGTATCCTTGTGTGGGGGAGCATACTAAAAAGATCCATTGGCCACTGGTTGCCCAGGAAGTTAGCTAAGAGATCCAAGCAAAGTTCTAGCATAGGAAAGGCATGGCTTCTACCCTTGCGATTCTTCTAGCTGTCCTAGAGGCCAGTTTTAGCAGCAAAGAAAGTGTGGGAATGAAGACAACACATCACCATTTGCCACTGAGAACACAACCTTTTATCCGCTTGTCCCATCAGAGAGGTCTCAAGTTGTCAACTGGTTTACTGCAAGCTCGTTTTCTCTTTCCTGCCAGACTGCCTGGAGGCTTGTGGCACAGCAGCGATATCCTGGGTTCCCAGCATGAATTGCAGATTGAATGATAAAAGAGGAACAGAAAGGTTCAGTTCAGTTCAGTTGCTCAGTCGTGTCCGATTCTTTGCGACCCCATGAACCGCAGACGCCAGGCCTCCCTATCCATCACCAACTCTTGGAGTCTACCCAAACTCATGTCCATTGAGTCGGTGATGCCATCCAACCATCTCATCCTCTGTCGTCCCCTTCTCCTGCTACCCTCAATCTTTCCCAACATCAGGGTCTTTTCAAATGAGTCAGCTCTTTGCATCAGGTGGCCCAAATACTGGAGTTTCAGCTTTAACATCAGTCCTTCCAGTGAACACCCAGGACTGATAGGATGGACTGGTTGGATCTCTTTGCAGTCCAAGGGACTCTCAAGAGTCTTCTCCAACACCACAATTCAAAAGCATCAATTCTTCTGCACTCAGCCCTCTTTATAGTCCAACTCTCACATCCATACATGACTACTGGAAAAACCATAGCCTTGACTAGATGGAGCTTTGTTGACAAAG
>NW_011494604.1:3673348-3683061 GCF_000754665.1 Bison bison bison | reverse complement strand
GAGGCAGGTCAGGTGGTCTGGTTTTCCCATCTCTTTAAGAATTTTCCACAGTTTATTGTGATCCACACAATCAAAGGTTTTGGCATAGTCAATAAAGCAGAAATAGGTGTTTTTCTGAAACGCGCTTGCATTTTCAATGGTCCAACGGATGTTGGCAATTTGATCTCTGGTTCCTCTGCCTTTTCTAAAACCAGCTTGAGCATTTGGAAGTTCACGGTTCATTACTGCTGAAGCCTGGCTTGGAGAATTTTGAGCATTACTTTACTAGCGTGTGAGATGAGTGCAATTGTGCAGTAGTTTGAGCATTCTTTGGCATTGCCTTTCTTTGGGATTGGAATGAGAACTGACCTTTTCCAGTCCTGTGGCTACTGCTGAGTTTTCCAAATTTGCTGACATATTGAGTGCAGCACTTTCAGAGCATCATCTTTTAGGATTTGAAATAGCTCAACTGGAATTCCATCACCTCCACTAGCTTTGTTCGTAGTGATGCTTCCTAAGGGCCACTTGACTTCGCATTCCAGGATGTCTGGCTCTAGGTGAGTGATCACACCGTCATGATTATCTGGGTCGTGAAGATCTTTTTTATACAGTTCTGTGTATTCTTGCCACCTCTTCTTAATATCTTCTGCTTCTGTTAGGTCCATACCATTTCTGTCCTTTATTGCACCCATCTTTGCCTGAAATGTTCCCTTGGTATCTGATTTTCTCGAAGAGATCTCTAGTCTTTCCCATTCTGTTGTTTTCCTCTATTTCTTTGCATTGATCACTGAGGAAGGCTTTCTTATCTCTTCTTGCTATTCTTTGGAACTCTGCCTTCAAATGGGTGTATCTTTCCTTTTCTCCTTTGTTTTTCATTTCTCTTCTTTTCACAGCTATTTGTAAGGCCTCCTCAGACAGCCATTTTGCTTTTTTGCATTTCTTTTTCTTAGGGATGGTCTTGATCCCTGTCTCTTGTACAATGTCAAGAACCTCCATTCACAGTTCATCAGGCACTCTGTCTATCAGATCTAGTCCCTTAAATCTATTTCTCACTTCTACTGTATAATCATAAGGGATTTGATTTAGGTCATACCTGAATGGTCTAGTGGTTTTCTCTAGTTTTTTCAATTTAAGTCTCAATTTGGCAGTAAGGAGTTCATGATCTGAGCCACAGTCAGCTCCTTGTCTTGTTTTTGCTGACTGTATAGAGCTTCTCCATCTTTGGCTGCAAAGAATATAATCAATCTGATTTTGCTGTTGATGATCACCAAATTATCATCATCTGGTTATGTCCATGTGTAGAGTGTTCTCTTGTGTTGTTGGAAGAGGGTGTTTGCTATGACCGGTGCGTTCTCCTGGCAAAACTCTATTAGCCTTTGCCCTGCTTCATTCTGTACTCCAAGGCCAAATTTTCCTATTACTCCAGGTATTTCTTGACTTCCTACTTTTGCATTTCAGTCCCCTATAATGAAACGACATCTTTTTTACGTGTTCTGAAAGTTTTTATAGTCTTCATAGAACCTTTCAACTTCAGCTTCTTCAGCATTACTGGTCGGGGTATGGACTTGGATTACCATGATATTGAATGGTTTGCCTTGGAAATGAACAGAGATCATTCTGTTGTTTTTGAGATTATATCCAAGTACTGCATTTTGGACTTTTTTGTTGACTATGAGGGCTACTCCTTTTCTCTAAGGGATTCCTGCCCACAATAATAGATATAATGGTCATCTGAGTTAAATTCACCCATTCTAGTCCTTAGTCGCTGATTTCTAGAATGTCGACGTTCACTCTTGCCATCTCCTATTTGACCACTTCCAATTTGCCTTGATTCATGAACCTCACATTCCAGGTTCCTATGCAATATCGTTCTTACAGCATCGGATCTTGCTTCTATCACCAGTCACATCCACAGCTGGGTGTTGTTTTTGCTTTGGCTCCATCCCTTCATTCTTTCTGGAGTTATTTCTCCACTGATCTCCAGTAGCATATTGGGCACCTACAAAAAGGTTAAGACCATGTTAAAGGAACTTAGGCTTAGAGCTCAGTTCTTTTGGTAGACTTAGCCACTTGGTCCCTAAAGTGTGGATAAAGCTTAAGTAACAAAAGCACTGTACCTGTGCCAGGTATTCAAGGTGGTCTCCTGGCAATCTATTTCTGTTTGACTAAGAGCAACTGAGAGAAGCTTGGAGAAATCCAGCATGAGCATACTCTGTAAATAATAAACTGTTTGTTTTGGAATGTGGTACCCTAAGAAACAGCAAGACCCTCTCTTGAATGTACTTCCTTTCACTTTGAATTAGCATTCATGAAGAGGAGATCTCTTCCTACTCAGAAGTTCTGTACACGGTCAGCACTGAAGCCTAGGATGGTCAGCACAAAGCATATGCGTGTCTTTCCATCCAGAATCTTCCCTGAAGTTGGCTATTGCTATCATAAGACATACTTCCAAGTCAGAATATTTTTTAAAGTTCCATTCCAAAATACTTCATTTTAAGGTGTCAGCTATTCTGAGGATTAGTCATTTTCTCAAACTTGTAGTCTTTATTATTTTGAAATTGCACAAAATAAATAATTATTTAATTTTTCTTTTTAACAATGTGGTGACTTTTCAGCATATAAAGAAAGATGCTGAATCTTAAGCCTTTTTTTCTATGTTTCTTTAGCTCCTAGGTTAGACCACCTTGCTAAGAATACTATAATCAAGAGTCTAGTCCTCTTCTGGGCAAAATAGCTTTCAGTTTCCTTACTATGTGAATTGTCTCTCCATCTCCAATCTGCACATCTTATACATCTCCAGAGAAAGGGTGAAGGAAGAACATTTGGGTTAATTCGTGTATAATGAAAGACAGCATAGAGTGTGTTATTGGTACCACTGGGTCCATAGCATCATCTTGGTATTAGGTAATCAGTTTTTGACTCAATTCTATCATTTTACCAGTTCCTCCTCAGTATTACTTTTGTATATCTAGGTGAGTGCTTCCCATGTTGTAGATTTGTGGTAATGCTTTTGGGATAAGAAATACATGTTCCCAGTAATTTGTGATTTCCAACATTGTTCTCTAAATTTTCTTTGAATTGACTTCTTAGAAGAGACCAGTCTTCTTTCTTTGTTTGGAATAATTGGGCTTATTGCTTAGACTAGGAGAAAGAGATTTCTTTCCTTATTTCCTTCATTCATTCCTTTCCTTATTTCTTGTTTGTCTGTTTGTTCAGATTTGTCTGAACCACCAGGGAAGCCCCTTTAAAAGTCACAAGCATGCTAAAGATGAATGAGAAAAACAATAGTCTTGCTTTCCCAGCTCCCTTTTCAGGTAGCTGCTTTCAACTTCTCTTATTTGCTTCTCATTATTTCTTTTTCTTTCCTTTAATAAAAGGCCGATTGCATTCTCTCCCAGTTTGGTATGATTGATATAGTTGCCACGTTGCTTAAGACAGTATCTTCTAGGAACTTGAACTGGATCAAATTGTCTGGATGTATTACAGAATGCATTAACATGTAGAATACCAAATTGCTGTAAACCCAAACATTAATTTTTTGGAATAGAGACTTTTTAGATTTTTTTCCTAAAGAAAAGAACTATTGTACTACTTAAATTGGAATCCAAATTAATATATTTCCCAAAGTAGTTAATCTAAAACCAAATCAGAACATCAAATTCTTTTCCAGCGTGTTTCATTATATCATCATTTAGTTTCAAGTTCCTTATGGTTCTGCATCTCTAGTTGCAGCCTTTTCATTTTAAAACAGGTTAAGTAATCTTTAGTTGTGACCTATTTAATAATGTGTTCACAAAGTCTTGCTACTTTGGCATTATTCATATTGTTTATTTCACTGGTTAAATCTTAAATCATATTCATTTCTTACCTAGCATTTGTTAATCCCAGAGCTCATGCTTTGATTTGTTCCCAGTGAATTTTAAGTAAAAACTCTCCCTACCATTTGTCTTTGGGAACTTACCCTGTTAATGAATTCTGGAGAGAAATCTTCTTCTGAAGGATACTGTATTTTTGTTTCCTTTCTGCATTGTCTTGTATTCCCTGTTAAATGCCTCTTTCACAGCTGAAGATTTTATATCTTTTATTAAACTCATTCAATTCTTCAGTAACATTTACTACTAGGAAATTCAGTCTAGTGTTTCTAAGTACTTCTTGAGATGCTTTTGAATTTTATTTTTTTAATAGCAAAAACTCAAAAGTATGTGATTAAAATTTGGATTGCTCTAGTTTGACTAGGGGAAATATTTTAAAAGTATGACCTTTTTTAAAATTATTGCAGGTTTTTTGTTCTAAACAATGAAGCTGGGCTGTTGGAGTATTTTGTGAATGAACAGTCTAGAAATCAAAAACCCAGAGGTACTTTGCAGCTTGCAGGAGCTGTAATATCACCCAGTGATGAGGACTCTCACACCTTCACTGTAAATGCTGCCAGTGGGGAACAATATAAACTCAGAGGTATGGCTGAAATATGAGAATTAATAGTATGATTTTCTTCTTCCTTGAGAAGTTGATATACTTCCCTCCTTTCATTTAGGTTTTGGAAATAGAAATTACTATCATTGATACAGAAACAGTATTCTACACCTTGTAATTGTTTTAAGGGTTTATGAGATCTGTTTTAATTAATGACTTTTAAGTTGCACAGTGAGTAAGTCTGTTTAAAATTGACCCCTCTAAGAAATTTGTATAGATGAAATACTGAGAAATCTAAAAACATAGACTTGTTAAAAATGTTTTGTCTTCCACAGATTTGTATTTTATTTCCTTTCTTAATTTAGTTGATATGTTCTCTTCGTGTTTTTTAATGATTAATGTACATAACTGGGATTTATGAAAATGCTTGTATTCAGGTATAACATCTGTTTAGATAAATATAATTTGTATAGAGGTTTCTGTTTTTAATTAATACACATAAAGTATGATGTTAATCCTAATTGATCATGCTAGAGATCTGAAAGAATATATTGAGTACACACCAAATGCTTAATAAAGGATATTTATTTGAAGAAGAGCATATCTTTAAGCGAAAGTTAAGACATGTCAAGTTCCATTTACCCACCGAGCTATATGTCATTTATCCTCCCTAGGAAATATCCACATCCAGCTATGGTGTTACCTAACAAGGTTGATGCTTTGGCCTTTTTCCTACCTCGCTCTGGTCAGGGAGAGTGGGAACATGCCCTGATTTTCAGTGATCCGTTCTTCATGCTATAACAATTAATTGTATTCTAAAAATAAATGAAAAAGTAAATAACTTGTAGATACTTTTTATCAGCCACAGATGCTAAAGAGCGACAACATTGGGTTAGCAGACTTCAGATATGTACACAACACCACACTGAAGCTATTGGCAAGGTATGTGGATTCATGTATGATATTAATGCACGGAAATGGGGAAAGACCTTTTTAACTTTATTTTTTTGCATTTTAAAATTGAGATTCACATACCATAAAATCGATCCTTTTAAAGTGTACAATTTCATGGGTTTTATTAATATATTCATAAGATTATATAGTTGTTGCAACTATCTAATTCCTGAACATTTTCATCACCTTCCAAAAAACCCGTATCTGTTTAACAGTCACTCCCTATTTGAATCTCTTTTCCCAGTCCCCTGGCAAAAACTAACCTATAATTTCTGTTTCAATAGATTTGTCTATTCTGGGCATTTGATATAAATGGAATCATGCAGTATGTGGTGTTTGTTTGTTTGTTTTTGTCTGGCTTCTTACGATAAGCATAATGTTTTAAAGGTTCATCCATGTCATTGCATGGATCATACTTCATTCCTTTTTAAGACTGAATAATCGTCTTTTATGGATATACCACATTATGTTTATCCATGCATCAGCTGATAGGCATGTGGATTGTTTACATGCTGTGGCTGTTATGAATAATACTTCTATGAACATTTGTGTTCAAATTTTTGTATGAACATATGATTTCAGTTTTCTAGGTTATTCCTAGGAGTGAAATTACTGGGTTATATGGTAGTTGTCTGTTTAACTATTGAGGAGCTGCCAAACTGTTTTTGAAATTGGCCAAATTATTTCCCATTCTCACCAGCAATACACGAAGGTTCCAGTTTCTCCACATTATTACTGATACTGTTACTGTCCTTTTTAAACAATTATTATGGCCATCCTCATGGTTATGAAGTAGAATTTTGTTGTGGTTTTAATTTCATTTCTCTAATGGCTAATAAGGTTGAGCGTCTTTTCATGTGTTTATAGATAATTTCTGTATCTCATTTGAAGTGTTTTCTTTTTTAAAATGAGAAGGAAGGTCTTAGTACTTGAAATCTGAGGTTAGGAATGTCTAAAAATTAATATGTGGGAAGCAGAGTTAAAGGATTTCCATACCTTTTTGTTTTCTTTTTAGTGTTCCTTCCCCATAGCTAAATTTTTTAAAATTGTGATTTAGGCCTGCAGTCTTTAAGAAATCCAGCAAAAAACTTTATTCTTGCTGCAAGATTCTAATCATTGGCAGTGACCAGAAAGTGCTAGTTTGTTTCAAAGATACTTGAATGTTACACTAGAAAAATTATTATATTGAATATTGATGAATATATTTTTTGCTTCAATCATGATGTTTAAATATCTGAAATTAGAAATTTCTTGTTGTTTTAATATATGTCTAATGTAAAAAAAGAATTCTTGACAGCACACACCTGGAATTAATTTTCTGAATAAATTACCAGTTTACTATGGGATGTGTGAAATTCTTAAACTTTGAAGGTTTTAAATTTTTCCATCTTCGGAACTATTCTTGTAGTTAATTCTGAGGTTAACCTTATTTTTAAAACTGTTTGTGTATAAGCCTCTAGTATATTATAGGTTGAGAGTTTACCTAAATTTTAAAAAAGGAATTATTTTCTTTGTCTAATAGAATAATCCTCCTCTGAAGTCACGGAGCTTCTCACTTGCATCTAGTGGTAATTCTCCTATATCCCAGAGGAGACCAAGTCAAAATACCATTTCCTTTTTTAATGTTGGACATTCCAGACTACAATCAGTGAGCAAAAGAGCTAACTTACCTCCAGACCATCTTGTGGAAGTCAGAGAAGTAAGTATGAATTGAAATCAAGTTAAAATGCATAAAATAATATTACCAGCTTGATTTTGTCACAAAAAAATTTTTAATCCTGTTTGTGTCTTCTGGGGGCCTCAATGTTTAGGTCATAACAATTCCCTGATTTTTTAGGTGTCCTAAGTTTCCACAAGTCTGTCAGCTAGGTTCTATGTACACTATCATATTTTTAAAATCTGTATCTTTTATTTCTCAAGAGAAAGTATAGACTCCTTTAATGTAAAATTTATGATAAAAGGATTATTAAGCCTAGTGGAAAGACTGTGTGATCAAACAAGTGACCTTTTTTTTTTTTTTAACTGATACATGTAAATAGAGAATTTCAAACATACAAAGATAGAATAGTTAAATCCTTGATGTTCCCTTATCTCACCATTTTCCTTATTCTCTTTGAAACTAAGTACCAAATAATTCTAGTTAATAAAGAATGCAGGAGAGGGAAATGGCAACCCACTCCAGTATTCTTGCCTGGAAAAGTCCATGGACAGAGGAGCCTGGCGGGCTGCAGTCCATGGAGTTACATGACTGAGCATGTGTGTATAAGGGTGGAGGATGATGGGTTGGTAGCAATAAACTGGTAGAACTAAAAAAATAAAATAAAAATAAAGAATGCAGTTAGGTTCTTAATAATCCAGGTGGTGTTTACTGAGTTAATTTTGATAGAGCTCATAGATACCTATGTAGTGGATTGTGGATTATAAATCACACCCAAATGATTTAAGGCAGGAAGCTGGGGAGAATGTTCCCTCTATCAGGTTATTTTAGGTTGTATTTGTAGGTGAAGAAATTGAGATTTGAGTGAAATTATACATTCCTGGGAAAGATATCCATGAAGATATGTATTGTCAGTACCTATATCAAGGAGTTCGTGATATCAGTATGTTACTGGTAATGTTCACCTTGATCTCGTGGTTAAGATAGCTTCTGCTTGATTAAAGTAGCTTTCCTCCACTGTAAAGTTGCTGTCTTTTTCTCTGTAGTTAATAAAATATCTGGGGAGTTTCTTTGAGACTATGTATTTCCTTTTTCTTTTCAAAGACATTGAGAGAACATTTGTTACTATACTGACCATGGTTCCCGGTGGGTGTTCTCAAGCTTTTTGTGGCCTTGGTATCTGTTTCACTCTTAAAAATTATTGAGGACCTCAAAGGATTTTTGCTTTATATAGGTTAAACTTACCAATATTTACCTTATTAGAAATTGAAACAGGTATTTAAAAAATGCTTGTTTTTAAAATTTACCTTTCAATTTTATGTTTTATTATTTTAAAATTATTTTAAAATAAAAATCAATAAATTAATTTATAATTAATAAATTAATAAATTAATAATATAATTAATTATATATTATATAAATTATATATATTATATAAATTAATTATATAAATAAATTATAATAAATTTATAATTAATAAATTAATAAATTCATACATATTAACATATTTTTATGTCAAACAGCTATTTTCCCCCCAAATAAACAAAATAATTGCACTCAATGCAATTATTGCAAACTCAATTTACTGCAAATGTGTAGTTTTAGTTGAACTATATGAACTATATGAAAAAAACCTTTGTGGTTGGGGAAAAAAGAGAAATGTTTTAAAATAGCTTTTTAAGGTAAATGTGGCTGTTCTTTGATACTCCAGTAAAAGTGGACAGTGACAGTTTCTTAAGTGTTAGATGCAGTGTGGAATCTAATATGTATCAGTGGACTTTTCAGATTCTGTTTCATGACAGTACACTGGTTTGCCTTGCACATTGAGTGGATGTTTAACTTATGCACGATTTTGTAACACTGCATTAGTCATTTGGAAAATGTTAGTTCGGAGTTAGGCAGCCCTTACAGATACTGGTATACAATATCAAAAATTCACAATCATTAACATCCGTACCAACTTCATCAGAAAAGGCTTTCAATATTGGGAAACTGCAAAGCTTATGGTGACTCATACAGGTTTTCCAAAATTGTAATTTCATTTTAAAGCTCATATTTTATCCGTTCAGTTCAGTCACTCATTCTTGTCCAACTCTTTGTGACCCCATGAATCACAGCACGCCAGGCCTCCCTGTCCATCACCAACTCCCGGAGTTCACTCAGACTCATGTCCGTCGACAGTGATGCCATCCAGCCATCTCATCCTCTCTTGTCCCCTTCTCTTCCTGCCCCCAATCCCTCCCAGCATCAGAGTCTTTTCCAATGAGTCAATTCTTTGCATGAGGTCGCCAAAGTACTGGAGTTTCAGCTTTAGCATCATTCCTTCCAAAGAGATCCCAGGGCTGACCTCCTTCAGAATGGACTGGTTGGATCTCCTTGCAGTCCAAGGGACTCTCAAGAGTCTTCTCCAACACCACAGTTCAAAAGCATCAGTTCTTCGGTGCTCAGCCTTCTTCACAGTCCAACTCTCACATCCATACATGACCACTGGAAAAACCATAGCCTTGAGTAGACGGACCTTTGTTGGCAAAGTAATGTCTCTGCTTTTCAATATGCTATCTAGGTTGGTCATAACTTTTCTTCCAAGGAGTAAGCATCTTTTAATTTCATGGCTGAAGTCACCATCTGCAGTGATTTTGGAGCCCAGAAAAATAAAGTCTGACACTGTTTCCACTGTTTCCCCATCTATTTCCCATGAAGTGATGGGACC
>NW_011494604.1:3672795-3673248 GCF_000754665.1 Bison bison bison | reverse complement strand
ATTTCTCATGATGTACTCTGCATATAAGTTCAATAAGCAGGGTGACAATATACAGCCTTGATGTACTCCTTTTCCTATTTGGAACCAGTCTGTTTGTTCCATGTCCAGTTCTAACTGTTGCTTCCTGACCTGCGTATAGGTTTCTCAAGAGGCAGGTCAGGTGGTCTGGTATTCCCATCTCTTTCAGAATTTTCCACAGTTGATTGTGATCCACACAGTCAAAGGATTTGTCATAGTCAATAAAGTAGAAATAGATGTTTTTCTGGAACTCTCTTGCTTTTTCCATGATCCAGCGGATGTTGGCAATTTGATCTCTGGTACCTCTGCCTTTTCTAAAACCAGCTTGAACATCTGGAAGTTCATGGTTCATGTATGGCTGAAGCCTGGCTTGGAGAATTTTGAGCATTACTTTACTAGCGTGTGAGATGAGTGCAATTGTGCAGTAGTTTGAGC
>NW_011494604.1:3672076-3672695 GCF_000754665.1 Bison bison bison | reverse complement strand
CTTTAGATATCCTGAGTATTAGCCAATGAGAGTTTGGAGAACATGGGAGGTAATGGAGCAAACAGTATGAAAAAATACTGAAGATCTGAGGTAGTATCATCTGTAGTTGGTTCTGTGAGTTTAGGGTAAGGAACTGGCTAATAAATACCATTTGTTTTATTAGAATGCTGTCCATAATAACTATATTTCTCTTCTATAGCATTAGAAATAATTTCTGCATTTACTGTAATTTTTGTAGAGGCTACTGAGTAACAAAAAATAAAGAGTATCTGTTCAAGAAGCTGTATAATTTCTTTTAATATGTATTAAAAATATATTGACTTACTTGATAATGCTTTTTAAACATAAATTTTGCTGTTAAATATGTGAGATAGTGATCAAATGAAAAAGACGAAACTATGCAACAGTTCCAACCAGGAATATGTTTTCTTGCTTTTGTGTGATAATGTTATAAAATACTACAAAGGAAACACACTGGTTAAATAGTTCCTTTTTCTATTAATAGGGAAAATAATTTGTCATGTGTATTTCTTAGCCTTTAGGAAATATATTATTACAAGCAAAATACATAAATATTATTTGAAGGAAAATTCAAAAAAAAAAAAAAAAAAAAAAAAAA
>NW_011494604.1:3626788-3671976 GCF_000754665.1 Bison bison bison | reverse complement strand
ACATTCCAGGATGTCTGGCTCTAGGTGAGTGATCACACCATCGTGATTATCTGGGTCGTGAAGATCTTTTTTGTACAGTTCTTCTGTGTATTCTTGCCACCTCTTCTTAATATCTTCTGCTTCTGTTAGGTCCATACCATTTCTGTCTTTTATCGAGCCCATCTTTGCATGAAATGTTCCCTTGGTATCTCTAATTTTCTTGAAGAGATCTCTAGTCTTTCCCATTCTGTTGTTTTCCTCTATTTCTTTGCATTGATCACTGAGGAAGGCTTTCTCATCTCTTCTTGCTATTCTTTGGAACTCTGCATTCAGATATTTATATCTTTCCTTTTCTCCTTTGCTTTTCGCTTCTCTTCTTTTTACAGCTATTTGTAAGGCCTCCCCAGACAGCCATTTTGCTTTTTTGCATTTCTTTTCCATGGGGATGGTCTTGATCCCTGTCTCCT
Source organism: Bison bison bison (assembly GCF_000754665.1). Taxonomy (NCBI): domain Eukaryota; kingdom Metazoa; phylum Chordata; class Mammalia; order Artiodactyla; family Bovidae; genus Bison; species Bison bison. The sequence goes on along the minus strand of NW_011494604.1, from coordinate 3,671,530 downwards.
GTACATTGTCACGAACCTCCGTCCATAGTTCATCAGGCACTCTATCAGATCTGCTACTAAGTCACTTCAGTCGTGTCCAACTCTGTGCGACCCCATAGACGGCAGCCCACCAGGCTCCCCCGTCCCTGGGATCCTCCAGGCAAGAACACTGGAGTGGGTTGCCATTTCCTTCTCCAATGCATGAAAGTGAAAAGTGAAAGTGAAGTCGCTCAGTCGTGCCCGACTCTTAGCGACCCCATGGACTGCAGCCCACCAGGCTCCTCCATCCATGGGATTTTCCAGGCAAGAGTATTGGAGTGGGGTGCCATTTCCTTCTCCTCTATCAGATCTAGTCCCTTAAATTTATTTCTCATTTCCACTGTATAATCATAAGGGATTTGATTTAGGTCATACCTGAATGGTCTAGTGGTTTTTCCTACTTTCTTCAATTTCAGTCTGAATTTGGCAATAGGGAGTTCATGATCTGAGCCATAGTCAGCTCCCGGTCTTGTTTTTGCTGACTGTGTAGATCTCCATCTTTGGCTGCAAAGAATATAATCAATCTGATTTCATTGTTGACCATCTGGTGACGTCCATGTGTAGAGTGTTCTCTTGTGTTGTTGGAAGAGGGTGTTTGCTATGACCAGTGCATTTTCCTGGCAAAACTCTTATTAGTCTTTGCCCTGCTTCATTCCATATTCCAAGGCCAAATTTGCCTGTTACTCCAGGTATGTCTCTACTTCCTACTTTTGCATTGCAGTCCCCTATAATGAAAAGGACATCTTTTTTGGTTGTTCGTTATAAAAGGTCTTGGAGGTCTTCATAGAACTGTTCAACTTCAGCTTCTTCAGCATTACTGGTCGGGGCATATACTTGGATTGCCATGATATTGAATAGTTTGTCTTGGAAACGAACAGAGATCATTCTGTCGTTTTTGAGATTGCATCCAAGTACTGCATTTCGGACTCTTTTGTTGACCATGATAGCTACTCCATTTTTCTAAGGGATTCCTGCCCGCAGTAGTAGATATAATGGTTATCTGAGTTAAATTCCCCATTCCAGTCCATTTTAGTTCGCTGATTCCTAGAATATTTTATAATTGGCAACAAATGCTGTCAGTTGTTTTTCTTGAAGTGACAAATCGTTTTGTTTAATTTTGAAAGGATGTCTACCACATACTCCCAAGCCTGAAGAGCTATAGTTATTAGCAATCATTCTGTCAGGGAAAAACAACACTCTTGTGCTTCTCCTCTATGCTACTATAACACCCCATACTTCTGTATCCAGTCACCAAATGTGTGGGGGTTTCCTTCACACTAGGTAATTCTCTGATTCTTGGCAGATTCCAGCTAGGTGTTCTACAATTTAGTTCAGTTCTGACACCATTTAGCTGAGATAGTATCAGATCCCACAAAACTGCCCTCATTTCAAATGCCCTTCCCAAGTCCAGGTTGTCACCTGTGTTTCTGAACAACCAATATAATCACGTTCTTTCATGTCAGGTGGTGATCTGTAAAAATAAACTGTTTGTTCAACCTGTAACTCAGTCTCGCAAGTGCTTTTCCCTGGGCAACCACAGTGCTTTGGTATGCAACAGCAGTGTACATTTTTTTTTTTTAATGTACGATAGAAGTGTGCTTCTCATTTTTCATATAGACAATTTTAAATATGTGTACTCAAGAGTGGATAAAGTAAAACTAATAATTTTTACTGATTTTTCAGAAATACTCTTAACAAAATTGGCTGTCTTTTCCCCAGCCCCCAATGCTTACATGGGGGTGAAGTGCATGGCAGTGAAGAATACAATCGTGACACTGTTGTATCAACTGCCTTGATTCTAAGACACCAACAGTTTTACCTACCATTGCTTTTGCACCATCTGTGCAAATGCCACCAAGTGAAGAAGGCAAATTAATTTCCTAGAATTATTGTGAAAATAATCTTGACTCCATAGACCCCCTGAAAAGAGCCCCATAAGAATCTGGAGAGCACTGTTTGAGAATTGCTATTCTATAGTGATCTAGCTCCAGTTGGTTAAGTGAGTTTGAAAGGAGTATTTTAATCAAAGTCCATGAGTAAGTCCAGCAATAAATGAAGTAACAGTTGGCAAAAGCAACTGACTTGAAAATCGAGTCATATTGTGGCTCTGTGGATTTATTACTGAAGTGTTAAAGTGATCTATTTTAGTATTTACTAATTACAATAAATTACTAATTTACAATCCATCAATCACTCTATTAATCAGTGCATGCTTCTTGCAGGTTACTATGCTCTGCCTTGGGAGAAGCTAACATCACCAGTCTAGTAAGGGAGACACATTTAAAATACAAGTGATAAAATCATGATTCTCATCTGATTTTCAGACAAACTATATGCCACATAAGTGATGTTCATTATCATCGTATTTGTCATACCTAGCTGTAAAACACAGATTAAGCAAGTTTTCAGCTTTCATGATGGTTTTTCATTCTTAAGGAACTGGTTTTACTATTGTCAGGAACAGTCACTAAAACAGCTTCACAGAATCAGTTCTATTTCATTGTAAATATATGGTCAGCCCATTTGTTTGCTTTGGAAAGAACCATAACCAAATTTTATTCTTTGGCAGGAGGAGGGGGGCATGCCATGCAGCTTCTGGGATCCAACTGGTACCCCTTGCAGTGGAAGCACAGAGTCCTAATCAATGGACCACCAGGGAATTTTCAGATTTTAACATTTGCACTCTAATTATAATTTAAATTTTATTTTTTCCAGTTAAGAGCATCACTTTCTTAAGCCTCTTCACTTTTTTATTTTAATTTTTTTTTATAATTTGTTTATTTTATTTTTTGATTGTGCAGGGTGTTCATTGCTGCCTGCAGGCTTTCTCTAATTGTGAAGACGGGGATTCCTCTCTGGTTGTGGTGTGGGAGCTTCTCATTGTGGAAGCTTTTCTTGTTGTAAAGCATGGGCTTCAGTAGTTACGGCATGCAGGCTTAGTGGCTTGAGGGCCCTAGAGCTCAGACTCAGTAGTTGTTCAAGGCTTAGTTGCTCTGCAGTATGTAGAATCTTTTCCAGACCAGCGATTGAACCCATGTCTCCCGCATTGGCCGGCTGATTCTTAACCACTGGACCACTAAGGAAGTCCTTAGGTCTCTTCACTTACAATATCAAAACTAGCAAGTGGCTTTTTTGGGCCATTTGTATAAAGAAACACTTTTCTTCTTTAATGTTATATTGTGAGAGCTGATTATTCATATTGTCAATATCCTGCTTATGATTTTTTCCTTTATTAAACTTCTATTGGCTTATAACATAATATAGGAAAGTATGCATAATCTTTTTTTCCTTTGTGTTCTCTGAAGAGTGTATTCAAGTGAATAGGTGTTTTTTTTAATTTGAATGTCCAGTTTTTCAAATGTTTTTCTTGTTGTAAGAATAAGAAGTTGTATTCTCTTGAGTTCAAAGAAGAAAGTGAAAAATAGTCTCTTGTTTGGCTCTAGATTGAATCTCTTAGGAAGTAATGTGGAGCCTGTTTAACCAACTCACTTCAGTCATTAGCAACTCTGTTTCACTATGCTTCCTTCTGAATGTTAGACAGTCCCTAAAGACCATACTTCCTCCACGCTATTACTTTTGTTGTAAAGTCAACCCATCCTTGAATGTTGTATGTCCCCAAGAAGTTTACGTAAGATTAGCTATTTGATTTGTTCTGGAAGGACAGTTTTCCCTTGTCTGGAAAGTAATAAATTTATCTTGGTTCAGATATACTTGAGTAGTAATTTTTTCCCTCAACATTACTAGCACTTGTGACTTGTTTAAGAAATCTGACAAGTATAAAACTTAGTATTTGCTTATAGCATTGTTAGAAACAGAGGAGAAGAGCAATTATAGTTAGGAAACCTAGACCAGTGGGAGATGCAAAAGAGGCATAATATAAATCCCATTTATATATAATCCCATAATATATAATCCCATTTCTAATTTCATGCCAAGAAGTTCTTGTAAAATGAAGAAATAGGATAAGTATATAATTTGGCCTTCAAGCTGTAACAGGTTTAGACATAATTACAGCAGGACTCTAAGCATGAATGGGGATTGTCCCTGGATATGTGGGGCTTATGTATCAACTAATTGTAGAATTTTGTCTATAATTTCTTATCTGGCTTTCTGTTCTGTTTAATTAATCATGGAAGTTCTTTTCATTAGACCAGTGGTAAACCTAATGGATCTGTTTGGCCCCCTTCCCTTGGTCTCCATCCCAGTTCTTAATTAACCTTCTCAGCATGTATCCTTGTATAAAAGAACCTGATACACAATGTGCATCTTGTAATTTTAATGTAACTACTTCCTGGATCAAAAAATTAAATATTACCAGTACCCTAGAGGACCCTCTCATGCCTCTTCATCATTATACTGTCTTCAGTATCCTGACTTCTAATGTGTAGAGGTTTCCTCACCTATAAACCATAGATTTATTTTGCCTGTGTCTGAAATTTCTGAACTGAATCGAGTAGTATGTGTTTCTCTGGGTATGGCTTCTTTTTAGTCAGCATATGTTGGAGATTTACTTATGTGTTATCATTTTTTGAGTAGCACTATTAAATGCTTATTGAGAATAGCCAAACAAATTTAAAATAGATTTCTAGGCTGAATATATCCTAAAAATGACAATTGTATGTTACATGTTATACAAAATATGGTAATTAAGGTGGCAACTGTATACTATACAGAGATCATGAGTGAGACACATGGAACTGTTATTTTCCATAGATGATGTCTCATGCTGAAGGACAACAAAGAGACTTAATTAGAGGAATTGAATGCCTTCCTGCTTCTGGCCATCTTAGTTCCCTGGACCAGGATCTGTTAATGCTCAAGGCTACTTCCATGGCAACTATGAACTGCTTAAATGACTGCTTTCATATTCTCCAGTTACAGCATGCATCACATCAGAAGGGCTCATTGCCTTCAGGTAAGTTATTGCTTAAAGGTAGGACTGAACATTGCAGGTCAAAACATGGAAATAGTAACTGCATTCTTTGTAATTCTGCTCCAGAAAATCTTAATCAAAGCAAGACAAACAGAAAACCAGCTAGCTTCTTGGTTTTTATTATCATACTAATGTTATGCAAAATCTCTTTTACTGTGTCCTTTTTCAAATCTAAAACCATTTTAGGTCTCATATAATTAAATATTCATTTAGAGACCTCAAATTAAACTTGTCAAAAACTGAATTAAAAATTTACATCTTCTGTATTTCTATTGAAGTTGATGGCATTACTCTATCCAATCAATCAAAGTAGAAACATTGGAATCATTCCTTGGTTGCTTTAGTCCACTATTCACTATTTCCCTGTTGAGATACATATATATAAAAGTCTATCAGTCACCTTTCAGTTTGAAAAATAAAGATATACATCTAGTATTTGAGAGCACCTATTTGTTGAAATTAATTTACTGGGGAAAACAGCGTTATTGCATTATTTGTTATTGCATAACAAAAAATGAATTTTTCTATTAAATGAGATTAATAAACTCATTTAAAAATTGAGATATAACTGACATATAGTGCATATAAAATGACATTATATATAATTGACATGCGAGTTTAAAGTGTTGATTTAACACATTTATATATTTATATGCCACCAGAGTGTTAGCTAATGTCCCAATCATATCACATAATTGTCATTTCTTTTTTTCTCTGCCCCTTCTTGGCCTGCCCTCCCCCCACCCCCAACACATACACACACACACACATACAGACACACAGAGCTTGTGGAGTCTTAGTTTCCTCGGCCTTGGCAGTGAAAGTGCCAAGTCCTAACCTTTGGAACTAAGGAATTCCCTATTGTGTAATGAGAACAATTAGAATCTAGTCTCTTAGCAACTTTGAAATATTTACTGTAGTACTGTTGACTCCATTCACTGCTGTGTATTAGATATACAGGACTTATTCGTCTTCTAGTTGCAAGTCTGTACCCTTTAACAACATTGCCCCAATTTCCCCACCGCCATCACAATGAATTAATAGTAGTAACTTAGTATTCCCAACACTCATTGTTTTCTGATTCAATGAACTCCTCTTGCTTGTGAAAGAAAGATACTTTAGAAAGAACTGATTTAGAAGGACCCTGAGACCAGATGATTTGTTTGTTAAAGAATTTTGTTATGTGAATCATCTGTGAAATATCTGTGAATAATCTCTTAAAACAAATCTCTTAAATTCAGTGTTTATGTGCATCTTATTTCAAGAAGTAGGGGAATCTAGATGCTGATATTAAAAATAAACATATCAAAGTAGAAACAAAGAGCTTTCATTTCTTTGGAGTTTTGAAACAGGCCCCATGAACTTATCCAGGGCATTCCCCCAATTGTGAATCCCCCTCAGTGAATCTGAACTAAGTGCCAAGGCAAGATGCTCTGGAAGCCTGGTAGGTACTTTGTAATTTATTCCTCTACTGAAGTCTAGGATTTTGTTATAGACTAAGTAAATTCCATACTCCTTTTAAATTTCTGGTGTAGTAGTCTGAGTATCCCTTAATGTAACACTGTATAACCAAGCTTCTGTGAAACCTAGATCAGCCTCTGAAATCAAATGGAACATTTTCCATTATTGATTAGGCATAGAATCCACTTTGTTAAACTAGTTGAGGGTAATAAGAGACATTTGAGTCATTAACTGAGAAGATGACAAGTCTCTAAATGTGACCACTGTCTTTCATTAGGTCAGCTATTATTTATTCAGTAGAAGAACCTTTCAGTTTAAAAGTATATGGAGCCTTTTTATATGATTGGAAAAAAAACCATAATGGACATGGATCTGCAATTCTTAAATTAGATTGTGGGGTTATCTTGATTGGTTAGAAAATTGGTACTGAGAATAAGGTTCAACCCCAAATTGAAGTAGATTTTACTGTTTCACAATCCCAGGCTATTCCTGTAATTGTGATTTCCTCAAGTCTAACTGCATACTTCTTATCACTAGAGGGTCAAGATTCATGCAGAAAGGTCAACTATTGGGGTGAGAATACACTTAATGATTCAGATTTTCCCAGGAAGTGAGTTCACTCCTATTCAGGGTTGATTCACTTAAATGGTATCTGATTACAAGTTGCAGGTTGCTCTGTTGTAAAATAACCAATCGTCATGCTCATGCTAATGAGATACAAGTCACTGTCTTGCGGAGTCTCTTAACAGGTTTTGAATTGCTTTTAGCCTTGTAGATGCAAAGCAAAATCGTTTAATAAAATCCACATTTGCTGAACTTTCCAGATTATGAGCAAGTTTCAGCGAAAGTTTTCTCTTACTTCATCAGGAACGACAATCGAATGGTTAGAACCAAAGATACCATTATCAAACCACTATAAAAATGGAGCTGACCAGCCCTTTGCAACTGAGCAAAGTAAGCCAGTGGCAGTCCCAGAAGAGCAGTGTGTTGCAGAATCTGGACTATTAGCAAGGGTAAGGTAATACGAAAATACAGTTTTGGAGTAAAAATTAGGAATTACTGAAAAGCACCTTTTCATTGTCAGGATGTGCATACTCTAGAGAGCTCACTCTAAGAGTTGTTCTACTTTGAACTGCATTGGCTTTGGAAGGGCTCTATTGTGTAAAACTTGTACATACTGTGTTTTCCAGGTTAAATTATGTGTCCTTCTTAGTTTTAGTTTACTTTTGCTTTATATAAATGTATTTAAAATTTACATGTTTTTCTTGAAAACAGCTTTTCTAATGGAAGATTATTTGCGTGATATTTATCTCATAGATTTCTTAATTTAACATTATTTAGTAGGTGTTTGCTATTAAGTTTAAAAGTTTGCTATTAAGTTTAAAAGTTTACTATTAAGGTTTTTTTTGATAGTAAGCACTGTACCAAACCAATTTTTAAAAGTGTTAGTCTAAAAAAAAAAAAGAAAGTGTTAGTCTACTTAAAATAGCACGCAGTCTTAGAGTTTAATATTTTAGTAAAGTAATGTTCGTTGCACATTTCCCAGAAGCTAAACAGGCTCTCTTCTATTCTTAGTTCTACCTCTGTGACATATCATACTGTTTTTTGCCTCTTGAGTTTACATCTTTTATTTTTATGGTTATCATAATTACATAGATAGTTTTGTTTTAAGCTCTTTTTACTTGATACTTCTCATAAGTGTTTTTATATGTTATTCTGGCCTATATAATTAAAAATTTTAAAGGTTGAAGTAGGCTATTAAATGTCTAGGTTGTTATTTTTTTTTGTTCTTATAAATAATGCTCTATCATTTTGTCTACTGTTTTATTTTTTTTTCTCCCCTTTATTTAGATTATTTCTTAAGTTATTCCCAGCTAAAATTACTGAGGCAAGAGTCAGGCGTGGTTTATGGTTATTTATATATTAGTAAATTACTTCTTGAAAGAAACATATAACACAGGGACTTCCAAAGCTGGCAAAGGTTTTGACTCAAGGAGGCAGGCAGTGGCAGCAGGGTGACTGAGGAAGAAGAAGAAAAAAAAAATCCTCTTTTTCTTAGTTTCTTAACTAATTCATTTGTGAAGTCAAGCAGTTAGTAAGTATTCATTAAGTTATATTAGTATATGACAAGTCCAATGTTAAGAATTAGAGGAGACACAAAATAGAAGACCATTCTTTCACTGGAGAGACTTAAAATCATTTAGAGTTCCTACTTACTGTGGGGAAGGCTTGCCTGATGCTGGTGAACCTGGGTCCTGTCATTTACTAACATGTGGGCCAACTCATTAACCATGCTTAACTTTCTCATTTGTAAAGTAGGGGTAATAATACATTATAAGTTGTTATTAAGATAAAGTAAATTTAGCAGAGCACCTAGTTTATGGAAAATGACCCCAGGGTTGTTGGATTTTACAAATCCAGATGGCCATTCATGTTGCATTCTTTGTGGAATAATTATTCCTGGAACACTGCTACACAGAATACAGTGTAAAATCAGGCAGAAAAATTTAGTCTTACTGTGACAGATACTGAGATCATGAGCATGAGGAGGGATGCAAAATGTATAAGAAGATTGGTGTATCATATGACTTGGAATTGAAGTGTGGATAGAAGTCTGTGGAAGTAGGAATGAAGACATGAACAGGTAATATGCATTTCAAATAAAAAATCAGTTGAACTTGTGACTGACTGGATATAGGGTTGGATCACAAATGACTTCCAAGTTTTTGAGCCTAAATTGAGATTAAAATTAGGGTCCCATTCACAAAACCTAGCAAAATTAGAAAGAAAGCTTTTTAAGAGAAAAGGTTTAGTATAGTTTATAAACATGTTGAATTTTATGTGGGAAGAGGATGTATGATTGTTAATGTACATGAAAAACAGTTTGGAAATGATGAAACCAAAGCTTTGCAGAGATCAGGACTATAATTTTTTGTGAAAAATTACAAACAATAGGTCATATACTCCACAACATTTTTATTCTTCTAAATGAGAATACAAAACATGTTGGAGATCAGGATAGAAACATGGTAGAGATAGGGCACAGGGATGTGGGGGAGAGGATTGTTGAATTTCTAAACCTTTTGAAATGAGTAGCCTAGTGTATGACCTAGTGCAAACAGAAAAAACTCTAAGTGCATAGATTCTTTTTTTTCAGTTAACAAAAGATTTTAGACTCCACTCAAGCTTTCCTGGTGGCTCAGCTGGTAAAGAATCTGCAATGCGGGAGACCTGGGTTTGATCCCTGGGTTGGGAAGATCCCCTGGAGAAAGGAAAGGCTACCCATTCCAGTATTCTGGCCTTAAGAATTCCATGGACAGTATAGTCCATGGGGTCACAAAGAGTCGGACACAACTGAGCAACTTTCACTTTCAAGCATACAAGAATAGACCTGAATTGTTTGAAAATTTCACCTATGCCTTTTTTGGAATATAAGTGTCAGTGCAAGCTGGAAACATGTATTATAGTGGTGGAAATGTTGCTGTCAGGTGATAGAGAAGATAAATGCTAGAGGCTAGAATGAAGCCCACAGTTCCTTAGTGCCCAAGTCAGAAATCAGGAAAACAAAAAATGGCATTGGTATGAGATTTGTGGAATTTCCTTTTGCCATGCAATCTCCGGATATTATGAATACCTAGAAACTCAACTGCTTTTGCCACTGTATTTACTAGTCATTCTGAGTTTGTAGGGATTTTATACATTTGAGCAGTTTGTTTGAATTTTGGTAATGCCTTTTTTTTTTTTTTAACCTTAAGCTTTTGTTTGAGAAAGGCATGATCTCTAAGAGGCGTTTCAAAAAGAAAAGAGAGATTCCAGAATCTTCCATTCATATCATACTTTAGAATCAGTATTTATTCGCGAATGTAATTCCTTTTTTTTCTATTAAGTGTTTGACTATTTTTATAAAGATAACAAAAATATGTTCTTTAGCTTTTCTGTCAAATTCGTTTTATCTCTTTAGTTTAATACTATTTTCATTAAACTACACAATAAACTTTGGGTATAACTGTGTATAATAATGTTAAGGATATATTTGCATTATTAATCTGTGTCCTAGGTTCTGACCTCAAATGTAATAGTACCTTTCAGAAGCTGAAGGACATTATTTAATCAAGATCTGTATTTCTCCCCCCTTGACATTTCTCAAATGAAAAATTGTTATATTTAGTATTGTATATAGAAAGAGGAATGATCAGTTTTTTTCTCTGATTTATAGTAAGTATACGTTCACAAATATACTTAAACTGTATTATGCAACTGACTTAGGGTAGATTACAGGAAGTACTTCCTAACAGACTTACTAGCCATAGAAAAGGGAAATTGAGAAATTCGCCTTTGGGAATCTCTCCTTAAGGTCGTAAAAACAAATAATTGTGGTATATACAAGCAATTGTTGTATTTGGTCTCTGAAGAAATGAATTGGACTCAGTTCAGTTCAGTTGCTGAGTCGTGTCTGACTCTTTGTGACCCCATGGACTGTGGCACACCAGGCTTCCCTCTCCATTACCAACTCCTGAAGCTCACTCAAACTCATGTCCATCGAGCTGGTGATGCCATCCAGCCATCTCATTCTGTGTCGTCCCCTTCTCCTCCTGCCTTCAGTCTTTCCCAGCATCAGGGTCTTTTTCAGTGAGTCAGTTCTTCACATCAGGTGGCCAAAGTATTGGAGTTTCCGCTTCAGCATCAGTTCTTCCAATGAGCATTCAAGACTGATTTCCTTTAGGATTGATTGGTTTGATCTCCTTGCAGTCCAAAGGACCCTTAAGAGTCTTCTCCAACATCACAGTTCAAAAGCACCAATTCTTCGGTGCTCAGCTTTCTTTATAGTCCAACTCTCACATCCACATGTGTGACACTGGAAAAACTATAGCTTTGACTAGACGGAGCTTTGCTGGCAGAGTAATGTCTCTGCTTTTTAATATGCTCTCTAGGTTGGTCATAGCTTTTCTTCCAAGGAGCAAGCATCTTCTAATTTCATGGCTGCAGTCACCATCTGCAGTGATTTTGGAGGCCCAAAAAATAAAGTCTGGCACTGTTTCCATTGTTTCCCCATCTATTTGCCATAAAGTGATGGGACTGGATGCCATGATCTTCGTTTTCTGAATGTTGAGTTTTAAGCCACCTTTTTCACTCTCCTCTTTCACTTTCAAGAGGCTCTTTAGTTCTTCTTTGCTTTCTGAACTGGACTATTAATTGATTTGTCAGAATTTGATATAATAAGGATTTTACTGATAGAAGGGATGATAGAAAGGAAGAAGAAAAAAGAGAACAAAGGCAAAAGAATGACCAGAAATTCATTATTTTTCATCTCTATCACCAAGTTTTGTATTTTGTTTTTAATATTTTAAGAATACTAAGTTCTTGATTTTATGCCTGATTAGGATTGGTTTTCTTTGTCTAGCTACAGAGAACAGATGGGCTTCTTATTTGATAGGATTTGTTTATGGGAATAGAAAATTAAAAGCAGAGACATTAACAGAATCATTTCTTTTTTAAAACCCTCATAACTTAAAATTTAACACATTACCAAAGATAATATACTCATGAAAGCTCTCTTGCACAAAGGTAATGAAAAGAGGTACCCCTGAGAAAGATCGTATTCCATCCCCACATAAACATGGAAAGTGACATCCAATAAAATTATTTAGAATTTTGGGATTTGAAACTGTTACTTGTTGTTTAAATAAAAATAGGAAATTAGATTTCTCTGACTTCTCTGGTGGTCGGTCAAGTGGTAAAGAATCCATCTGCCAATACAGGGAACACAAGTTTGATCCCTGGTCAAGGAAGATTCCACATGCCACAGGGCAGATAAGCCTTTGCGCCACAACTACTGAGCCAGTGAGCTGCACCTGCTAAGCCAGCGAACTACAACTGCTGAAGCCCACGTGCTCTTGAGCCTGTGCTCTGCAATAGGAGAAGTCACTGAAATGAGAAACTCGTGCACCACAAATAGAGGGTAACCTCCTCTTGCCACAACGAAAGAAAGCCCATGTGCAGCAACAAAGACTCAGCACAGCCAAAACTAATAAATAAACCTAATTTAAAAAATGAAATGAAATTAGATTTCTTTTAAGCAGTTATTTGGAGGAGGAGGGTAAACAATTTTGGCTTTTCAACGGGTTGTTTTATTGATTGATTGAAAAACTGTACAGAGAATGTTTTGTAGTCTTAAGACTGCATAACCAACTACAGGGTTTCCATACCTGCACCTGGAATTCTCTTCATCCCCACAGTTTTTTCCTGACAACTCCAAGGATGAGTAAATATCTAAATACAGATTACAGAAGTTAGACTTGATATGTACAGTCACTTTAAAATTTTACTTTGACAGTATTAGCTTAAAAATGGGGCAAATATTTAATTCTCAAAACATCTTGAATTATAGATAGTAGTAGGGCCCCTAGGCAGGTGGAGAAAGCCTTCAAAGCCTAAGTTTCAGATGAGACATTTTTCATTCTTCCTGAAAAATCCTATTTTCACAAAGCATATGTATTTTATGTGTGATGCATATGACAAAACAACAGTATGTCCAATGTCAGTGATAATGCGTTCTTTGAAGCAAATCTATTCCATGGCCAAATGATGTAAGTTGTATTTTCAGAAAGATTTTTGTCTGCTCTCAGTTTCGTTTAGGCCCAATATGTCATCATCTGATGTTTATACTTTTATTCTTAGTGCATATTGATATGCACTTGTAACAATAGACTTTTGCTTTATTTTGCATCAAGGAACCTGAAGAAATAAATGCAGATGATGAGGTGGAGGATACTTGTGACAACAAGGAGGATGACCTGGGAGCTGTGGAAGAGCAACGCAGTGTTATTCTACATCTCTTATCACAGCTCAAGCTGGGCATGGACTTAACAAGAGTAAGTAATGGGATAAACAGTCTATGAAGATCATTTGGTCAGGACTATACCTATAATTGTTAATGCTGTTAGGGCTTTTTAATCTTTATGAGTTGGTTTCTTTTTTTCCTGATCAACATTTCTTATTTTCATTAAAAATGTGATGGTTTTTTGTGCAGATTAAGTCACATGGCAACTAAAGACCTATAGTCTTGTTTTTGTGCAAAATAAAAGAGTCCATTGGAATACAGAATTGGAAAATCTAAAGAAAAGGATTTAATCCCATAAAACTATTAAAGTCATTGATCCTGCTGCTTTATTCTTATTTCATGTTTGATAGTACATTTTGGGTATTATCTGTAACAGAGGTCAGCAAACATTTTCTGTAAAGTATCAGATAGTAGATGTTTTTAGCTATGTGGGCATAGATCTCTGAGGTAGCTGTAGTTGATTCTTGAACAGTGTAGGGGTTAGGGACACTAGGCCCTCATGGAGTTGAAAATCCACATATAATTTTTGAAATCCCTCAAAACTTAGCTACTAATTTATTTACTGGAAGCCTTACCAATAACAAAAATACTCAGCACAACTTTTGTTTATATGTATTACTAATACTAGACATCAAAAATGAAAAGAACATGAAAAATATTCATGTTTATTTACAGGTATAATAATTTATGCATTGATAATGATGAAGCAGCAACATGATTGTTTTATGGTATCCTAGGCTTCATGGTAGCCTAGCCTATATACTAATGAATATTGTTATAAGATTTTTGTGACGTGCAGTATTACAGTCATATTCATGATATAATATAGGAAACATTGTTCAATTTTTAAAAATCCCACATACCTGTGATAATACACAGTTTCTTGCCTTATGAGAGAGGTATGATAGTTATGGTAATATAATTCTTTGAAAGCAAAGTTATGAAACAGTAATAAAACTAACATATTCATTTTATATTATGTATTACTCACCTTAAGCCTATGTAAAGGTGGACTATCCACCTCAGTACAAGTCTTGCACATGATGTTCTACATGTATATTTTGTATGTTTATTGGAAAAAAAAATCCATGTATGAGTAGACCTGCATTTCAAACCCATATTGTTTAAGGATCAGCAGTATTCAACTCAGCCTTTGTAAAAGCAGCCAGGATAATACTGGGTTAACCAAAAGGTTCATTTGGGTTTTTCCGTGTAATACCTTACAGGCAAGCAAGTAAGCAAGTGAAGTCGCTCAGTCGTGTCCAACTCTTTGGGACCCCATGGACTGTAGCCTACCAGGCTCCTCTGTCCATGGGATTTTCCAGGCAATAGTACTGGAGTGGATTGCCATTTCCTTCTCCAGCGGATCTTCCCAACCCAGGGATCGAACCCGGGTCTCCTGCATTGTAGACAGACGCTTTACCATCTGAGCCACCAGGGGAGTCCGTAACACCTTACAGAACAAACCTTTTGGCCAACCCAATATGTTAGATTGGAATGAGTGTATTTCCACACAAAACTATTACACAAACAGGAGGCCAGATTTGACCTGAAGGCCATAGTTTGCACACCCCTGGTCTGAAGGCTTGCTACTTTAAAAATGTGGCATGAATTAATTTGACGGTGGAAGTCCTTTTACTGTGTGCTGTGCTTAGTTGCTCAATTGTGTCCGACTCTCTGTGACCGCATGGACTGTAGCCTTCCAGGCTCCTCTGTCCATGGGGATTCACCAGGCAAGAATACTAGAGTGGGTTGCCATGCCCTCCTCCAGGGGATCTTCTTAACCAGGGACTGAACCCAGGTCTCCCACATTGCAGGTGGATTCCTACCATCTGAGCCACCAGGGAAGCCCAAGAATACTGGAGTAGGTAGCCTATCCCTTCTCCAGGGGAACTTCCTGACCCAGGAATCGAACCAGGATCTCCTGCATTGCAGGTGAATTCTTTACCAGCTGAGCTACCAGGGAAGCCCCCTTTAACTATATATGTGTATATCAAATCACTACAAGGTACACTTTAAATAACTTATGATTTTATTTGTCAGTTATGCCTTAGAACTGAAAGGAGAAAAAAAATCTGAAAGTCAGTATCATCACCATCACCTGAGAACTTGTTAGAAATGTATAATCTCAGCCCCAATCTCACAGTTAGAGAAACAGAATCTGTGTTTCAATAAATATGTATATATACATTAAAGTTTGAGAAGCACTGATGTATAATTTTTAATTTTAGGCCCATCTTCTCCATTCCCAGTTTATCTAATGAGTGTGCCTTTATTTGTTTTAACAATTAATCCATGACGTTGATTTAGAAAGTCAATGAGGTTCAAAACCTATGTATGTTAGACATTACTTACTGTAGAATTATATATTTTGAATCACTACTAATGCTACTTTGCATTCGTTTGGAATTTCAAAATTGACTTCAGGATGTATATTTCGAATTGAGGTTTTCAATGCCTGTGAGGTAACAAAAGTATAAATTAAAAGATTGTTTGATTCCAGTGAATTACTTACCTGAAAATGTAACTTAAAAGCATTTTGCTTTTAACATTCACTTTGAAGTATTTCAAAATCAAAAAACATATTTCTCTACTTATGTTTACAGTAATTATAAGAAAGTTTGTAAGTTGGTTAAGTTAATAACCTACTAAGAAGCAGATATTTTAGGAATAAAGAAAGCCATCTAACAATTCATCTTTCATCTAATCTTAGTATTTCAACTGAGTATCATTTTTATTCTAGAAATATTTTTGTATTAGTGGTTCAGAAAACACTAGCTTTAAAATTGGTTAAAATGAGCAGTAGGTATAGAGTTTATTTGGTTATTGTGGTGTTTACTGTCTTCTAGTAAATGTAGGTTTGTAAGTCATAAGAACAATGTTGGGGTTTATGAGGTATTCAGTTCAGTTCAGTTCAGTCGCTCAGTCGTGTCCGACTCTTTGCAACCCCATGAATCACAGTACACCAGGCCTCCCTGTCCATCACCAACTCCTGGAGTTTACCCAAACTCATGTCCATCAAGTTGGTGATGCCATCCAGCCATCTCATCCTCTGTCGTCCCCTTCTCCTCCTGCCCCCAATCCCTCCCAGCATCAGGGTCTTTTCCAGTGAGTCAACTTTTCGCATGAGGTGGCCAAAGTACTGGAGTTTCAGCTTTAGCATCAATCCTTCCAGTGAACACCCAGGACCAATCTCCTTTAGGATGGACTGGTTGGATCTCCTTGCAGTCCAAGGGACTCTCAAGAGTCTTCTCCTCTTGTTCAAAAGCATCAATTCTTTGGCACTCAGCTTTCTTCACAGTCCAACTGTCACATCCCTACATGACCACTGGAAAATCCATAGCCTTAACTAGACAGACCTTTGTTGGCAAAGTAATGTCTCTGCTTTTCAATATGCTATCTAGGTTGGTCATAACTTTCCTTCCAAGGAGTAAGCATCTTTTACTTTCATGGCTGCAGTCACCATCTGCAGTGATTTTGGAGCCCAAAAAAATAAAGTCTGACACTGTTTCCCCATCTATTTCCCATGAAGTGATGTCAGGCCACCTTATATTCCAGACACTGTTCTAGGTACTGTGACTACAGCAACAAAGAAGGTCCTTACTTGCATATTGTGAATAAGTAATAGCCATTTCCTCCATTATTTTGTTCTTTTAAAAATAGTGTCATGAAAAAAAAAAAAATAGTGTCATGAATTTACTATAAACTTTTCAAAGAAAGTTTTTGAAAAATGAAAGGAAAAAATCTATAATTCTACCATCCTAACAACACAAATGTTACTTTTTGTGATTTCTTTTCAGTTTTTCTTTATATAATTATATTTTATATCCAATTTTATAACGTTTCCATTTTTTCAGTTAATATCTTTTCTTTGTGAAGTGTATTGTACATATAGAAGTACATGGCTTAGAGTGCATAGAAACAGTTCAGAAAACAATGGTAAAACAAATACCTGTGTACTCACCTCTGATTAAGTTACAGAACATTGCCAGATCTTGGAAGCTCTCTGAGTGCCCCTTCCAGCTGTAGTCCTCTGTTTTCTCCTGGATGTAACAACTTAACTTGTCTTTTGTGTTAATCATCCCCCTACTTTCATTTATAGTTTTACCATCTATATATGTACCCTGTAACAGTGTTACTTAGAGGAAAGTGAATAGTGAGTACAATCTTGGCTGTATATTTTCTTCATATTTCTTAGGAGAGGTATTCTTAGAGATCTGATTTTTCTTGGATTTCCACTCATGTTTAAGTATAGAGGAACTAAAAACCTGATTTTAAGTTTTGAACATGTGAGTGGAGCCTGTGCTTTTCAACATTGAGTAATCTGAATTTGTTGGGGAACCTGATGTTAGTATCATTAGATTTTTCCTCTATGGTTAGTCAAGTTCCCCTAGAAGAAAATTCTTCTAACTTCTTGCTTAGGTAGGTAAAGCAAGTAGGAGTCAGGGAGGAGAAGAGGGCTAGGTGGGAAATTGTCTTAATATCAATCATTTAATTTATAGAGGGTTACTTTGTACCCTTTTATCATATCACTTAACTAGACCCAGAGTATTCTGGGGCATCCCTGTGGCTCAGCTAGTTAAGAATCCGCTTGCAATGCGGGAGACCTCAGTTCGATCCCTGGGCTGGGAAGATCTCCTGGAGAAGGGCATAGCTCTTCTGCAAACCCATTCCAGTATTCTTGCCTGGACAGTCCCCATAGATCGAGGAATCTGGTGGGCTACAGTCCATGGGGTTGCAAAGAACTGGACACAGCTGAACTGACTAAGCACAGTACAGAGTTAAAAACATAGACTGTTTTAATTTTATTTTCACGTTTCTTACTTCCTAAGACTAGATTCTTCAAAGAATCATTATTAGGCTAAATGGATATGAAATCTTCAGGCTCTTGAAAAAATGTTGCCAGATTGTTTTGTCACAGAGTTGAACCAATTTCAGTGCTTCTCCAATTCTGCTTTAAATAAAATGTTTAATCTTCCTACTATTTACCTGGCTTTAAGTATCAAAAGGTCTTTTCTTAGAATTAGTCTTCTTGAGGTTAAAATTAAATGTAAATTACCATTCTCTTCCCTTATGTCTTTCCCCTTATGATACTTTTATCCAATCTAGGAATTTGAAGTGGTTGTTTTTTTTTTTTTCAGTTGACCCTCTTCAAGTGCTGAATTGATTGTTTGACCTTAACCATTTGGAAAGGCTATTTCCTTTTAAGCATGCTTATATTTTTAAATTTATTTTTAATTGAAGAATAATTGATTCATAACAATGAGCTTGTTCCTGCCATACATTAATATGAATCAATCATAGGTACACATAATGTTCCCTCCCTCTTGAACCTTCTTCCCACCTCCCTCCCCATCCCACCCCTCTAGATTGTTGCTGCTGCTGCTGCTGCTAAGTCGCTTCAGTCATGTCCGACTCTGTGCGACCCCATAGACTGCAGCCCACCAGGCTCCCTCGTCCCTAGGATTCTCCAGGCAAGAACGCTGGAGTGGGTTGCCATTTCCTTCTCCAATGCAGGAGAGTGAAAAAATAAAGTGAAGTCGCTTAGTCGTGTCCGACTCCTAGTGACCCCATGGACTGCAGCCCACCAGGCCCCTCCGTCCATGAGATTTTCCAGGCAAGAGTACTGGAGTGGGGTGCCATTGCCTTCTCTGCTCTAGATTGTTACCTACAGCAAATTCCCATTGACTATCTATTTTACATATGGTAGTATATATGTTTCCTTGCTACTCTCTCCATTAGTCCCACCCTCTTCTTCCATTCTATGTCTGTAAGTCTCTTCTTTATGTCTGCATATCCACTGCTGCCCAGTGAATAGGTTCATCAGCACCATCTTTCTATATTCCCTGTATATGCATTAATATACCATGTTTGTCTTTCTGACTTACTTCACTCTGTATAATAAGCTCTGGGTTCGTCTACCTCATTAGAACAGACTCAAATGCATCCCTTTTTATGGCTGAGTAATATTCCATTGCATATATGTACCACAACTTATTTATCTGTTCATCTGTTGATAGACATCTAGGTTGCTTCCATGTCCTAGCTCTTGTAAATAGTGTTGCAGTGTACATTGGAGTACGTGTGTCTTTTTCAATTTTGATTTCCTCAAAGTATAACACGCTTATTTTTTACTGACACAAATTACTTGTCTTTTGTGACTCTGCTTTTAATACCCATCTAGAATGAAATATTTTCAGGGAAATAAGAATCATTCTCTACAGATGTATCAGGTCTTTGAGAAGACCTCTAATTAGGAATATAAAGACCAAAATAAAGAAACAGACTTGAAAGAAGCAGAAATCTCATAGGAGAATAGAGGACCAGACTAGGAAGGTCCTCACCTTTATCTTCTAACCATTCTCTTGAATTTTACTTTTTCCTATCATGTTTTAATTTTTTCTGAATTTTCTTTTTCAGAAAGCATTCTTGTTTCATGTGTATAATATCATCTCAATTCTCTGAAAGTATTTATTACTGTTTTTTTGTACTTCCCTCTTTGGTTGATTTGTTGTTGTTATTGTTGTTTTAGGTGGTGCTTCCTACATTTATCTTAGAGAAGCGATCCTTGTTGGAAATGTATGCAGACTTTATGTCTCATCCAGACCTATTTATAGCCATCACTAATGGAGCTACAGCTGAGGACAGGATGATTCGTTTTGTTGAGTACTACCTTACTTCATTTCACGAAGGCCGTAAAGGAGCCATTGCTAAGAAACCATACAATCCTATCATTGGAGAAACGTTTCACTGTTCCTGGAGGATGCCCAAAAGCGAGGTAGCATCCAGTGTCATTAACAGCTCTTCTACCCAGGCCATCACAAATCATGTACCTCCATCAGAGGAGGCTTTGAACCAGATGGGTTCAGACTGTTACACAGTCAGATTTGTTGCCGAGCAGGTTTCCCATCATCCTCCAGTCTCAGGATTTTATGCTGAATGTGCAGAGAGGAAGATATGTGTAAATGCACATGTCTGGACTAAGAGCAAATTCTTAGGCATGTCAATAGGCGTGACAATGGTTGGGGAAGGTAAGTAGAAAAAATTATTCTCCAATTTTTCACATCAAACTATAGCCTTAAATTGGGGGAAGCTAGATAAATATTAATTGTAAATTTGAACTGTGTGTGTACTACTTTTTCCCCCAATTCCTAGTATGTTTTAGAATGTTGGTAGAGGGGAGAGGGTGAATCTATCAACAAATAAAAATTTCTTTTGCAATTTTTTTCCTGATTTTAAATGTAAATTATTTTTATTATAGAAAGTTTAGTAAACTTAGAAAAGTGTCAAGGTGAAAAAGTATGTCTAATTCCTTCATTCAGAGATAAATAAATATAGCTAGTATTTTGTATTTTTTCTATGTGTGTGTTCATACTTTCAGTTTTATAAAATTAGGATTCTCTCTATGTAGTTGTGTCCTCCTTTTTTGCAGTGAATATTTTCTCAAGTTATTGATAATGCTTTAAAACATAAAACATGTTTTTATTATAAATAGCACTCAAGAAATATTTTCTAGGTAAATCTATGTCTGTATCTTTTATATATCATAGGAAATATTAATAAAATATTTTAAAATATACTGCCAAACTTTAAATCTATTCCAGCACAAATGATTATAACAATTAAAAGAAATTGTTTTTAAAAGGAATTGTTTTCTTTTAATTTCTTTTAACAATTAAAAGAAGTTCTGTGTTTTTTGGCTAAGAATACAAAAAACAGATTAACAACAACAGACAAGTCTCCACAGAAATCATTGCAGAGTTAATGAAAATATAATGGAAGAAAAAAACTCTGCTATTTTAATGTCAAAGGAACACTCCTATGCATGAGAAAATTTGTTTTAAATATAAGCATGGTGTAGTTAAGCCTGTGACCCTAACATTTTGAGATTGTGTTTTTTTTAGCCCTGAAGAAAATATTTTATTCCCCTTACAAGCATTCCTCATCTTTAACACCTGTTGTGCTATGAGTCAGTTTCCAAGTAATGTTTCAAACTAATCAAATTTTTTATAACATAGTAAGATATTGTATTAAAAAAAAAAAAAGAGTTGGCTAACTCCGTTATAAGGTCTATCACATTAACCTTAGGCTCTTCACAAAGCAGTTTACTTATTTTAGAGATGAAAAACCTGAAGTCTGGTAGTGATGGAATGTGTCCAGAATCATAGAAATTAAGGCATAGTCAGATTAAGACCCTCATTCTTTGGCACACTCTCCCCAAGGCCAGTTACTCTTACCAGTTCATGAGACAGATAGTATCTGGTGGCTTCTCCCACTCTAAGAAAGGAAATACCTCAAGAAATGAGGAAAAGCATTAATAGCTTACTCATGTGTTAAACGAGAAGGTGGTATTGATATTTTTTTATTATTATTTAAGTGCTGGTTGTATATTCATAGATTTGTCTTTTTAAAATTAAATTACCATTGACACCTTCAACAGAAGGTAAATTAAATCAGAGAATGGAACTTCTCACAATTTATTTTACTCCTGTTAGCAGCTGTTTTTCTTTTAAAGTAGGAGGAAAATGTGTTTAATTATTAGATAAATGAGATTTTAGGATTCTTTGAATTTCAGTTATCCTAGCTAGTCTTATTTTCCTTTTCAATAATTACATATTTCTTGGACCTTAAATTCCATAATGAATGTTAACTTTTGTTAACTATATTCCTAGAAATAAAAGATCCTGAATCCAATTTATAAGGCCAAATGTTTTTAGAAAGGAACATGATTTCCTTTCCAACTTAGAATTAATCAAATTATTATCAAATACTTGAATAACCAAATATATATATGTCTCTGACATATATATACATATATATAGTCAGAGCTCCCATTATATATAAATATATACAAAACCATGTTTCTTTTCATGTGGCTCAATTTATTATCGCCCTGTGTGAAAACTACTACAAAAAATAGTTGCTGTTGCTTTATGTAAAGTAGACTGCTTTAGAATTCAATCTATTTGTCCTAAAAATTTGACTATATGAAAATATAATTTTTGCCCTTTTTTGTGAACATTAAGAACACAGTACTTGATGAGCATTTATTAAGAGAGAGATATCCTCAGAGTTCAAACTAGCAGTACATATCCAGTTCAGTGTTTATTTTGATGGTGAACTAGGTAATGAGCTTAGGTTAGTAATGTAATTAGCTCAAGTCTTCTCAATGTCTCTTAATCATCTGTGATAGATTGATTATTCATTAATGTAATTCCCTTTTTTCCCTGTAACTCTCTTTCATATATGTTTTTTAAAGTCATCTTTTAATATACTATCATTTAATATGGAACAAGCCCCATTAGAATATTGTTTGAAAACTGCCATTTCTAACTCTTGTAGCTTTGCCTTAAATATTTCAGAATTTGGCAAGCAAAATTACTATGATGACATTAGTTTATATCATAAAATAACTTTTTTCTATCTTAATATGCATAGAATAAAATGACGAACTCCCCCCATGTTGTTTGAGATTAAGTTCTATGTTATGTTAGATATTTAGTTGTTCTAAAAACTACTTTAAAAGTTATTAGTACTAGCTAAAGATCAGATCTTAGGATGATACAGTCTAGCATGGACTTAAATTCTGACTTGAAGTTTTATTTTATTTTTAGGAGCATTAGAGGGAATTTTGTTCCATGAACCCAAAGGGATAATAAGGTCATTATGAAAGTAACCTTGATTAACTGTTACCATGAATTGTTGTCAAATGTAATTGTAAATGAATCCAATTTCATCCAAAGCAAAAAGAAAATTAAGCAAAATTATGATGTTCCTTTACCAGGCAGAAGAAAATCCTAATATGGATTTTTCATAGCTATCTTTTTTTTGTTTGTTTTTTTTGTTTGTTTGTTTGTTTTTTAAACATACTATCCACCTTCATGTTTTCACATTCAGGTATTCTCAGTCTACTGGAGCATGGAGAAGAGTATACGTTTTCTCTGCCTTGTGCATATGCCCGGTCAATTTTAACTGTTCCTTGGGTAGAACTGGGTGGTAAAGTCAACGTCAACTGTGCAAAAACTGGGTACTCAGCCAGCATCACATTTCATACGAAGCCGTTTTATGGTGGCAAACTGCACCGGTAAGAATATTTTAGTGATATCTGGCTCTTATCAGTTTAATCTTGTATTATAACTCATTCATTTTCTGCTTTGTTTTTTGTGAAATGAGGTTGGATTTCTTTCATGTTTATTTTTTTAATATATTTCATCTTTGAAGGAATTCTGGAAATTATGATCTGATTTTAAAAATAGTGACAGATCTTTCTACTCTAATAAACTAGAACTCCTAACAAATGGTACGTTGTTTCTGGTCCAATTTCTGCTTTTAAAGTGATTCAGATTTGGACCGAGACTTCAGTAGAGGTAATATTGCTACAGATTAGGAAGAAAATATATCTACTAATCTATAAAGAATAATTCAAGAAGCACAATGATGGAAGTCAATATCTTCAGGCACCAGTACTGAATAATGGCTTTGTTCTGATTCCATCTAGGAATGGGCCAGTTATTATACTCCTTAATGGTTTGTTGGTCTCTTTAGCACTCGTCCAGATCACCCAACTACATGAAGACAAGTTTTCTAACAGGATCCTCAAAAGAATACCCCTTGTTTTAGCTTTTGATGTCTATTCTGATTATTCTGAAGTAGGGATAGTTTTCTTTACAGTTTGTATTAAAGAATAACATATAAAAGTATGTATGTTGATTTTGGGCCATTTCAAATAGTGTTTCTAGAACATTGGTGAATGTATGAATTTATGTTTGATAGATATCTAGGAGTGGAATTGTTGGGTCATAGGGAATGAAAATTTGACTTTATTATTGCAAAAAGTTTTCTTACATGGTTATACCAGAATGCACTAGCTTCGGTTATGTATGAAACTTTCAGTGTGTATAGCTATTTTACGTCTTTACCAGACAGCTAGTACTGAACAGTCTTAGAAGTGGAAAGATTTATTGACTCCCAGGCATTGAATGGGCCTTAAAAAATACGAATTTCAAAATACTGAAGCACAGAATTAAAAAAAAAAATCACTCAAACAGAACCACTGGAGATTATCAAAATAGTTGTCCTTTATCCTCAGAGAAGGTATTATTATGGTTCACATTTTGTCGATGATTTCCTGCCTTTGCTTTATGTTTACTGGTGAGCTTTCCCATTCATAACTTCCCTGGTGGCTCAGCTGGTAAAGAATCCACCTGCAATGTGGGAGACTTAGGTTCGATCCCTGGGTTGGGAAGATCTCTTGGAGAAGGGAACGGCTACCCACTCCAGTATTCTAGCCTGGAGAATCCATGGACTGTATAGTCCATGGGGTCGCAAAGTATTGGACACCACTGAAGGACTTTTACTTTCACTTTCCCACTCATAATCTTTTTTTGTTTCTAGTTGTGGCCTTTTCTGCCTAGAGAAGTTCCTTCAGCAATTATTGTAAAGCTGATTGGGTGGTGCTGAATTCTCTTAGCCTTTGTTTTTCTGTAAAGCTCTGAACAAGAGCCTTGCTAGGTAGAGTTTTCTTGGGTGTAGGTTTTTCCTTCTCATCACTTTAATATATTGAGCCTGCAGAGGTACAATATATCCTAGCTTGCAAAGCTTCTACTGGAAAAAATTAGCTGATAACCATACTGAGATTCCCTTGAGTGTTATTTGTTGCTTTTCATATTTTCTCTTTGTCTTTAATTTTTGTCAGTTTGATTAATATGTATCTCAGTGTGTTCCTCCTTGGGTTTATCCTGTATGGGACTCTGTGTTTCCTGGACTTGGGTCGTTATTTCCTTTCCCATATTAGGGAAGTTTTCTGTAATCTCTTCAAGTATTTTCTCAGGCCTTTTCTCTCTCTTCTCCTTCTGTGCTGTGCTGTGTTTAGTCACTGTCATATCCCACTCTTTGTGACCCCACCAGGCTCCTCTGTCCCTGGGGATTCTCCAGGCAAGAATACTGGAGTGGATTACCATGCCCTCCTCCAGGGGATCTTCCCAACCCAGGGATCGAACCCAGGTCTCCTGTATTACAGGGGAATTCTTTACCATCTGAACCACTAGGGAAGCCCTATTCTCTTCTGGGACCCTTCTCCTTCTGGGACCCCTATTATGCAGATATTGGTGCATGTAATGTCCTAGAGGTCTCTTAAACTGTCTTCATTTCTTTTCATTATTTTATCTTTATTCTGTTCTGCAGCAGTGATTTCCACTACTCTGTCTTCCAGCTCACTTATCTGTGCTTCTGCCTCATTTATTCTACTATTGATTTCTTCTAGTGTATTTTTCATTTCAGTTATTATGTTGTTCAACTCTGTTTGTCCTTCGTATCTTCCAGCTCTGTTAAACAATTCTATCTTCTTATTCTGTGCCTCTCTTCTTTTTCTGAGGTCTTGAGTCATCTTTACTATCTTTACTCTGAATTCTTTTTTCAGTAGATTGCCTGTCTCGTCATCACTTAGTTATTTTTCTGGGATTTTTTTGTTTGTGTTTCTTTGGATACTTGGAGATTTTTTTGATATGATAGTGATTGTGACAAGGGTGAGGTAATATCTTACTGTTTTTTGATTTGCATTTCTCTATTGGTTAGCAGTATTGAGCATCTTTTCATGTTGATGTTAGCCATCTGTATGCCATCTTTGGAAAACTGTCTATTTAGGTCTTTTGCCCACTTTTTGATTGGTTGTTTGAGTTTTTTTTGATACTGAGTTGTATGAGGTGTTTGTGTATTTTGGATGTTAACCGCCCCCCCCCTTTTTATTGGAGGTTAATTGCTATACAATGTTATGGTGTCAATCCCTTATTGATCAAATCATTTTCAAATATTTCTCATGTTCCATAGTTTTTCTTTTCATTTTGTTGATGGTTTTGTTTGCTGTGCAAAAGCTTTTAAATTTAATTAGTTCCCATTCATTTATTTTTGCTTTTGTTCCTTGTACTAATCCAAGAAAATACTGCTACAAGTTATGCTAAAAAGTGTTTCTCCTATGTTCTTCTCTAGAAGTTTTATGGCTTTAGGTCTTTAAATCATTTTGAGTTTATTTTTGTATATAGTGTGAGGGAAATACAGTAAATGTGAGTTTCTTTCTTCTTAAAGATACAGTCTTATCCACCCTGTCAAATTATAGCTTTTCCCAATGATGTTTTGATCTGCTACTGGTTAACTTCTGTATGAGCCCTTGAATTTGATATTTTTGGAGCTTTGTACAATTGATACTCCCTTTTTCCTCTAGGATAACCTTTCAGAAGTTTGAAAACACCTGTTGTGCACTCTCTTCATATTTAATAAATTGAGAGTTACACCTACATATTGGCTGTATGTATAGAATTTCTCCAGGGAGAAATCTTTAATATTATAAGGTTTTTAATAGTTATTGAAGACTTTCCTTTATTCATATTATTCAAGGTGTTGTTCTCCAGTGAATTCTCACGTTTTACAAGTGTTGCTCAATGAATAAAGAATTTCTCACATTCATTTAATTGAACTTGTATCTGCTCTATGAATTCTCTGGTACTCATCAAGAGTCTCCTGTTGAAGACTTCTTCCCATTCATTATGTATATAGGATTACTCCCCAATATGAATTGTCTTCTGTACATTGAGGCCAGAGCTCCAGCTAAAGGGTCTCCTACATTGATTTCAAAAATAGCATTTCTTCCTCGGAGTTCTCTGATGTCAATTAAGGTAGAGCTCTGGCTAAAGTCTACATTTACTGGCCATTTACACAATTACTACATTTGTAAATTGTGTAAATTATCTTGTATTACCTGAGTCAAGTAGTGATGAAAGACTTTCCCACATAAATCTCATTCATACAGGGTTTTTTAATATTTTTTTTTTTGGTATGGACTCTTTCATGTCGTTTAAGGAGTGAATGATTATAGAGAGTTGCCTCACAGCATTTGTCTTCATATAATTTTCCTCTTCTTTGTTTTCTCTTGTGCCATTTAACATATGAATGACTAATAAAGATTTTTCTCCAGGGTGAGTTCTCCCATGTCTATATTGAGTAAATAATGACTGGACTTCTTTTGAAATCATTATTATTTATCATAAGGCTTCTCTGTTCTGTGAACTCTTAACGCTCAGCAATACCCACTCTTCCTGATGAAGTCCATAATCATATCCTTTGACTTCCTGTGTCTGTATTTTTTAAAACTCAGCTGTTGTCTGTCTCACTCAGTATTCCCTGCTAGGAGCAGGCAGTAAACAAGCAAAGTAGAGATGTGCTGACGAGCCTGATGCCCACCAATGGCTGAATCTCCAAGGGCAGCTCCAGAGAGCAAATTAGCTGGATTAGGATTCAGGTTGGCGAGTGGGAGGAAAGGTGGCTAATTTTATAGTTCCTTTTTTCTCTGTATGTAATTTTCATAGACCTTCGATACAAAAATAGTTTCATTTATTTAACTACTTTGTAGCCACAATTTTGTTGATAACAGAATCTATTTTAAAAGTTAGAGGGACTTTAAAAGATAGGGCATGTTCAGCCTTCCTTTTATGATTTAACATTCCTATCATTATTATCTTTAGTGATATTTTTGTTGACAAATTCAATATTTATTCTGAAGGCAGTGGGAGCCAATGAAACTTTCAAACATTTAATGATATATTTTGTTTGTTTTACTTATTTTTATCTTTTCTTTTGTAATCATTTCAAACCCACAGAAGAGTTATAAAAATTCTCATGTCCCGTTTGCCTAGATTTCCAGTTGGTAACATTTTGTTACAACAGCCTTATCAAAATCTCTCTATATTTATACGCACATACTTTATTGTCATTGTTGTTTTATTGTTATTATTATTCCTGAAACATTTGAGAGTTAAAAACATCGTGACACTTTACCCCAAGTATTTCAGCCAGAATTTCCCAAGAACAGGAAAATGCTCTTACATAATTACTCTGTCCATGATATTCTGGACAAGAGTACTGGACTGGGTAGCCATTCCCTTCTCCAGGGGATCTTCACAACCCAGGGATTGAACCTGAGTATCCTGCATCGCAGGCAAATTCTTTACTGTCTAACCACCAGGGAAACCAACATAATCACGAATGTTGTCAAATTCAGGAAATATAAAATGATACGATACCATTATCTAATATATGCTACTGCTGCTGCTGCTAAGTTGCTTCAGTCGTGTCTGACTCTGTGCAACTCCATAGACAGCAGCCTATCAGGCTCCCCCGTCCTTGGGATTCTCCAGGCAAGAACGCTGGAGTGGGTTGCCATTTCCTTCTCCAATGCATGCAAGTGAAAAGTGAAAGTGAAGTCGCTCACTCAGTTGTGTCCAATTCTTCGCGACCCCATGGACTGCAGCCTACTGCCTGGATGGAAAATCTTCTGTCCATGGGATTTTCCAGGCAAGAGTACTGGAGTGGGGTGCCATCGCCTTCTCCAATCTAATGTATAATGCATATTAAATTTTTGTAAATTGGCCTGATAATTAGGGATGTATTCTCTCCTGACCCAGGATCATACATTACATTTTCTTGTTATATCCCTTTAGTCTCATTTAATTGGCAATATTTCTTCAGCCTTTCTTTGTCATTTATGACATTGACATTTTTGAAGAATACAGGCCGGTTTTATAAAATGCATCTCTTTAATTTGGGTTTGTCTTTTGTTTTAGGTTCAGGTTATACATTTTTTATAAGAATACAATATGAACAATGTTGTATCTGGAAGTGGTATGCTTCCCATCAATAAAAATCAATTTGGTGGCAGATAAAGATTAGATTAGGTGTGTGTGGGGGGACATTAAAAGTTGGGAGACCAGTTAGGCATTCAGAATGGACAGACTTCAAGGAGTAACTGACTGTTATAGGGGAAGCCAGTATATCTAAGATAAGTTTGGATGATGACCTAGTTATCTATGGATTGTAATAAACCTCTCTAAAATTTAGTGCTGAAACAGCAATTTATTATTATCTTTATAGTTTTGTGGATTGGCTATGCTCAGTTAGGTGATTCTCACATGGCATCTTTCATGTGGTTGTAGTTGGGCCTTGATTTGGCTTCAGTTACCTAGAGGCTTGAGCCAGCTGAGTATCAAAAGCAGCTCAGTCACATGGGAAGCAGGAGAGCTGGCTGTTGACCAGGGCCTCAGCTGGGGCTGTAATCCAAGGGGGACTGCATGTGGCCTTTCCACATTATTGGAGCTTCTCTTATCTTGACATCTGGGTTCCTAAGAGGGAAGGAGTATCCAAAACCAAGAATTTCAAAAGCCTTACTGGCTTTTGATACCTGGTGTTCATACTTTGACTTTTTGAAGACTTCTAATAATTTTAGATAGATATCCTTGGTTTGTTAATGACCAGTCATTATATTTGCCATCTTATTTCTTTTAATATTTTACTTAAGTTGGCTTCTTTTCTCCTTTTGTATCTTTTAACCTGTCCACAAGGCCTTTTTGTTACCTGGAAGTATACTTTGGTTGACTCTAGAGTTTCCTCATTTTTTCCACTGAGATTTCACTTAAAACCAATGATTTCACTTAATTTTGCATTTAAAAGATTAATATTAGAAACAGGCTTCTCTATTTTGATATCTTTTCTTTGATTTTACAGAATATTTTAACTTAGGCTCTCTTTGGTGTCTTTATTAGCCATGCCTCCCTCCTCAGACATAGCCTAGTTTTTTACTGCTATCTGCAATCAAGCAGACACATTATCTGCTGTCTGCATTTGGTATAAATATATTATCTTCCACTTGCCTTTCCTTACTCCCTCATTTTCCACAGCTATCTCTGATGGAGCCAAACAGGCCTAGTTAACTGTTCCTCATGCCCTTTTCCATATCCTGATCCCATTTTCCATTTTAAAATATACGTAGTGGTATAATGTCATTAAGATTGTGTCAGCTAACTGCTAAGTGGCACACTGAAGATATAGAAAAGAAAAAAAAAAAACAACATCTGCCTTCAAGAAGCTTTTGTTTTTCAGTTGCTAAGTTGTGTCTGACTCTTTATGACCGCGTGAACTGTAGCACACCAGGCTTTCCTGTCCTTCTCTATCTCCCAGGGTTTCCTCAAACTTGTGTCCATTGAGTTGGTGATGCCATCTAACCATCTCATCCTCTGTTGACCCTTCTCCTGCCCAGTCTTTCCCAGCATCAGAGTCTTTTCCAACAAATTGGCTCTTCACATCAGGTGGCCAAAATATTGGAACTTCAGCTTCAGCATCAGTCCTTCCAGTGTATACTCAGGGTTGGTTTCTGTTAGGATTGACTTGTTTGATCTCCTTGGTGTCCAAGGGATTCTAAAGAGTCTTCTCCAGCCTCACAGTTTGAAAGCATCAATTCTTCGGTATTCAGCCTTTATGGTCCAGCTCTCACGTCCATACATGACTACAGAAAAACCATAGCTTTGACTACACCTACACAGTCCATATGTGGACTTTTGTCAGCAAAGTGAGGTCTCTGCTTTTTAATACGCTGTCTAGGTTATCATAGCTTTTCTTCCAAGGAGCAAGTGTCTTTTAATTTCATGGCTGCAGTCATAGTCCACAGTGATTTTGGAGCCCAAGAAAATAATATCTGTCATTGTTTCTACTTTTCCCCATCTGTTTGCCATGAAGTTTTGGGACCATATGCCATGATCTTAGTTGTTTGAATGTTGAGTTTTAAGCCAGTTTTTTTTCACTTCACTCTTTCACCCTCATCAAGAGGCTCTTTTTAGTTCTTCTTTGCTTTCTGCCATTAGAGTGGTATCACCTGCCTATCTAAGGTTGTTGATATTTCTCCCGGCCATCTTGATTCCAGCTTGTGAGTCATCCAGCCTGGTATTTTGCATGATGTACCCTGTATATAAGTTACATAAGCAAAGTGACAGTGTACAGCCTTGACATATTCCTTTCCCAATTTGGAACCAGTCTGTTGTTCCATGTCCGGTTCTAACTATTGCTTCTTGACCTGCATACAAGTTTCTCAGGAGACAAGTAAGGTGGTCTGGTATTTGAATCTCTTTCAGAATTTTCCACAGTTTGTTGTGATCCACGCTGTCAGAGGCTTTAGTGTAGTCAAATGAAGCAGAGGATTTCTTTTGAATTCCCTTGCTTTTTCTATGATCTAAAGGATGTTGGCAATTTAATCTCTGGTCCTGCTGCCTTTTCTAAATCCAGCGTGTACATCTGGAAGTTCTCTGTTTACGTACTGTTGAAGCCTTGAAGAATTTTGAGCGTTACTTTGCTGGCATGTGAAATGAGCGCAATTGTATTGTAGTTTGAACATTCTTTGGCATTGCCCATCTTTGGGATTGGAATGAAAACTGACCGTTTGCAGTCCTGTTGCCAGCAAATTTGGAAAACTCACAGTGGTACTCAATATATCAAGAAGCTTAGACATTCTAGTATTAGAATTCAGGACCCTATCTTTGGAAAGCATTTGTAAGGCTTTTAGAAAAAACTCATGTATAACAGACAGTTAAAAATAACATCTGTTATTATAATAAACATGGTGATGGAAAAGGATGAGTATTCTCATGTAGTGGCATTAAGTAACGTGATAGGACAGTGTGTCCTGTAGTTGTTCTGCATAAAATATAATTATCTTTCATGTGGTGTTTCTTATATACATATCAATAAAACCCAAAGCTGAAATCTTAACTTTCAGTCTTTAAATAAAAGCTTCCTGTATGAAGCCAAGTTAATATATCCAGTGATTTTCTAGTATTCTATGGGCTTCCCAGTTGGCGCTAGTGATAAAGAACCCACCTGCCAGTGTAGGAGACATAAGAGACAGATTCAATCCCTGGGTTGGGAAGATTCCCTGGAGGAGGGCATGGCAACCCACTCCAGTATTCTTACCTGGAGAATCCCCTGGACAGAGGAGCCTGGCAGGCTGACGTCCATAGAGCTGCACAGAGTAGGGCACAACTGAAGCGACTTAGCACGTGTGTATGCATGGCCTATCTCTAGCATGGGCAGTTCTTGTTCCCTGCCCCATTTCTTGTCATGATGATCTTGCTATGTAACTGCAGTAAGGAGCAAAGATTCCATGTAACCCAGCATGCTTGTTACTTCTCAAGTGGAAAGGCTTGTGACAGAGATAATAACTTGAGAGATTGTGGCAATAAAAGAAAGATCAAGTGAGAAATGGATTATTATCCCTAAGTTTGCAGAATATAGTTTTGAGTGTGTCTGGTTATAAGATGGAAGAGGTAAGTGTTTAGTGCCATTTCTTTATATCCTGTTTGGTTAGATATACATTTTCAAGGAAGGAAACAATGTTGGCAGATAGGATCAGAGAAGAAACATGGATGTCACAAAAATCAGGGAAAACCCCTTAGCAGCATAGTTATTTAAGTTCATATGCTTTGAATTATAACCCAGAGTTCCCACTTCTGCTGTAATCTAGCAGACTTAGTGTTCTTTGTGTCTGCTGCTGCTGCTGCTGCTGCTAAGTCGCTTCAGTCGTATCCGACTCTGTGCAACCCCATAGACTGCAGCCCACCAGGCTCCCCCGTCCCTGGGATTCTCCAGGCAATAACACTGGAGTGGGTTGCCATTTCCTTCTCCAATGCATGAAAGTGAAAAGTGAAAGTGAAATCGCTCAGTCATATCCGACTCTTAGCAACCCCATAGATGGTAGCCCACCAGGCTCCCCCGTCCATGGGATTTTCCAGGCAAGAATGCTGGAGTGGGGTGCCAGTGCCTTCTCCATCTTTGTGTCTAATTAGCTACAGTTATGCCTAGGTATTTATTTTTTTCTAACTTTTGATTTTTGATGTTTGGTCTGCTCTTGGATTCTAAACCCTAGTACACCTTCATCTCTAAGATCTGGTTCATTTGCTTATTGGCTCCTGTGCTGTTGTTGATGTTGTTGATGTTTAGTCACTGAGTCAGGTCTCATCCTTTTGCCCCGCCATGAACCCCATGGAGCCTGCCAGGCTCCTCTCCATGAGATTTACCAGGTGACAATGCTGGAGTGGGTTGCCATTTCCTTCTCCAGGGGATCTTCCTGACCCAGAGATCGACCCAGTGTCTTATGCACCGCAAGCAGGTACTTTACGACTGAGCCACCAGATAGCCCATTGGCTCCTATACCTTTGCCTTGAGTTTTGAATTTGTAGGCCATTCACTTCTCCTGATTAAAAGCTTTGGATTCCTTAAATTCAACATATCCTTCTGGTTCCCAGGCCCTTGACTTATATCTGACAAATGCTACTTCGGGTTCCTGAGCTGTCACCTGAACATGGGCTTGGGTCCTTTGGATTCCCTTTTGAATCCAGATAAACCATAATCCCTGGTACACTGACCAGACCCTAATATTTGCTCACTATTCTTTGAGTTCTTAATCTTTGTCTAGTCTTACCCTGTTGTTTGTGTCCAACAGTGAACATAGAGTACTTCATTAAAAATAATTAGACCTGTTTTCTATTCCAACCTTCATTTGAGCTGCATCCTATCTGTCTGTTGATAAACCAGCCAGATAATCCTTCATTAAACTTTGAACAGTAGTGCTTGAGCACTCTCAGAGTTTTGTGTTGCTGGCAATAATTTTTGTATGCCAGTGCTCTTTTTAAGAGAATTATAAAATTTTTAATATATCTTATTTTTTCTATCTCTTATTATCTGGTTTCTGTATTTAACTTAAAATTAAGCGTATGTGATTTTATACAGAATTTATGTATTCAGAATTTCAAATTTTCTAAACTTTTTTTTTAATTTAAAAATTATTTATTCATTGATTTATTTTTGGATGCACTGGGTCTTCATTGCTTTGTGTGGGTTTTTTCCTAGTTGCAACAAGTTGGGGCTACTCTTCGTTGTAGTGCATAGTCTTCTCATTTCAGGGTCTTCTCTTGTTGCAGAGCACAGGCTCTAGGGCCCATAGGTTTTAGCAGTTGTGGTGCGCAAGGTTAGTCACTCTGTGGTATGTGAGATCTTCCTGGGCCAGAGACTGAAGCCATGTCTCCTGCATCAGCAGGCAGATTTTTATCCACTGCACCACCAGAGAAATCTAGGGACTTTAATTTTTTAAATAAATAGGACTAGTTCTTTTTTAAAAAATGTTGAATAAGCTATAGTGTTGTAACATTTTTTTTTAACCCTGCCCCTAGTGTTTTAACATTTTTGACTGTAATAAAAAAAAGTTAATATTTTTCATATTCCTACTTAGTTTTAATGTTATAATAGTTGTTTGTAGCAGAAATTAAAATATCATACTTTGTGATCATTTATGGTAAGTCTAGTTTAATTCCCAGTATTCTTTCTAAAATTAAGTTAATATTATTTGAAAAAATTATCTTAGAAACTATCATGGATTTACAAAGACCCTGACTTTGGCACTGACAAATTGAAGCGAATTGTGTAACTATTTTAAGCAGAATTCACAAAGTACATTCTTGGGGTTTTAAAATCCCTAAGAAACAAGCACAGTATTACTTACTAAAGCTTTTTTTTTATTTTCCTGCCTGCTTCTAGGGTTACAGGTGAAGTAAAGCACAACATCACCAACACTGTTGTATGCAGAGTGCAGGGGGAATGGAACAGCGTTCTTGAGTTTGCTTACAGCAGTGGAGAGACAAAATACGTGGACTTGACTAAATTGGCAGTGACGAAGAAAAGAGTAAGACCTTTGGAGAAGCAGGATCCATTTGAATCCAGGTGTGTCATCCTTGCATCCATCAGGAAAGAGTCAGAAAGTCTAGATCTTAATTTAAGCCTTTTCACTAATTTCTAACCCTTGGCAAGTCACTTCACCACTTTAGATAAGCTTCCTCATCTCTAAATTGAAAGTATTGGTCTGATCTCATGGTTGTAAACACTGTACCAGCTATGACATTATGTGTACATAATCACATTTTAGTAAAAATAAAACATTTGTAAACTGAACAAAAGTACTAACTTTTAGCAGTTAAAGGATCACTATCTTTGTCATACAAACTCTTACAAATTATTAATAAAAAGAGAGGTACCCTAATAGGAAAATGGGCAAAGGCATAAAGAGGTAGTCCACAAAAATAGAAGAAAACAATACCCACTAAGAAAATGGAAAGTTGTTCATTATAATTAGAATTCAAAGAAATACAAATTAACAGAAAGACAAAAAAATTTTTTTAAATAGTATCTTTTTTGGGAAAAAGTGAATAGACATTTTCATATTGTTGGTTCGAGAGGTAAACTGATACAACCTTCCTAGAAGGTATTTTGGAAATATATGTCATAGGCCTTTAAAAGTAAATGAAATGGGGGGCTTCCCTGGTGGTCCAGTGACTCCATGCTCCAAATGCAGGGGCCTGGGTTCAGTCCCCAGTCAGGGAACTAGATCCCTCATGCCACAACAAAGATCAAAGATCCAATGTACTGCGACGAAGACCCATCACACCAACTAAGTAAATGAATAAAAATAAATATTAAGAAAAAAGATAATGAAATGGAGCTTCCCTGGTTGCTCAATGGCAAAGAATCCTCGTGCCAATGCAGGAGATAATGGGTTCAGTCCCTGGTCTGGGAAGATCTCACATGCTGCAGAGCAACTAAGCTCATAGGCCACAACTATTGAGTCTGTACTGTAGAGCCCAGGAGCCACAAATACTGAAGCCCATGTGCTCTAGAGCCCATACTCCACAACAAGAGAAGCCACGGCAATGAGAAGCCCAAGCTCCGCAACTAGAGAGTAGCACTCGCTTGCCGCACCTAGAGAAAAGCCCATGCAGCGATTAAATGATTTTTCTAAAAAGTAAATAAAGTAGCTCTATATGTGTTAATAAGGTAGTCTCCAGAATGTATTGGCAGTAGTTGCTTCCAGAGAGGAATACTGGGGTCTAGGCTTTCCAGGTGGTGCAATGGTAAAGAATCTGCCTGCCAATGAAGGAGACGCAGGAGATGTGGATTTGATCCTTGGGTCAGGAAGATTGCCTTGAAGAGGAAATGGCAACCCAATCCAGTATTCTTGCCTGGAAAATTCCATGGACAAAGGAGACAGGTGGGCTGCAGTCCCTGGGGTCACAAAGAGTCAGACACAACTGAGCCTCTTATTCATCTCTCTGATAAGAAACAGACTTACTCTTCACAGAATGCCCTTTTGTACTGTTTAAATTTTATATCACATGTAAGTATTACTGTATCAAATATAAGGAAGCATTAACCATCTTAAATGAAGTCGCTCAGTCGTGTCCGACTCTTAGCGACCCCATGGACTACAGCCTACCAGGCTCCGCCATCCATGGGATTTTCCAGGCAAGAGTACTGGAGTGGGGTGCCATTGCCTTCTCCAAAGATCACATAAATGGAACCAAACCATTTATAAGCAGATGTTTAGTACCCATTATGCAAAAACTCAGGTTGGTTCAAAAAATAAAACAGTAGTGATTGAAAAAAAAATTCTTATTTAGGATTATTTAGGATTTATTTAGGAGCATGCATCAAGGTTTGGTTTGTGGACCCCTGGGGCCCTTGATATTTGTACCAGGTGTTTACAAGTTGAGAAAGCTTTCTTAATAATGCTAAAATATTATTTGCCTTTTTCACTCTGTTGGCACTTGCATTGGTGGTACAAAAGCAGTGGTGGGTAGCACTGCTGGGCCTTAGCACCGTTCAAGGCAGTGGCATCAAACTGTAAAAGTAATGGTGGTATTCCTTGCTGCCCTGCAGTTTTTTTTCTTTTCTACGTTGCAGTTTTTTCAAAGCCATTTTCTTTTAAAAATGTCCTTGAAAAGCAGTACAGATTATTAGTTTTGTTAGATCTGGAACATTCATTACCTACCTTTTTAAAAAATATTCTTCATGACACATTTGAAGTATACACAAAGCACTTGTGGGAGATTATGAAGTACACTGATTATCTGAAGGAAGAGAACTTGTGCAACTGATGGAGTTCCAACCAAACTACCCTTTCTTGAAGCACCATTTTTACTTAGATGATTGACAGACAGATTAAGACTATTAAAATGTTAATATTGGGAAGACATTTTTCTTGTAAATGAATGTTGTAAACATGGCATTTAAAGGAAAACAATTGGCAATATTTTTTTTTTTTGCTAATAATAAAATTTAAATGGAAACAACCTAACCATTCATTGACAGATAAATGGATAAGCAAGTTGTGATGTGTATTTATAATGAAATATTATTAAGAAGGAAAGGAACCCCACCATTTGTGATAACATGGACGGACCTTGAGGGCATTATATGAAGTGTCAGAGAAAGAGCAAATACTCTGTGGTCTCACTTATACAATTGTTAGTATTTTTTTTTGTATTGTATGATAATACTCCCAGTATTTTTATAATTGGGAGTATTATTCAACCATAAAAAGAATGAAATCTTGCCATTTGAGACAACATGAGTGGATCTTGAGAACATTATGCCAAGTGAAATGTCAAATATGTAAAGACAAATACTGTATGATATTACTTATATATGGAATCTTAAAAAAAAAAAAGCTCACAGATACAGAAAACAGAGATTGGCATTATTGCCAAAATGCCAGAGGTGGGCACCTGGGCAGTGAGAAATGAATGAAGTAGGTCAAAAGGTACAAATTTCCAGTTTTAAAATAAATGTGATGAGGACATAATGTACAGCATAGTGGCTATAGTTAATACTGTACTGGATAATTGAAAGTTGCTAAGAAAGTAGTTCTTAAAAGTCTTCATCACAAGAAGAAAATGTTTTTGGTAATTATGTATGGTGATGGAGGTTGACTAGACTTATTGTGGTGAACATTTCGTAGTAATACAAATACTAAATTACTATGTTGTATACCTGGAACTAACACGGTGTTATATATCAACCATATATTTCAACAAAACTTTTTAAAAAAAATTCTTAGAAAGGAAGCCAGATTGTCGTTACCAGAAATGTGGGGTAGGGAGTTAAGGAATTGGATGAAAGTAGTCAAAACATACAAACCTCCAGTTATAAGATAAACAAGTACTGGGAATGTAACGTACCCCATGATGATTGTAGTTAATACTGCTGTTTGGTATATTTGAAATTGGTTGAGAGAATAGATCCTAAGAGTTCTCATCTCAAGAAAGAAAAAAAATTTTTTCTGTTTCTCTGATTTTGTGTCTATATGAGAGGATGAATCTTAACTTCTTGTGGTAATCATTTCACAATATATGTAAATCACATCATTATGCTGTACTCCTGAAACTTATACAGATCTGTATGTCGATTGTATCTTAGTAAAACTTGAGGGAAAAAATGAAGCTTTTAAAGGCAAATATCAAAATTTTAGGAAACTTTTATCTGTCGCAATGAATTGAAAGCTTCCCTAGTAAAGAGTTTTCTGATGAAATTAGTGATGAAACTAATGAAGGTGATTTTTTAAAATATGACATAATAAAATATGTCAACATCTGGAAGATAATTTTTTTCAGATGATCACTGCATGATAATTATAAAATTATGCATGGATAAAAATTCCATTCAAGATACAAATTAAACCAATGGATTTTCATGTATCAGAGTATGAAAAATTCATTGACATTTTTCAGTTTCCACATTGCAGCTAATCTTTTAAGAACTACCACTTTCTGAGTTTTAATATAATAACAAAGAATTGAGTTATTTGAAATAGCTATTAAAATACCCTTCCCGTTACTAACTATATATCTTTGTGAGGCCATATTTTCTTTATATACTTTAACTGAAACAATATATATCACAATAGATTGAATGTAGAAGCAGATATGAGAATCTGGCTGTTATTGAACCAGGTGTTTAAGAGATTCTCTATGCTAAACTTGTATTATAGATTTTTTTGTCTGCATTCCTGGGGGTTATTGGTTTTTTGTTTTCTTTGGGAGAAAAATTTTAACCACAAATTTAATATCTTTAGTACCTAGGGCTACTGAGGTTATCTGCTTCTTCTTGAGCAAACTTTGGTAGTTTTTATATTTGAAAGACTTGGTTCAATTTTTCAAATTTATTGATAAGCATTTTATAATATTTGCTTATTTTTTAATGTTTGTAGGCTCTATTGTGATGATGTCACACTCATTCTTTGTATTCATGATTCTTTTCTTGATCAATGTGATTAAAGGTTCATTAATTTTACTCAAGAACTAGTTTTTGGTTTCATTGATTTCTATGTTTCTGTTTTCTTTTTCATTGATTTCTGCTCTTATTTCCTTTTTTCTCCTTATTTTATGCATCGTTTGCTCTAACTTTTTATAGTTTCTTAAAATAGAAGTTAGGTAAAGGTCAGCAAACTTCTTTTGTTAAAGGCTCAGTTCAGTTCAGTCGCTCAGTTGTGTCCACCTCTTTTCGACCCGATGGACTGCAGCATACCAGGCTTCCCTGTCCATCACCATCTCCTGGAGCTTGCTCAAATTCAGTTCCATTGAGTCGGTGACACCATCCAACCATCACATCCTCTGTTGTCCCCTTCTCCTCCTACCTTCAGTCTTTCCCAGCATCAGGCTCTTTTCCAATGAGTCAGTTCTTTGTATCGGGTGGCCAAAGTACTGCAGCTTCAACTTCAGCATCAGTGCTTCCAATGAATATTCAGGATTGATTTCTTTTAGGATTGACTGGTTTGATCTCAGAATGAATATCTTAAGCTTGATGGACTAGATAGTCTCTACCACAGCTCAGTTCAGCCATTGTAGCATGAAAATAGCCATAGACAAAAACAGATAGATGTTGCTATATTAAAACAAAAGTCTGCTTACAAAAATGAGCATTAGACCATAGTTTACTCCTGGTTTGGCTTCCGGGATAGGTCAAATGGCACCCCACTTCAGTACTCTTGCTTGGAAAATCCCATGGACGGAGGAGCCTATTAAGCTGTAATCCATGGGGTCGCTAAGAGTCGGACACGACTGAGCAACTTCACTTTCACTTTTCACTTTCATGCATTGGAGAAGGAAATGGCAACCCACTCCAGTGTTCTTGCCTGGAGAATCCCAGGGGCAGGGGAGCCTGGTGGGCTGCCGTCTATGGGGTCGCACAGAGTCGGACACGACTGAAGTGACTTAGCATAGCATAGCTCAAATGGTAAAGAATCTGCCTGCAATGTGGGAGACCTGGGTTTGATCCCTGGTTTGGGAAGATCGCCCGGAGAAGGGCATGGCAACCCACTCTAGTATTCTTGCCTGGAGAATCCCATGGACAGAGGACCCTGGTGGGCTACAATCCATGGGGTCACAGAGAGATAGGACTGAAGCGACTTAGCATGGACACACCACTGTGAATATTCTTGTGCAAATATTTTTGTGGACATGTTTTCATATCTCTTGGGTAAAACACCTCAGAGTGGAATTGCTGGTTTGTGTGGGTTTTATGTCTAACTTTTCACATAACTGCCTGTTTTTCAAAATGGCTGCACCATTTTACATTTCTGCCGGGAACATATGAAGGTTCCAGTTCTCATCCTCATCAACATTTGTTATTGCCTGTCTTATTTAATATACCCATTCGAGCTGGTCTGAAATAGTATCTCACTGTGATTTTAATTTGTATTTCCTTAATGGCTAATGATGTTGAACATGTCTTTATGTGCTAGTTAGCCATTTGTATATCTTCTTTGTTGAAATGTGTACTTATAAATTTTGCCCATTTTTTAAATTGAACTGTTTGTCGTCTTATTGTGTTATAGGCGTTCTTTATAAATTCTGGACACAATTCCTTTGTTGGGTATGTGTTTTGTAAATATTGTCTCCTCATCTATTGCTCGTCTTTTCATTTTCTTAATGGTGTTTTTTTCAGTAATAAGTTTTTATTTTGATGAGGTGAGACTATCAATGTTTTCTTTTATAGATTATGGTTTTGGTGTTGTAGCTAAGAAATCTTTGCCTAACCCAAAGTCTCAAAGATTTTCTCTTAGATCTTCTTCTTAGTTTTATTGTGACATGAGAGTCTAAGGTCACATTTTTGTACGTGGATATCCAGTTTTTTCAGCACCATTTGTTGAACAGACTATACTTTCCCCAAGAATTGTCTTGGCAGTTTTCTTTTGCTTGAAGTCTGTTGAGCTTCCCCTTCCCTGTGCTGTGCCTGCAAATGCTCTTTAACTAGTCAGTTGGAGTGCTCGTAGTGTTCCCCTCATTAGTTTGCCTGCTCTCAGGAATCACTGTCCTGTGCTGCCTTTTGTTCAATATCTGAAAACCATTGTTTCAATATATTTTTGTCTAGTTTCCTAGCTGATTAAAAGTGGGAGGGTAAATATGGTGCCCCTTATTTCATCATGTCCAGAAGCAGAAATGGTGTCTTCTGTTTCAGCTTTTTAAATATTTATTTCTCTTTTTGCTTCTTATTTCCTAAATTTCTTTAAAATAAAATCTTGGTTATATAACTTGGGAAAAAATACATTATTTTTAATTTAAAAAGAAGCAGAAACAGCAGCATCTTGGACATTAACATCAGCAACATAGTATGTATTCTTATAACTTGTGTGAAATTATAGATATGATTCAGGAAATGTAATTTATGAAAATTACTGTTAATTTTGCAGGTATCCATTCTTTTTTTTTTGAAGAATGTTTGTAAAGCATGTGGTTTTCTAATTTCAGGCGATTGTGGAAAAATGTGACAGACTCTCTGAGGGACTCGGAAATCGATAAAGCCACAGAGCATAAACGTACCCTGGAAGAACGCCAGAGAACTGAAGAAAGGCATCGAACTGAAACAGGCACACCTTGGAAAACCAAATATTTTATTAAAGAGGTATATGTCCTATATGCCTTCAGACTAAAACTCATTATCTACATAATGAGAACTTTAACTTAGGAGGCTTTTTTGACTTATTAATAGGTACATATCTTTGTTTCTAAAAATAGTCCAGCTTAACCATGAGCTTTTTTGTGACGTTTTTACAATTTGTCAGAATAGTTTACCAGCAGTTCTGAAGTAGATTTAGGGATTTAAATTCGCCACAAAATACTAAGATTAATCTTTAATCTTAATAATGAATACACAGTTAAGTTTGTTGCCATTGTACCACAACAGTGAAATTTTTTCACTTCTAAAGATCACATTTTAAGGGATACATGAAAAAATTAGCCACACAGAGGACAGTGAAGGGGCTAAAATCTTTACAGTGCTTAAGGATAAAAGAATGAAATGGTGAGTGTTTAGACTGAAAACAGAAAATTGGGGCCGTTTATTATAGCTTTCTTCAAATATATATAGGCTTTCACATAGAAGTTTTTTGTCAACTTGGATAGCAGACTTGAGCCAGGCCTAGATCTAGGAGCTTAACATAAGAAAGAATTGTTTATCAATAAAAATATCCAATAATAACAAGTGTACATTTTATAGTAATGTGTTCCCATCACTAAGCTCATATAAGAGACCAGAGCTTATATAGAAGAGTTTAATTCACTGGTTTTGCAGTTAAGACTAAATGATTTCTAAAGTCTTTTCTAAATTTAAAGGTTTTGTTTTGTTTATTACTGTTTGGTAGAACTCAGAGTAAGGTGAATAATGGACCAGAGCCAATGCCAAAAAAAGTTTTCTTGTCCGTAGCCAAGTCTAAGGAAACTCATTGAATTTCAATTGGTCTGTCAGGAGAAAATCTGGAAAAATAATTTGAATATGAATTTTGCATAGCTATTACTCTTAAAAGCACATCATTCATTATAGTAATTTCATTGCTTTAATTTTTCTCATCTTTGGATATCTGATATAAATACCAACTGTTTTCATGGATAGGAATTGAAGGGAAAGTCCTTTTCATCTATTTTTATATGAAAACATAAAACCATTGTAATTACTCTGCAAGATTGAAGTTTGGTAACCTTGGATTTTTTTCATTTCAAGCTCACTAAGAAAGCAGATATACCAAACACAGGAAAAATTTTCTAAGGGAAGATTTCTATAAATCATTAAAAATGAACTCTATTGGCTAAGAGCAAGACACTGTAATGATAAAAGATGCAACCAAATTTAAGACAGGCCTCCTGTATCTTTCAACTAACATGACATGGAAACATGCTACTTCTTATTCATTCTTTATTTGACAGATTATTATTAAGAGCCTACCACTTAATACCATTATTATATTTTATGATGTTGAATAGACAGATGTAGAAAGTGGTAGCAAGATATGGCAATTGTCCAGTAAAATAGTGATTTTCTTTCCATCTAAGTAATCTTAACCAGCTGCTTGATGGAACAGTAGATTGGAGATGCTGACTCACATTTGGGCCCCTTCAGGTGGTAAGATGTAAGATGACTTTCTAAATGGTGTGCCATGGCAGGGTGCTACAAAATAGATACGTAAGATTTTATGACAAATATTGATTGCCTAAACTCATGGAGAAGAGAAGTGAAAGGCAAAGGAGAAAAGGAAAGATATACCCACCTGAATGAAGAGTTCCAAAGAATAGCAGGGAGAGATGAGATAAAACCTTCCTTAGTGATCAATGCAAAGAAATAGAGGAAAACAATAGAATGGGAAAGACTAGAGAACTCTTCAAGAAAATTAGAGATACCAAGGGAACATTTCATGCAAAGATGGGCACAGTAAAGGACAGAAATGGTATGGACCTAACAGAAGTAGAAGATATTAAGAAGAGGTGGCAAGAATACACAGAAGAACTAAACAAAAAAATCTTCATGACCCAGATGATCACGATGGTGTGATCACTCACCTATAGCCAGACATCCTGCAGTGTGAAGTCAAGTGGGCCTTAGGAAGCATCACTATGAACAAAGCTAGTGGAGGTGATGGAATTCAGTTGAGCTCTTTCAGATCCTAAGAGATGATCCTGTCAAAGTGCTGCACTCAATATGTCAGCAAATTTGGAAAACTCAGCGGTGGCCACAGGACTGGAAAAGGTCAGTTTTCATTCCAATCCCAAAGAAAGCCAATGCCAAACAATGTTCAAACTACCACACAATTGCACTCCTCTCACACACTAGCAAAGTAATGCTCAAAATTCTCCAAGCCAGGCCTCAACAGTATGTGAACCATGAACTTCCAGATGTTCAAGCTGGTTTTAGAAAAGGCAAAGGAACCAGAGATCAAATTGCCAACATCCATTGGATCATCGAAAAAACAAGAGAGTTCCAGAAAAACATCTGCTTTATTGACTATGCCAAAGCCTTTGACTGTGTGGATTACAACAAACTG
Organism: Bison bison bison; assembly: GCF_000754665.1. NCBI lineage: Eukaryota > Metazoa > Chordata > Mammalia > Artiodactyla > Bovidae > Bison > Bison bison. The sequence goes on along the minus strand of NW_011494604.1, from coordinate 3,627,271 downwards.
TGGAAAATTCTTAAAGAGATAGGAATACCGACCACCTGACCTGCCTCCTAGAAACCTGTATTCAGGTTAAGAAGCAACAGTTAGAACCAGACATGGAATGACAGACTGGTTCCAAATAGGGAAAGGAGTACGTCAAGGCTGTATATTGTCACCATGCTTATTTAATTTATATGCAGAGTACATCATGAGAAATGCTGGACTGGATGAAGCACAAGCTGGAATCCAGATTGCTGGGAGAAGTACAAATAACCACAGATAAGCAGATGACACCACCACTATAAAGAAAGCTGAGCACCAAAGAATTGATGCTTTTAAACTGTGGTGTTGGAGAAGACTCTTGAGAATCCCTTGGACTGCAAGGAGATCCAACCAGTCCATCCTAAAGGAAATCAGTTCTGAATATTCATTGGAAGGACTGATGCTGAAGCTGAAACTCCAGTACTTTGGCCACCTGATGCAAAGAACTGACTCATTTGAAAAGAC
>NW_011494604.1:3591380-3626688 GCF_000754665.1 Bison bison bison | reverse complement strand
CTCATTTGAAAAGACCCTGATGCTGGGAAAGATTGAAGGTGGGAGGAGAAGGGGACGACACAGGATGAGATGGTTGGGTGGCATCACTGACTCAATGGACATGAGTTTGAGTAAACTCTGAAAGTTGGTGATGGACAGGGAGATCCAGCGGGCTGTGGTTCATGGGGTTGCAAAGAGTCAGACACAACTGAGCAACTGAACTGAACTGAAGCTCATGGAACAGTCAAGTCACATCCTGTGTATGACAGGACCATGGCTTGTGCTGTGAGAAGCACTGCAGAGTATAAATGAGGCTGATGAACTAGCTGAAGCTGGTACCCCAAGGTTCATAACAACTTTGGAGTTCTTGCCATCAGGTATGGCTCTTTGCTAAGAAAAATCATATTACTGATAAGTCTGTTTTGTCTTCCTGTGGTCCTAAACAGAATGCTAGATACATAGTAGGTGTTTCATTCATATTGTTATGAGTAACAAGAGCCTTTTCATTTGTTTTGTACTTTCATTATTGCTGTCAGACCAATTACAGACCAGTTTGAAATTGGCTTTAGATGGAGTATAGAATAGAGTCTCTTGGTATAGAACAAGGAGAGAGAGTAATCTGAGAAAGTATAGGTGAACTTAAGTGTTTCTAGAATCATTTGGTAATACCCACCCTTTTTTCCTAGCCATTTTTCATTGACATTTAGTTTATTAGATCTTCTTTGCCTTTGTTCAGTCGCTTAGTCATGTCCACCTCTTTGTGACCCTATGGATTGCAGTACGCAAGGCTTCCCTATCCTTTACTATCTCTTGGAGTTTGCTCAAATTCATGTCCATTGAATCAGTGATGCCATCCAACCATCTCGTCCTCTCTTGTCCCCTTCTTCCTGCCCTCAGTCTTTCCCAGCATCAGGGTGTTTCTAATGAGTCAGCTCTTCACAACAGGTGGCCAAAGTATTGGAGCTTCAGCTTTAGCATCAGTCCTTCCAATGAATATTCCGGGTTGATTTGCTTCAGGATTGACTGGTTTGATCTCCTTGCAGTCCAAGGGACTCTCAAGAGTCTTCTCCAGCACAACAGTTCGAAAGCATCAATTCTTTGGTGCTCAGCCTTCTTTTATAGTCCAACTCTCATATCCGTACATGACTACTGGAAAAACCATAGCTTTGACGCTATGGACCTTTGTCGGCAAAGTGATGTCTAAAGTGATGTCTCTGCTTTTTTTTTTTGCTTTTTTTCCCCAACTCTTTGCAGTGCCATGGAGTATAGCCCATTATGCTCCTCTGTCCATGGGATTCTCCAGCCGAGAATACTGGAGTGGGTTGCCATTCCCTTCTGCAGGGATGTCTCTGCTTTTTAATATGCTGTCTAGGTTTGTCATAGCTTTTCTTCCAAGGAGCAAGCATCTTTTAATTTCGTGGCAGCAGTCACTGTCTGCAGTGATTTTCGAGCCCAAGAAAATAAATTAGATCTTCTGTTTCCTCCCTTTTGTGATTATACACATCCATCAGAATCTGTATCCTCTTAAATGGATGTTTAAAATTTCTTAAGATGTGTATAAATGCAAACAGGAAGACTTTTACAGAATAGTGGGCCATATTGGAGTCAGATGTGCTAAGTTTCCACTCCAGCTCATACCTTGGATAGTTTATTTACCATTTCTCACTTCAGTTTCCTCACCTGTAAAATGTAGGTAGGTGCTAAACTTCCGTGGTGGCTCAGTGGTAAAGAATCCACCTGCCAATGCAGGAGACACAGGTTCTATCTCTCATCTGGAAGATCCCACATGTCACAGAGCAGCTAAGCCTGTGCACCACAACTATTGAGCCTGTGCTCTAGAGCCTTGGATCCACAACAATGGAGCCCATGGTGGGTGCCACAACTGCTGAAGCCCATGCACCCTAGACCCCAAATGCCACAACAAGAGAAGCCACCACAGTGAGAAGCCTGGGCACCACAACTGGAGAAAAGCCCATGCAGCAACAAAGATCTGTCACAGCCAAAAATAAAAATAGATAAATAAAATTATTATTTTTAAGTGTAAGTAGATATACAAAAGTGGTACTGGAAAGAACTCTGTCCCTTCCTGGGTGAATTTGGGCTGTTCATTTCACTTCTCAGAGCCTCCATTTTCTCTTTGAAATGAGATGGTCAGATGGCACAGGTTAACTTGTAAACCTAGCATTCTGTAATGTGATTAAATGACATCAGAATATTGCAATAGAGGAGGAAGATTGAATTCAACACTGAATATGGGGCTAAGTAGGAGTTATACCCCGCATGTACGATGAGGGAGTGGATGGAAAATTACCAAGAGACCTTGGTCACATGTCGGTGATGGTGGATCGAGGGAGGCTGTGATTAGATCAAAGGTGGGAGGAGAGGAGTTTCATTGGATATCAAAGATGAGAGGATTCTTGATAAACTGGTTCATGGGGATTTTTTTTTGGCTAAAACAGAGTTCAGCAGGCCTAGAAGGCTGAGGCAAAACTGGAGACAAAGGAGTCTTAACTTGAGAGTCTTGTCACTATGAGCCACATAATTGCTGACCATAAGTTATTTTTGGGACAGAGTATTGTAAATATATATATATTTTTAATTTAATGCAAATATATTGAAGTCGATATAGGGATTATGGACAGAGGTTCAAATCTGACTTACCTAACCTCATTGCCGGAGAAGGCAATGGCACCCCACTCCAGTACTCTTGCCTGGAAAATCCCATGGGTGGAGGAGCCTCGTAGGCTGCAGTCCATGGGGTCACTAAGAGTCGGACACGACTGAGCGACTTCACTTTCACTTTTCACTTTCATGCACTGGAGAAGGAAATGGCACCCCACTCCAGTACTCTTGCCTGGAGAATCCCAGGGACGGGGGAGCCTGGTGGGCTGCCATCTGTGGGGTTGCACAGAGTCAGACACGACTGAAGTGACTTAGCAGCAGCAGCAGCAACCTCATTGCAGAAACACTAAATTTCAGTCTTAGCTACTGTGACCTCAGCTCTGCTTTTACCCCAGTATGCTGTTTCACGCATTCTTGATGGCACTTTTTTCCTCACTTGGTCTTCTCTTGTCTTTAGTAAACTCTTTGACTGACTTTATCTCCTTTTGGTAACCTCCTGTTCACAGAAACCAGGGAAAGCTAAGGGGTAGAGTCAGGAAAGAACTAGAAAACAATACTCAGCTACTAGAATGCCATTTGCCATGTAGAGAACAGCTGGTACCTTGGTGACCGTTTTTCGTGCTCCACCTGCTGCCTGTCACTCCATGGGTGAGGCTGTCTGAAGCATCTTGGCAAAAGTAGCAGAATTGCTACAGATGACTTCCACGTGGAGCACAAACTAGGTCTTCCCAGACCAGAACTTCTCACCTAATCCTAGCTAAACCACACATACTTTCTGATGTCTTAAGCAAAAGAGATCTTTTCTTTAAAAACTTTTGTGTTTAAATGTGAAAATAGAATTCCATTTCAGTAAAAGCATGGCATCTAGTTTTGGTTACTGATTCTGAAAATACTAGAGGAATGGTTCTTTAATTTGTTTTTCTGCTTGTTTCAGGGAGATGGCTGGGTTTATCACAAACCCCTTTGGAAAATAATTCCAACAACACAACCAGCAGAGTGACATATACTATCTAAGACTCAACTAAATGAACTTCTCTGTTTACCCTAAACCCTCCCAGTATGGAGTCATTGCACTGAGTGACCTGCTTCCTGATTGCACAGACTGAAGCTAATCACACACGAATGTACCGATAGGGCACCGTAGAGCTGCAGCACGACCAAAGTGTTGAAGAAGCACGGTGGACTTCTCACCAAGCTGTTCATGTGATATGAGCAATATCATCTGAAAACCTTTCACCTGAATTATTAGATGATTAATCTCTTACCCAGTTTCTGCTCCAGATTGAATCCCCTGTTTTTGCATGGGGGCAGCAGATAAACACAACAGTGAGAACTCAGTGATTTTAATTTCTTTATAGTGAAAATTGAAGTCTCTTTTAGAGTTTGTGCTTTGCTTTCTGTTAGTAGCTGAAGTATTCGCTACTCTTACAACAAACCAAGAGGAGGAGGAAGATGACCCAGAAGTGGCTTCAGCCATTGTGCCTGAAATCAGTGTTAAAAAAAAATCAACCAGGTTGTCATAACAAGGCATTCTGTTCCTTCAAAGAAACTGTGTGCCTGTGTCTGAGGAACTTATCCATTATCCACCTCTGTTGGAACTCTCTTTTAAAAAGTATATTTATAAATTGATTAGAATTATAACCATGGAGAATTTTTTCTTCTGAGCATTTTAATATACTTGAAAACAACACTGACTTGAAAAATTTCAGAACATTTTTCAATACCTAGTTTTATTAAATATTATACTTGAGAGACAATTTTTTAAAATGTGTTCATGTCAACATGATGAGATTTTGGCCTTTCTCAAGAACTGAGGCATTAAAGAACATAGCAAATATTTAAAAATAAAACTGTTACTGTTTTCCTTATCTTTTTTTCATTTGTAGATTAATATCCAGTATTATGTGCTATCCCTCTGGATAAGTATGCTTTATTTTACCTCCGTTCACTCAAAATTTAAAACAACTATTCCTATTTGTCAGTAATTCAGAATTTTAATATGTGACTAAGTGCATGTATGGTATGGTTTTGCTTTCTTTTCAAGGAAACTAAAATGCTGAAGAAAGAGTATGAAATAAAAAAGATACCAGGAAAAAAGGTATCAGGAAGTTGTATTCAGGTACAAATCTTTTTTTTTTTTTTAAAGTATTTTATTGAGGTTAAAGAATTACTGACAAAAGAATAGTGCTAATTATGGCTTTCGTCATTCATTCAAGTATTTATTGAGCACCTGCTTATGGTACTCAACACTTGTTTTACTGCAAGCTACCTTAATTTTTCAAGAGTGGTGCCTTACTCTGTTTCTCCTGATGTGGTCTTCCAATCAGTGTGTGTAACATATAGCTATTATTCATCAGCCATTGTAGGTAGCTGTATCTGTTGCATCAACATAAGATGTTTAAGCTTTGTGCGCTGATAAATTGTGTTTTATTGAAGGGGGTTAATAGAATGAAAACAGCAAAATAATTTTTTCAACAAATTGTAAGTTGTAAGAAAATAATTGGTTTATGTACAACCATTTTAATGATTCCCTTGTTCATATTTGCTGTGAAATGCACTGAAAAAAATCTCAAAATGAATTATAGTTCATGTGTTGGAAAGATTAAAAAATAATAAAACTGGACAACAGTGATGCCTTTGTCTATTTTATGAGTGGAGAGAAATAGAAAGTTGAAGTTATTGCTCTATTCATTTGAGAAGGGCATTTATTTTATTTTTTTACATGAAACTTTTAGTATTTTATTCATTTTTCATAGTTCTACAGTATTAGTAAAAATAATGGTCATTATAAATAAGTATAAAATGGAAGTTGATGAAAAAATAACCCAAGTCTTCCTTGACTCCCACCCTCCCCCAAAGAAACTAGCTGCTGCTGCTAAGTCACTTCAGTCATGTCGGACTCTGTGCGACCCCATAGACGGGCTGCCCCACCCCTGGGATTCTCCAGGCAAGAACACTGGAGCGGGTCGCCATTTCCTTCTCCAATGCATGAAAGTGGAAAGTGAAAGTGAAGTCACTCAGTCGTGTCCGACTCTTAGCGACCCCATGGACTGCAGCCTATCAGGCTCCTCCATCCATGGGATTTTCTAGGCAAGAGTACTGGAGTGGAGTGCCATTGCCTTCTCCGAAGAAACTAGCTAATATATGGCAAATATCCTTTTCACATGTTATCTCTAGGCATGTATTCACTTTGTGGTGGTAGATGGTTTAGTCACTAAGTTGTGTCTGATTCTTGCAACGCCACGGACTGTAGCCTGCCAGGCTCCTCTGTCCATGGTGTTTTCCAGGCAAGCTTACTGGGGTGGGTTGCCATTTCCTTCTGCATCTTTTATTTTTTTTATTGGAATTAGATGTTTTACAATGTGCTGTACAGCAAAATGAGTCAGCTGTACATATATATATATATATATATATGTACACATACGTATATCTGTGTATATGTGTACATACATATATCCTCTCTTTTGGATTTGAGAATGATGTGTACTTTTTTAAAAATTATTTATTTATTTTTGTCTATCCTGGATCTTCATTGCTGGGTGGGTTTTTGTCTGGTTGCAGAGAGCAGGGGCTACTCTCTAGTTGCGGTTTGCAGTGGCCTCTCATTGTAGAGCATGGGCTTCAGGGTGTACAGGCTTCAGTAGTGGCTCAGTAGTTGTGGCTGCCGGGCTTGAATGCAGGCTCAGCAGTTGTGCCACAGGAGCTTAGTTGCTCCACGGTGTGTGGGATCTTCCCAAATCAGGGATTGAACCCACATCTCCTACACTGGCAGGTAGATTCTTTACCACTGAGCCACCAAGGACGCCCAGGACATTGATTTTAAATCCTTACCTTCAGGAATCTTTTGGGAAGATAAGGGAGTAAACTTAGTTGTGTGTTTTTTTTTTAATGAAATATTTTAATTTTACTACTTAAGTAAATTGGAATAGAAGTTTTTATTTTGTTCTTTGAACCATTTGAATGCTCATTTATTTCTTTGAATTTTTGAACCATTTTAAGAATTACTGAAATAGGATTTTTTAAATTCTTGCTAAAAATACATTTAAAGTAATTGAAATCTCCCCATGTTGACAGAAGTGAAGTAATACCACTTTAGGGTAACTGTTTTACCTTGTCCTTTTAAAAAATAATAATAACCTATGAGTCCCTTTTTAAAATATATTATTCATTTATTTATTTATTTTTGGTTTCTCTCCATCTCCGTGGCTGTGCATGGACTTTCTCTACTTGGGGCAAATGGGCACTACTACTCATTGTGACGCCCGGGCTTCTCGTTGCAGTGACTTCTCTTGTTGTAGAGCACAGGCTCTAGATGCACGGTCTTCCATAGTTGAGCACGTGGGCTGCTGCTCGTGAGCTCTAGAGCTCGGACTCAGTGGTTGTGACACAGAGGCTTCGTTGTTCTGCAGGATGTAGGACCTTCCTGGACCAGGGATCAAACCCGTGTCCCCTGCATCACCAGGCAGATTCTTATCCACTATACCACAAGGGAAGTCCCTGTCCTTTTCTTGACATCTACTGCAGCTTACTCACCTAACAAGAGGTAGAGGCCTCTTCTGGTTTTTGTTTTGTTCTTTTAGTCTACACCTTCTTAATTGGTCAGGGAAGCAGTTTTTGTAGCAATTGTGTCTGTCTTTTGGGCCAAAGTTTTAAATATACACTTTGGTTCTGGCTATGAGAAATTGTGTGTTAAGAAGTCCAAGACTGGAAGTGACAAAAAGTAGGTATTCTGACTTTTAGGTTATGTATTGGGTGAGGTATGGCAGCTATATGTTGATTCACTGAACTCTGCAAGTTGTAACCATCAACTGTAATACCTACTTGTCACTAAAAATAAGAAAAAAGTATTGAGTTCCTCACTCCATAATCCTCATATATTACTCTCACTGTAAATATCTGATACTTGATGAACCAACTTCTACAGATGGATTCTTCAGTTCAGTCGCTTAGTCATGTCTGACTCTTTACGACCCCATGGACTGCAGCACGCCAGGCTTCCCTGTCCATCACCAACTCCCAGAGTTTACTCAAACTCATGTCCATTGAGTCGGTGATGCCATCCAACCATCTCATCCTCTGTCACCCACTTCTCCTCCCACCTTCAATCTTTCCCAGAATCAGGGTCTTTTCAAATGAGTCAGCTCTTCGCATCAGGTGGCCAAGGTGTTGGAGTTTCAACTTCAATATCAGTCCTTGCAATGAATATTCAGGACTGATCTCCTTTAGGATGGAGTGGTTGTATCTCCTTGCAGTCCAAGGGACTCTCAAGAGTCTTCTCCAACACCACAGTTCAAAAGCATCAGTTCTTTGGCGCTCAGCTTTCTTTATAGTTCAATTCTCACATCCATACATGACTACTGGAAAAACCATAGCCTTAACTAGATGGACCTTTGTGGGCAAAATAATGTCTTTGCTTTTTAATATTCTGTCTAGATGGATTCTTAAGATTTATTAATTACTTTGGTAAGTCTGAAATTTTGTTAAAAATATTGCCTTAAGATGAAAGCTAACTTCTATTCAATGTGTTCCCGTAGAAAGGCAAATTGGTGTGATTATTCCAGAATCTACACTTTGGAGAGATTCTTTTTAGCTGTTACAGTGACTGGAAACTGAGTGATGATTTACCAGAGATAGTAGAAAAGTTATATAAGATGATTCTACCACGTGTGTGTTAGTCACTCAGTCATGTTCGACTCTTTGCGACCCCATGGACTGTAGCCTGCCGGGCTTCTCTGTCCATGGAATTCTCCAGGCAAGAATACTGGAGTGGACTGCCATTCCCTTCTCCAGATTTTACCATATGGGGGATAGGAAAGACAAAGCTCATACACATGAAAATTCTAATAAAATATATATTCTAGTGGCATAAACAACAACAACAAAAATTCCTATTTGGTCCAAAAACCAAATTGCAAAGGAAATTCTTACAAAACATTTTCACTTAATGTTCAAACAACCCTGTGAAGTTGTAAACTCAGGGATGGGTGTTCATACTGTACAGATGAAGAAATTATTGCTCAGAGAGTTTAGTGCTCACTTCAGGTCACTTAGCTAGAGTTTCATTCATTCAACAAACATCTGAGTATTCCTTTTAGAGCTGATTGATGCACTGGACTCAGATATGGTAAATACTCTCTGTATCCTCACAGATGAGGGAAGAAACTAAAACTTAATTCCTGAAAATGGTATGTTGACACAGGCAAGGCTATGTATTAGTCTTTCCAAAACTCAGATACCTCCGTAATGTGGAAGGCAGAGTTGAGCACTGAGACGAAATCAAGAAGGTTGGTTTAAAGTCTGCATATGAAGCTCCAAACAATGCATCCAGGTGACTTATCCTTGTTCATCCCTACAAAAGACTTGGAGAGATTTAACCAGAGAGGTTCCCAATTCAAGAACACAAATAAATTATTAAAATGAAAAACAGAACAAGTTAGTAAAAGTGAGACCTTTCAGCCCCTTCCTCTATCCCATTCCCAAAATGTTGGCAGTCAGACTTAAACCCTTAGGTGAGAGATTAAAAGATACATTTTCTGGAGTAAAACTCCAGAAAACAAAAAGTCCTATGATAAATTAAAAGGGTCCACCAACAAAAAGCTCAGCTGACAACTCTGTTAGTAAAGCCAGCTCCTTCAGCATTACTTTCTACCCTCTCTCCAACACACTACACACATCTGTGTTCCTCCACACTATATATATACACACACACACACACAACATCACACTTCATTTTAATAGCTAAGGTTCAGCAGACATTTCAGGAAAGCTTCCAACATAAAGAGATCAAAGCAAACAGGAGAAGGGAAATTAGAGGAAGGAAATAATTTAGGAAGTTTAGGGAAATTACTTGAGAAAAAAATAAATCTTTAGATGGTTTTGCTTCTATGAAACATGAACAAAATGCTATTTTTTAAAAATGGACTGTTCAGAGAACAGGCACTGGTCTTGGAAATTTAAAATATGATAGTTCAAATTAACCACTCAATAGATGTTCTAGAAGATAAGTGAGAAAAAGCTGTCAGCAAATAGAACAAAAGGACAGACCATGGACAATAGGAGAGAAATAATATGAAAACGGGAGATGCAGTCCAGGAAGTCTAATATAACTAGTGGGGATTCCAGGAAAAGAAAACCAATGGAAAGGATGATACTATTTAGATATTTGTGTATATATAAAATTTCCCAGGAGTAAATGATGTGAATTCTTTTGAAAATGCCATGAATACTCTGCACAATAGGGGAAAAAACAAAAGCCCAAACCAAAACACATTGTGAAATTTCATAACACTAAGGATAGAGAGGGCATCTTAGGCGGTGCTAGCGGTAAAGAACTTGCCTGCCAATGCAGGAGACAGATGCGGGTTCCAACATCCCTGGGTCAGGAAGATTCCCTGAAGGAGGGCATGGCAACCCACTCCAGAATCCTTGCCTGGAGAATCCCGCAAACAGAGGAACCTAGTGGGCAAAGTTCACACGGTTGTGCAAAGTCGGATATGACTGAAGCAACTTAGCACATATGGAGGCAAGGATAGAGAGAAGATTCTAAAAAGAGAATAGTGCCAGCCCTCTCGATAACATCACTTAAAGCTAAAAGGCAAAAGAGTAATACCTCCAATTTTGCCTAGAATTTTATTCCCAGCCAACAGACAAATCTGACATTCAAGATTTCAAAATTTTATGCCAGCATTTCCTTTTCTGAAAACTTCTAAAGTATATGCTCCAGCGAAACAAGAGGGAAAAAACAGAAATTGGAGAGGATAAAAAATCATGAAAAACAGAAGATCAAACACAAGTCAGAGAAGCTTCCACTCTATGATCTTGAGACACATTGTTCTTTAGTTGCTAAGTCGCGTCTGGCTCATTCACGACCTCATGGACTAGCCCACCAGGCTCCTCTGTCCATCTCGGCAGGTAGTCTCCCGCTAACTAGCTCCTCCAACCACTATCATATCTGTGGACAGGTACTGACTTTAGGAAGTTATTTGAACCAAAATCTGTCTCACAACAAGGATATCATTGATCGATTCTAATGAAGTTCATATAAGATGAGAATATTTTAACTTGTATGTCACAATACTTAATATATTTGATTACTATATATATTTATATGTATGTTCATCCTCCCAATTTTAGTATTCTGGTGTTATTTTTAGCTGTTCTTCATATGATGGTATGTTCTCTCATGATCAATTTCCTGAGACTGCACCATATATCAATGTTACTTCCAAAAAGCCAAAATATTGCAAGTGGAGTCTTGTTTTGGATCCATCGATCTTTCATCTTTTTAACAGTTCTGTTAATGTATAATGGACTTAAAGTGTACAATTTTATAAGTTTTAACATATGTCTCCATCCATGAAACAGTATCATAGTCATGATAATGAAAATATTTATCATTCCCAAAAGTTGACTCTTAATTCTTTGTAATCTCTCCTTTCCACCTCTCCCCATCTTCTTTCCCATTTCCAGGGAACTTCTTATATCAGTGTATTGTATTGTAAGGACACTTGACATTGAATTTAAGGCCCACCAGCATAATTCAGGATGGTGAACTCATCTCAGGATTTATTTATTATACCTGCAAAGACCTTTTATCTAAGTAAGGTAACATGAACAGGTTCCAGGAATTGGGATATGGAATATCATTTTGGAGGTCATCATTCAACCCATTACATCACTAACTGCTTTGTATCACAGATTTGTTAACAGAATCAAACAGTATGGTCTTTTGGGGGGCGGGGGCGGTGGGGGGGGGTGTCTGACTTATTCCATTCAGCATAATTATCTGCTATTTATCCATGTTGATTCGTATATTCTTTTTTATTGCTGAATTGTTTGGAATATACCACAATTTATTCATTTATTCATTGGTGTTGATAGATAGCTGTGGTTGTCTTCCCAGCACCTCATTCTGCCTCAAGTGGAAGAGAAAAAACTTCTCCTGCTCCATCCCTCCAGACAAGGAAATGGCTTCCTCTGGCCTTTAGAAGAAGCTAAGCCAGGCACTCTCTGCCCCTCAGTCAGAGTTTGGGGCTAGTGAGCTCTGTCCCAACCACCTTCTGCTATTAGCTGGTTGTTAGTGCTGACTATGTGCTTCCCTGGTGGCTCAGATGATAAAAAATCTGTCTGCAATGCAGGAGACCGGGTTCAATCCCTGGGTCAGGAATATCCCGTGGAGAAGGGAATAGCTACCCACTCTAGTATTCTTGCCTGGAGAATTCTATGGACAGAGGAGCCTCGTGGGCTACAGTCCATGGGGTTGCAAAGTCGGACATGACTGAGTGACCAACACTACTACTGCTGCTAGTGCTGACTATGTGTAAGTCTAACTGCCTCTTGGGGCTTCCTGGCCCTCATCAGAAAAATGAAGGCGTTGATTAGAGGATCTCTCGGATAACACCTTACTGATGATCTCCAGTTTGGGTTATTTATATAGGGGGAAAAAAAAAGAATCCCCTCCTCTCCCATTCCCCTTAGGGCTGAAGTTGGTTTCTGGAACCAGTCAGCTGACTCAGATCTCTGCCATGTCACCGCTTTTCCTGCCTAAAGAAGGGGAGAAGTGAGGATGGTAAGGCTGCTCAGAGTCACTCCCTGGTGGAAGCAGAACTCTGCCTTTAGGGCCCAGAGGCATAAAGGGACATGGTGACTCCGCCTCGTGCCTCTCCATCTCAAGGAAATGGTTCTCAGGAACCACGCTGGGGTCCTCACAGGACCAGGCGCATGGGGTAGGGGCTAGGGAGGAGGGCCCAGCTTGGGACTGGGGAAGGGATATGAAAGGAGGCAGCACTGGCCACCATTCCACCATCACCATTTTTACTTACTCCCTTGCAGTTTTAAGGAGAATTCAGTTCAGTTCAGTTGCTCAGTCGTGTCTGACTCTTTGCGACCCCATGAATCACAGCACGCCAGGCCTCCCTGTCTATCACCAACTCCCGGAGTTCACTCAGACTCACATCCATTGAGTCAGTGATGCCATCCAGCCATCTCATCCTCTGTCATCCCCTTCTCCTCCTGCCCCCGATCCCTCCCAGCATCAGGGTCTTTTCCAATGAGTCAACTCTTCGCATGAGGTGGCCAAAGTACTGGAGTTTCAACTTTAGCATTATTCCTTCCAAAGAACATTCAGGTATGAGGAAATACCTACATGGGCTGGAGGAGGAAGGACTTTCTTTTGGCCTGACTGGTACAATGAGAGCTAGGGTGGGCAGGAGACCTACCCGGCTTTAATAAGTAAAAGTGTGGTTTCTTATTACTTGTTTGCTTGTTTTGTCTTGTATTCTCTGTCCCACCCCCCACTCATTTATTAATCCAGGAGACCTATATGCTGAGTGCTGGGGACACAGAGATGTGAGACACTCCCCATTCCCCCATTAGCCTAGAAGAGGAGACAGTCTGTTAGTAAACCAAGTGAGACGTGCCAGAATAGAAAAAAGCCAGCCTTCAATGAAAGGGGTTAATGAGTATGTGAGAAGGAGGTCATGAAAAAATCTCATTAAGAAAACAACCAGTCTAAACACAGGGCAGAAAGGGAGAGAAGATGGTGGAAGAATAGGATGGGAAGACCAACTTCTCCCCAACAAATGTATCAAAATATCATCTACATGTGGAACAGTTCCCACAGAACACCTTCTGAACACTGGCAGAAGACCCCAGATTTACAGAAAGACAAGCCAATCTCCTCGGAATGAGGTAGGGCAAAAGATAAAAGACAAAAAAGGGGACAAAGAATTTGGGATGGGGGCCTGCACCCTGGGGAGGGAGTCAGCCGTGAAGGAGAAAAGATTTCTGCATACTAGGAAAACCCCTCACAAGCAAGGTCAGGGGAAGGGAGCTTCAGAACCTCAGAGGGAAGCACAGCGAGACAGGTGTGCCGAAGGCAAAATGGAGAAACTTCACCATTTTGGCTCGCACGTGGCTCACACGCTTGTGGCAAGTAGGGGCTGGGTGTGGAGGCTCAGGCCTCGGGATTGGTCCTCAGTGAGAGGAACAGGGGTTGACTACTCTGAGGGGGCTAATATGACACAGTGGAAGCGGATCAGGGAAGCGGACCCTGGGACCGCCAGCCTGTGTTAGTTGCTCAGTGGTATCCAACTCTGTGACCCCATGGAATGCAGCACACCAGGCTCCTCTGTCCATGGGATTCTCCAGGCTAGAATACTGGAGTGGCTTGCCATTCCCTTCTCCAGGGGATCTCGAACCTGGCTCTCCTGCATTGCAGACAAATTCTTTACCATCTGAGCCACCAGGGAAGCCCTGAAATGTGTAGGACATATTCAGATTCTTAAGGGAGAGCTATATGGGACCACCAGGGAAGCAAAAGATTATTCCCGTGGGAAATCTCTAATGCCGCCATTTTCTAACTCTATGTACTCACAGATCAAAGGACTCTGATCTACCAGTCTAAGGTCCCAGAGGCAGAGAAGCAGACATGAGTGCCAGGGGCAGGAGATCTACAGTCTTGACCCCACAGATCACAACTACCATCAAGCTGTGAGCACCTGCCGGTCGCTACCCACATTTTCCTGAAAGCCTGAGTGGCTTGGCTCTGCCAAGGGTGTCACAACCTGGGACCAACTCGCCTGGGGAAGCATACGACCCACCCCAGCCTGGGCAACCTCCCTCAGGGCCCAGCCATAGCAAGCACTCCCTACACACTCCAGCAGTATCTGCTGTACCCCTGCCTCTTCCCAGCACAACTAAGCAAGTGAGTCCTAATAAGTGACTACTTTCGCCCCCTCACGTATGGGCAGAGAACAGGCACTGGAGAGAGACTTAGAAGAAGAGGCAACCCCAAAACCAAAGTGGAACACCAAGAGCTGTGAGCAAAGGACAGAAGAGGAAACCGCCCCAGACGTGGCAAGTGCAGAGGTTTAAATTCCTGCAATTATTCTGAGGTTGTGTGCTTTAGTGGCAACTGTGGATTTTGAGAGCAAGTACAAGCTTGAGCAAGGGAAGATCTGAGTCTAAGCTGACCCCACACCACCCACAACAGGTTGAGACCTTCCAAGATGTATTGAAGGACTTTCTGAATAGGCAGATCGACTGCAGCAGGAAAACAGGAATCACTTGAACATGCCTCTCACTGCCACTCTCTATATTCTGCACTCCCCTGCTTTTTCCTTCTTCTCATATTGGCCTAATACGGTTCTTTAGTACTCCTTTAATTTTTATTTTTTGTAACCTACTACTTTTTATCTTAAAAAATGAAAACACCTTATCTTTTAAACAAATTACATATTTTTTGTTTTTGTTTTTGATTTTATAATTTTGAGAGTCTAATTTTTTTCCACGTTTTTGATTTTTGTTGTTTGATCTTTTGTTTTTAATTTTGTATCTTTGAGAGTCTAATTTTTAGTACCTGTTTTCATTTAGGAATTAGGTTATTGACTTGATTGCTCTCTTCTCTTTTGACCTTTTTTCCCCGTTTTTTCTCCTTCTTCGTTCCTCTTTGCTTTGTATAAGTGTGTGAATCTCTCTGGGTGATCTTGGATGTTGAGAATTGTTTCTCCATTAGTCTAGGTGTTTTGTCTTCTGTGCTGCGTGCCCTGTGAAGTCTTGATGCTGCTTAAGGGGTTGAGCCTGAACCCCAGAGGCAGGAGACTCAACTCCAGGACTTTGGACTACCAGAGAACTCCTAACCCCATGGAAAATTAATAGGCAATAGCCCTCCCAATGGCCTCCATCTCAACACTAAGACCATGTTCCACCCAAAATCCAGCAAACTCCAGTGCTGAATGCCCCACACCAATCCTTCAGCAAAGCAGGATCACAACCTTGCATATTAGCACACAGGCTGCCCAAATCCATATTGAACCCATAGACACCCAAAACACACTACTGGCCATGGCACTGCCTTCCAGAGAGATGAAATCCAGCCCCATCCATCAGAACACAGGCACAAGGCCCCCCAAACTGGAAACCTTCACAAGGCACTAGTCCAGCCCACCCATGGCAGGCAGACTCCACAATTAAGAGCAATGGTGACCTTCCAGTCTGCAGAAAGGAGACCCCAAACACAGTCAATTAAACAAAATGAAAAGACAGAGAAATATGCAGCAGATGAAGGAAAATGGTAAAAACCCACAAGACCAAACAAATGAAGGGGAAATAGGCAGTCTACCTGAAAAAGGACTCAAAGTAATGATAGTAAAGATGACCCAAAATCTAGAAGATAAATGGAGGCATGGATCAAAAAGACACAAGGTCTTCTTTAACAAGGACCTAGAAAAATTAAACAATCAACAACACAATAACTGAGATTGAAAATACACTGGTGGGAATCAACAGCAGAGTAAGCGAGGCAGAAGAACAGTTACGTGAGCTGGAAGATAGACTGATGGAAATAACTGGAGCAGAACACAGTGATGAAAAAAGAATAAAGACAGGGCAAAGTACATTCAGTATAAATTTACATATTTAAAATTATTTTTAGTATTCAGGAAGTCCCCTATTGTTCTATAGATGTCCATAAAAAGGACAAAATAGTTTAGGAGAAAACAACTGAAGAGCTCTCCACAGGTTATCAGTCACAACAACCATTTCTTGCCTGTTTCTTGTTCACCTTTCTGAACATGTATTGGGACACACTGCTTCTCAGGCAGAGGTAAAATCCCAGATAATGCTCTCTCTCCTGCGTCCTGCCCTCCCTCACTTAATTCTATTCCTGAGTGTTCTCATTCACAGCATGGCTTTCCCTTCGCTTTGCTGCCCTCGGAACCACTGCTTTTTGAGGGTGGTTGGCTGAAGAAGGATAGGATCCCCCTCAGGAGGGCTGTACCTCTGATTAGTGACTTAAAGTGTTCCCCTGTGGCAGTCCACACAGCAAGGGGCAAACGATACCAGAAGTTCCAAGTAGAAGATTCCATCTAAGACATTAATGTTTTAAACTGATTCATGGTAATTTAAATTTTCTCACAAACGCAGCCTTCCTCCCCACTCCCCCCTCCCACTTACACTGTCTATAAAAAACACTTTAAAGACACAGGTTGAAGATAACAAAATGGAAAAAGATCTACCATGCAAACAAAACAATAAGCATTACATACCTGGTGTGGCCATATTGATATAAGATAAAATGGGCCTTAATGCACAGAGTATCTGTAGACAGAGACACTTCTCTATGATAAAAGATCAATTCCATTAGAAATACACAACAGTCATAAGTTTGTATGTGCCTAATATACGTCTTCAGAATACATGAAGCAGATGTCACCCACAATGACACTATAATGAGAGATGGGAGGGGTTGGGGCTGGTTGCTAGTCAAGGAGAGGAAGGGTATAGTTTCAGAGGAAGAAGAACATGACCTTCACAGACCCTGAGGGGTGGCCAGACACAGGAGGAGAATCCTGGAGAGGGAGCACAGAACCTGGATGATGTGGAACAAGAATGGGTGTTCAGAGTTCCTAGGCTAATAGCAGAGTTCAATTAAACCCATGACAAAATGGGAGCTTAAATCATACTATTCAGATGTAAGAAACTGAAGTTCCTCTGGCTGGATGAGGTGAGGAGTGTGTCCACATAGAAGGTGACTATACCACCCTGGCTAGATAACCCTGCTCCTGAGATTTTCCCATTCAGGCACCCGCCGAGGGAAGTGCTGGCGTAGATATCCTCCTATCTGAATCAGAAGAATGGGGAGCATCTGAAATCTCCACCGAGTTAGTCTTAGGCTCTTCTAAACTTTAGCCAGTGCAGTGACTTTACCTTCATAATCAAGGAAAGGTGCCTCAGGTCACTTATGTTAACCCCACGTCATCAAACGGGACTTAATATTTAACTTAATTACAGTTTGAGCTCTTCCCAAAATGGAATCAAACTTGTCAATCAGGAATTACTTGGTCAGCACTAGTGAGGTAATTTGTTCTTTAGACACTACTATCCTCAAAAGGAATGTGTCCTTATCACAAACAATTCAGTTTTTGCTGGTATAACTTCTTTGCCCTCGTTCCCTCCTAAGTCTTCCACTTTGTACAGCTCATTGGAGTGCCTTTCTCTCTGCTTAGATGGGATGCTGCCTGATCCATGAATTGTTGAATAAAGCCAAAAAGGTCCTCAAAGTTTGTTGTTGTTCAGTCATTCAGTTGTGTCTGACTCTTTGCGACCCCATGGACTGCAGCATACCAGGCTTCCCTGTCCTTCACAATCTCCTGGAGCTTGCTCAAACTCATGTCCATTGAGTCGGTGATGCCATCCAACCATCTCGTCCTCTGTCATCCCCTTCTTATCCTGCCTTCAATCTTTCCCAGCATCAGGATCTTTTCCAGTGAGTCGGCTCTTTGAATCAGGTGGTCAAAGTATTGGAGATTCAGCATCAGTCCTTCCTATGAATATTCAGGGTTGATTTCTTTCAGGATTGATTGGTTTGATCTCCTTGCTGTCCAAGAGACTCGCAAGAGTCTTCTCCAACACCACAGTTCAAAAGCATCAATTCTCTGGCGCTTGACTTTCAAAGTTTACTCAGTTGAATTATGGTTTTTTAACACTACTCAGTGCAAGGTGTGATGCTCAAATCACCAGCCCAGAGTAATTATCCCAGTGGATCTAGGACTTAGTTTCCTGGGTATCTCAAAACTGGGAAAAAGGCACAGTATAACAGATACAGACAAAGGTCCATATAATCAAAGCTATGTTTTTTCCAGTAGTACATACTGGTGTGAGAGTTGGACCATAAAGAAGGCTGAGCACCGAAGAATTGATGCTTTTGAATTGTGGTGCTAGTGTAGACTCTTGAGAGTCCCTTGGACAGCAGCAAGGAGATCAAATCAGTCAATCCTAAAGGAAATCAACTCTGAATATTCATTGAAAGAACTGATGCTGAAGCTGAAACTCCAATAATTTGGCCACCTGATGAGAAGATCTGACTCATTGGAAAAGACCCTGGAGAGACTGAAAGTAAAAGAAGGGGGCAGCAGACGATGAGATGCTTTGATAGCAACACTGACTCAATGGACATGAATCTGAGCAAATTCCTGGAGACAGTGAAGGACAGAAGAGCCTGGGGTGTGGCAGTCCATGGGGTCTCAGTTGAACACCACTTAGCGACTGAATGACAAAAATTAACAGATACAAATCTGTCCCTGAAAATATATCTGTAAATTAATAAAGTCTTCTGATTTAAAAATGGTTCCTGGAAATTCCTTGGTGGTCCCGTGGTTAGGACTCAGCACTACCACTGTGAAGGGCTGGGGTTCTTCAACCCTTGGTGGGGAAATTAAGATTCCACAAGGCACACAGTGAGGCCACACACACACACAAAAAAAAACTAAGAACTTGCCTAGCATGGATATTCCCTGAAAAACTGTTTCCATGCCTTGAAACATTAAAGCTTTGCTTATTTATTTGGCAGTGGTGGGTCTCTGTTGCTGCACACAGGCTTTCTCTAGTTGTGGTGCACAGGCTTCTCATTAGTGGCTTCTCTTGTTGAGCAAGGCTCTAGGCATATGGGCTTCAGTAGTTACAGCACAGGGGCTCAGTGCTGCATGTGGGATATTCCTGGATCAGGGATTGGATTTGTGTCCCTTGCACTGCAAGGTGGATTCTTAACCACTGGACTACCAGGGAAGTCCTAAATGCCTTTAAACATTTTTTGAGTAAATGTCCTAGGCTTGGTAAGAGAGAACAAATAATACAATAGGGTCCTTGCTTTAAAGGAGTCTGAAGTCTAGTTGGGGCAGACAGACATAAATAAATAATTGTAAAGAAGTATGAGAAAGGTCATAACTGATTTATGAACAAAGTGATATTAGCACTTGGACATAACCTGAGGTTTTAGGGATGAATGGGAAAAATCGCTACCATGCCAAAAGAAGTATCAGGAGGAGGAGAAAAGTGCGTGTCACCGCTTCGAACAGCTAAGTTATTTGGACAGAAAGATCAGTTTCTCTCCTTGAAAACTTGATGAGCAGACTTCCTATACAAGGTACCACAAAGTACCACAATCTGGTACACCCAGCGAGTGTTTCCCGGCAGGTTATCATAGTGAATGCTTGCCTAGGAAACAGGTTCCGAAAATTCAACTGAAGTGTTTACAGAAAATTATCAGATATCACCAGGGCTTCAAGAAACACTTGAAGATAGAACTCAAACACAGCTTCAGTTAAGCGTTTCACTTTTCTCAGAAAAGTGTTTACCTTTTCCTGATTGTGTCACTCAACCTGCCGAAAATTAGTGAGTTACGTGGCTCTGATCTTTCTGGGTGTGTGTTTAGGGGGTGGGGGTGGAGCCAAAAAGGACCCAATGATGGCAGGCAAGATAAAAGGCCAAGAGGGAGCCGTCAGACCACAGCCACGGATTTCTATTGATTTCAAGTTTTCTTTAGGTGATCACCAACCTGAGTGGTTCCAGCACCCACCCTGTCTTCACCTTCCCCTTGCCTTTCTGTCTTTCCCCCACCGGTTCTCCCGGATTCCTGGGTCTCCTGGCTCGGGAGCTGACCACTTTCCTCGCAGGCCCGCCCTTCCCAAGTACCATTCCCAACTGCGGGCCAAGCCCTGGAGCGCTCTCAGCCTGCGCAGCCGTGAGCTAGGCGCGGCGCGGCGGGGCGGGGCGGCCGCAGGCAGAGGGGCGGGGCCTGGTCGGCGGCCGTGGGTGGGCGGCCCAGGCGAGGCGGCGCCGGCGCAGTGTGTCCGCTGCGCTGAGCCGCAGCCATGGAGCAGGCAACTCCCGACCCTGAGCGGCTTTGGCAGCCTGCGCCGCTGGAGCCGCTGAGCCACCCCGACGCTGGGCTGGAGTCCATGGTTGGTGAGGAAACGAAGGGGGCCCGGGACGAGGGCCCCGGGGACGGCACGGTGAGGAGAACGGGTGGCAGAGGCCCCCCCACCCCCGCGGCCTGGGGCGCGGCCTAGAGGGCAGAATGGACTGGTTTACGCTGACCGCGCGGGTGGGCTCGCTCGGCCCAGAGGCCCCGCGGTGACGGGGAAGCGGGGTGCAGTCAGGTGGGGGAGGCTCGGTGGGAAAAGGGGGTTCTGAGTAGGGGGCGAGCGCCAGGGCTGCGGGACCGCAGGAAGGGTGGAGAGGGCGCGGCCGAGGGAGCGGAGGGGTTCTGTGGGCGCGGCTCGGCGGGCGCGGGCGCGGGGCCCGGAAAGCTCCAGGCTGAGGCAGGTGCGGTTTCAGGGTCAGGAACCCCGGGAGGTTGGACCCGAAGAGGAACGCTGATGTTTCTCGCATCTGTAAGTTGTGCGGAGGAGTAGGCTTAACCGTGGGCGGTGGCAGCGGTGTTTGAGAAAGAAGAGAATGGGGGACTTGAGGAACAAGTTTGGGGCACGAGGGTGTTTGGCTTGGTGCCACCATCGGGAGATGGAATAAAGTGTTAGAGTCAAGAAAAGGTACAAGTGAAAAAGATTTTTTTGTTTGTGTGTTTTTAAATATATTTTTAGTTGGAGGATAATAAAATTGCTTTACTGTATTGTGTTGGTTTCTGTCACACAAGAACGTGAATCAGCCATACGTAAATATACGTATGTCCCCTCCCTCTTGAACCTCCCCCCATCCAAATTCTTATTTGACTTGTAATTTCATCATTTGGGGGTCAGTGCTGTATCTCCCAATGGAGATGTGTCATGGATATCCCATTTATTGGCATTGTGAAGCTCCTTTGGTAGTGATTTTCATTTGCTTGACAGAAGGAGAAAATGCATCATTTTATATTTGTAATTACTTTCATTCCAAAGTGTTTTCACGCATAATGCAAGATGAGTAGACCATGTTAAATAAAGTGATTCGGAAACTCAGTCGAGTATTTATCATCAGACCACCCTAATGAGCCTGTGCAGTGCTCATCCATTTTGATTATTTTTTTCTGAAACAAGTTCTCAATATAAAACTGCCCATCCTTGTGATAAATGGATAAAGAAAAGTTAAAAGTTGTTTGCTGACTGTAACTAGAAAGACAACTAGCTAAGAATTTCAACACTAGTTGAAGTTCAACACTTCACCACTAGCTATTTTAACTAGCTAGGAGTTCAAGGTTTTGCCTACTTAGGGGAAATGTTGAGGTATATAGGATAGCATGAAAACTTCTGTGGGTGAATTTTAAGTTTTTCATTTATTTTCTTCCTAA
Source organism: Bison bison bison (assembly GCF_000754665.1). NCBI lineage: Eukaryota > Metazoa > Chordata > Mammalia > Artiodactyla > Bovidae > Bison > Bison bison. The sequence continues at coordinate 3,605,027 of NW_011494604.1, read as the reverse complement.
ATTATAGAATTATTTGTGGAGAGGTATCTTATATGAAATGTGAGAGCAGTGTGTGTATTCTGTAGTCCATAAACTTGACTCTTACATGAATTGCTTTTTTAATGCAGATTCCATTTGTGACTTAGTTTTTCTGTTTCTTCAAAAAACTTTTATCATGAAGTATATAATTAATGCAGAGAAGAGTCTCACAAAGTAAAAATCAGTTTCTTTGAAACCTGTGTATATTCTCCTATGTTACATCTGCTCCCTCGACCATAGAAGTAATTATATTCTGAATTTTGTATTAACAGTTTTCTAGCTTTAAATATACATATAAATGTAAATGTCCCTAAAGAACATGTTGTTTAATTTTACTTCATTTTGAAATTTACATAATCAAACTAGTTTTACTATGACTTCCTTTTTTTGCTCTATACTGTTTTGGGGATTCACCCAAAATGTAACTTAGTTTGTTTTTATAGTCATGAGACTATGTATACCATTTTGTAGGTATTCTACAGTTGATTTCTCTTTTCCTCCTTTTACAGACATTAGGGTTGTTTCAAGATTCTTGCTGTTTCTGAAAGATTACTACCACTATGAACTTCTTACATGTAAGAAATACGTAGTGCAAGTGTCTGTAAACTTAACAGTCGAATTGCTGGATTATAGGGTGGTAGCATAAGACACGGAGAAGGCAATGGCACCCCACTCCAGTACTCTTGCCTGGAAAATCCCATGGATGGAGGAGCCTGGTGGGCTGCAGTTCATGGTATCGTTAAGAGTCGGGCACGACTGAGCGACTTCACTTTCACTTTTCACTTTTCATGCATTGGAGAAGGAAATGACAACCCACTCCAGTGTTCTTGCCTGGAGAATCCCAGGGACAGAGGAGCCTGGTGGGCTGCCGTCTATGGGGTCGCACAGAGTCGGACACGACTGAAGCGACTTAGCAGCAGCAGCATAAGACATCGAAGAGTGTGTGTGTGTGTGTGTGTGTGTGCGCGTGCATGTGTGCGTGCACGCGCTGTCAGCCACTCAGTCATGTTTGACTTTGCGACCCCATGGACTGTAGCCCACTAGAATTTTCTAGGCAAGAATATTGGAGCGGATTATTGTTTCCTACTTCAAGGGATTTCCCTACCCAGGGATTGAACCCACGTCTCTTGCATCGGCAGGCAGATTCCTTAGCAGTGTGCCACCTGGACAGCACTGTAGTATAGTAAGTAGTGCCAAGTTGTTTTCTAGAGTGAACATACCAGTTTGTATTCACATCAGTAGTGCCTGCTGCTGTCTATCCTTATCAGCACTTAATATTTTCAGGCTTTAAGTTACTTGCCAACCATATGGATATGTGTTAAAGCGATTTTAGATTGTTTCAAAGGGTAAGAATCATATCTTTTGTTAGCTGCATCATGAGTTTAATTTTGATTATGACTGAACATTTTGGTAATTTTTTTTTGTGAAAGCCTTTGGATAATTAATATGAAGTTGCAACTATAGTATAAAATCCATTTGTGTTAAGTGATTATACATATCTCATTTAAAATAAAAAACCTGTGTTTGGTTTAAGATATTTGAAATCCCAAAGATGCCATCATACAGTAAGAGTTGTAGTTATATAATATTACCTGACTTTTAAATGTGTTGTAAGAGACCATTCGAGACTGCCCAAACTTAGGGTTTCCTCAAACAATGATTTAGTAATTTATAGAGATAATTTAGTAATTTTTAGAAATACAAGCCATTTGGACAAATATTTCAGAATCATCTGGAGCTTATCAACACACACACGTGCATTCACATACACTCTATATATTGTCCCCTGCAGTCTCAGAAGATCTACTCCTTTTCCTGTTTCTATTCCCTCTTCCACTCTAATCCATCCTCAGTTGAGAAGTATTGCAGTAGCCATAGCCACATTGCTACTGTTACTGGTAGATAGGAATGTGGTCTGGGCAGACAGGTAAATTACATTTGTTTGTGCTAGACACTGTGAGGCTCTACTTTTCATTTAATTTTCAAAATTACTCCCAAAAGACATAAAAGACATACAGAGATAAGGAAGCAGAGGCTCTGAGAGAAGTGATTTGGCCAAAGTCACAAACTGGTGACATGGCTGGGATTTGGGCCCAGGTCCTCGTGGCTTTGACATCAGTGCTCTGTTCATGAAACCATGAAGCTTCACTCCCTGCACCCCCTGCCCCCGACCAAAAAAGAAAAAAAAAGATTAAAAATAATCTTGTAAATTGTAAAATACTATACTTAAATATTTTTTTGTTTTATTAAGATTTAAGTTGTTATTTTAAGAAGAAAAGAGCTCTGAATAATGTGTTGACTTATCAATGACTTTTTCACCATAAAAGCATCTATACAGATAGTGTGCAGAAATGACAAAAAGCCTCATCAGCCTTATTTTTGACTCTACATTTTGGTTGGAGAGTAAATTGTGCTAGTTGCCCTACACCGAGGGATAGTAGAAACAAGCACTGCCAAGGTTGCAGATGTTTTCCAGTTTTAAACATCACTAATTTTAACATTCTTTAAATTCTGTTGTAAACTCTATTCTCTTGTTTTTGTTTCTGTGAGTCTTCATCCTCTTCCTTTCCAATGTCTAGTTAGAAGTTTCCCTTTCTTTCTTTCTGTACTTTTTCCTTACGAGGAAGAGTGTATTTTTTTTTTTAAGTATTGTCGGTTTTATTTAAAGAAGTTTAGAATATGAAGAATGAGGGAGGACCACAATCTTCAAGAGAGTAGCAATCAGTCCTGGCGAGGACGCAGCAAGGGAATGGGAGTAAAAATGCTGCTTTTTTTGGGCTGGAAGATTCCACTGAGATGGCAGTTAACAGTATTTGCTCAGAGAACTGCTTCCTGAGGGATTCAGTGTCTCTCTTTTGTAGGGAGGGTTCTTTAGGCCTCTGAGTGCTTCTGGGGCTAAGAGGGCTTGAGCAACCATTGCTTGAACAATGCCTGTACACTGTTAGTTCCTTCACAGGTTGGCAGCAGAAAGCTCAGTGGAGGGGTCCAGAAGGGAGTGGAGGAAGGTTTGAGACATATATGGTAAAGATAATATGAAAAAGGAAGTGCATAGGCAGAGTTACAGAAAGTTTAGGGCTTCCCTGGTGGCTCAGCTGGTGAAGAATCCGCCTGCAGCGCAGTAGACCCGGTTCAGTCCCTCAGTCGGGAAGATCTGAAGGGGAGGGCATGGCAACCCCCTCCAGTATTCTTGCCTGGAGAATCCCCAAGGATAGAGGAGCCTGGCGGGCTACAGAAACGGAGGTCGCAAAGAGTCAGACATGACTGAGCGACTAAGCACACCCGACACAGCAAGTTATTAAATAATTCTCAAGAATTGCTTTCCTCACTTTCTACTTCAGCAGCTCTCAGTTACCTTTTGAAGGCAACTCATGGTGCAGAATACGTTTTTACATCATAGTCAGAACACATGTACTTGTATACATAAGCATTGTTTCAACTCAGTCATGGCTGACTCTGACCCCAGGGACTTTAGCCCACCAGGCTTCTGTGACCATGGGATTTCCCAGACAAGAATACTGGAGTGGGTTGCCATTTCCTTCTACAAGGGGTCATCCAGTCCACGAATTGAACCTGTGTCTCCTGCATTGCAGGTGGATTCTTTACCACTGAATGACCAGGGAAGACCATGGGAAATAAGATATTTGCATTTATTATCTATTTTTTATTAAAAAAATTTTTTTTAATGTGGACTATTTTTGAAGTCTTTACTGATTTTTTTTACAGTATTACTTGTTTTTTGTTTTTTGGCCACAAAGCTTGTGGGATCTTAGCTTCCTGACCAGGGATTGAATCTGTGCCCCTGCATTGAAAGGCGAATTCTTAAGCACTGGACCACCAGGGAAGCCCCTACATTTAAAGCCCCTACATTTATTATCTTAACTAACTCTATTTTTAGCTGATTTTTTTCTGTTATAGTTTATGCTTTCTTATTTTGATTTCTGGTTTTGGATTTTCCTTTGTGGACCATAGTTTCTTTGGTTTTATCCTCTATAATGATTTTGAAGGCATGTCTTTTTTTCTTCCCCAAGACATAATTGAGACATATTATTTATGTAAATGTAATGCCATTAAATTTTTTGAAGTAATTTATAGAAATGATCTCAAATTTATAAGCAAGTACAGTACAAAGAATTGTTTCCCTTGAAATATTTGAGAATAAACTGCTGTTTATCTTATCCCCAGAACATTTAGTATATATTTCAAGGGCAAAAAAGGACATTCTGTATAATCACAGAGCTTCTATCAAAAGCATTGATAAATTATTATTATCTAATCCTCAGACTTCATGTAAGTTTTGCCAGTTGTACCAACAGCGTTCTTCAGAACAAAATAATTCAGTCCAGACTCAAGTATTACATCTAGTTGCATTGTCTCTTTAGTCTCCTCCCATCTGAAAGTGTTTCTTGGTCTTTGCTTTCATGACTTTGACCCTTTTCTATATTAGCAACCAGTTATTTTTGTAGAATGCCCTTCAGTTTGGGTTTGCCTGATGTTTTCTCATGGTTAAATTCAGGTTGTGCTTCTTTGGCAGAAATTGCCACTAATATGATGCTGTGTTCTTCTAATTGCTTCTTACCAGTTTGCACATGATTCAGGTTTGATCACTTTCTCTGCTAGTCTTCTCCAATATAAAGTTCTCTTTTCTTCTTTGTGATTAACTTTCTGGGGTATACTTTTTTTTTTTCTTCCCGTTTTACTGAGGTCTAATTGGCATACACAACTATATATGTTTAAGGCATACAGTATAGTGATTGGACTTACATTCATCATGAAATGAATGTCCATCATCTCATATAGATACAATATTAAGAAATAGAAAAAATACATTTTTTTCTTGTGACGAGAATGCTTAAGGTTTACTCTCTTAACAATTCTCATAAATAACATACATCAGTGTTAATTTATCATGTTGTACATTATATCCCTAGTACTCTTTATAACTTTGTACCTTTTGATTCTTTGATCCAGTTTCTTTTTTCCCCATCCCCTGCGTCTGGTAACTACAAATCTGATCTCGTTTTGTGAAGACATACTTTGAAACTAGAAAAATACTTTGTTCCTCATCAAAATTTCTATTTACTTGTCTGTTTCATTATGGACTGATGGGTTTTATTTTTTAAACTTTATTAAGATATGATTTATACACCATAAAATTCACTCTGTAAGTATATAAATTCAGTAATTTGTAGTAAGGGCTTCACTGGTGCCTCAGATGTAAAGAATCTTCCTGCAGTGCAGAAGACCTGGGTCTGATCCTTGGGTCAGGAAGATCCCCTGGAGAAGGAAATGGCAACCCACTCTAGTATTCTTGCCTGGAGAATTGCATGGACAGAGGAGCCTGGCCGGCTACAGTCCATGGGGGTCTCAGAGTTAGATTTACAGAATTGCACCGCCATCACTACAACCTAGTTTTCGAACTTTTCTGATTTTTTTTTAAATTACTGAATAGCATTCAGTTGTATGGATGTATCACTTTTTGTTTATTCACCATTTGATGCAAGTTATTTTCAGCTTTTATATTATGAATATTATTGCTGTGATGAACATTCATTCACATTCAAGTCTTTGTGTGGATGTATGTTTACATTTCTCTTGAGTTAAATTTGTAGCAGTATAATTGCTGGGTTATATGGTAAATTTTAACTTTTTGTTTTAAGAAACTGCCACTCTTTTCCCAAGGGGCTGTACCATTTAACATTACCACCAGCAATTACGAGGCTCACTTTTCTCCACATCCCTGCCAGTACTTGGCAGTGTCTGTCTTTCGGATTATAACCATTCTAGGGGATGTGAAATGGTTTTAATTTGCATTTTTTAAATGACTGATGGTGTTGAACATCTTTTCATGTGCTTATTTCCATTTGCATGTCTTTTTGGTGAAATTCTATTCAGGTCTTTTGCTTATTAAAATTGGGTGGTGTTTCTTTTTATTGAAGGTGCTTCCTGCGTGGCTTAGTGGTAAAGAATCTGCCTGCCAGTGCAGGAGACACAGGTTTGATCCCTGCTTGGGAAGATTCTCTGGAGTAGGAAATGGCAACTTGCTTCATCTTGCCTAGAAGATTGCATCTACAGAGGAGCCTTGTGGGCTATATATAGTCCATGGGTCGCAGAGTCGGACACGACTGAGCACATAAGCACATGTTGTTCAGTTAGTCTGGATATTTGTTTTTTTAATCAAATAATGAGATTTGCAAATATTTCCCCTGGGCCATGACTTTTTACTTTTTCTTAATGTTATCTTTGAAAGTTTAGCAATAGTTTTCAATTTTGATGAAGACTAGGAGATCAGGTTTTTGTTTTTGTTTTTCTTTTATAGATTGTGCTTATAAGAACGCTTTGCTTATCCCAGGATCATGTTTTGTCTTTTTTTTGACCTTCCCCAGATGGCTTATGGGATCTTAGTTCTCTGACCAGGGATGGAAACTGGGTCCTTGGTGGTGAAAGCATATGAATCCTAACCACTGGATTGCCAGGGAATTCCCCAGGTTTTGCTTTTACATCTGAGTATGTAAACCATTTTGAGTTAATTTCTATGTACAATGTGAGTAAAGGGTCTAGTTCTGGGGTTTTTTCCTTGGTCTGTGGCTACTCAGTTGCCCCTGCTCTATATGTTGAAAAGACTCTCCCTGTTGAATTGCCTTGGTGTGTTTATTAAAATCACTTGACCTTAAATATAAGGGTTTATTTCTGGATTCTCAGTTCTGTTCCATTGATCCATTGATGTCTAAGCCTATCCTGCCAGTGTCCCCACTGTCTTGATTAGTTTAGCTTTTTAATAAATTTTGAAACGAGATAGTATAGATCCTGCAACTTGTTATTTTTCAAAACTATTTTGGCTATTCTAGGTCCTTTGTATTTCCATATAAATTGTAGGAACAGAGCATCAGTTTCTACAAAAAAAACAACAACACAAAAATCCCTTCTGGATAAAGTTATCTTTAAAGGAACAGTGTGTTAGTATTTTTATAATATTTCAAGCATTCTATATGCATGATGTTCCTTTGTCATTTGGACTTTATATTATTGTGAAATCTAGGGCAAATCTGGTCTTTATTCTTTGGTAGTGATTGTGCTTTTTATTTTCCTGTCTTAATCTTTTTAGGATTTTTTTCCTTTATGCTGAAGATGTTTAATTTTCTAATTCATTATACATGGACCACATGCCTTTCAATTTGGAGCTGTAGAAATATTTTTCAATCCAGAAAGAATTTTTGTTGGTTCCTTTTTTATTATACTGGTGATTATTATTTCTGTTCTGTTTCCTCCAATTTCTTCTTTAAGAACTATAATTTAAGCATTGATTCTTCTTTTTCCTTTTTTAAAAAAAATCATCTTTCATCATTTTCACTTTTCTGGATGGTGAGAATTCCTCAAGCAAACTCAACCACTGAACTCTGCACTTTGAACCACTGAACTCAAGCACTTTGTCTCAGTTATCTTCCCATTCCTAATGACTGGCACTGTAGATACTCAGTAATCATTCAGTTATTGAATTAATAGTTTCTTATCATTCCTTTTATCACTATTAACCTGTCTTATGCTTGCTTTTACTGTTTCACTGTTTCAGCATTATTTATTCATTTATGGCTGCACTGGATTTTCATTGCGGGCATGGGCTTTCTTCTAGTTGTGACAAGCAGGTGCTGTTCTCTTCTTGTGGTTTTCAGGCTTCTCATTGCTGTGGTTTCTCTTGTTGCAGAGCACAGGCTTTAGGGCACATGGGTTTCAGTAGTTGCAATTTGAGGGCTCTAGAGCGCGGGCTCAGTAGTCGTGGCACACAGGTCTAGTTGCCCCGCAGCATGTAGAATCTTCTTGGACCAAGGATCGAACCCGTGTCCTCTGCATTGGCAGATGGATTCTTATCCACTGAGCCTCCAGGGAAGTCCTTGCAGTATTTTAAAAACTTATAGTAGCTTGATTTTGGGGCTTGCCTGGTGGCTTAGATGGTAAAGAATCTGCCTGCAATGCAGGAGACCTAGGTTTGATCTCTGGGTTGGGAAGTTCATTGGAGAAAGGAATGACAACCCACTCCAATATTCTTGCCTGGAATATCCCATGGATGGAGGAGCCTGGTGGGCTATAGTCCATAGGTTCGCAGAATTGGGCATGACTGAAGTAACTTGGCACACACGCACACAGATTGATTTTTGCTCATTGACTTGAAATAAAAAATTTCATCAACCTTTTAAATATGTCCATTTTTTTATATTTATTTGGTCTTAAGTCAGGTAGGAAGTAGTGATTCACCTATCAAGCATCTACATTTGGGATGTTATTCTTTGAATGTAAGTATAGGATACAAGTGTAGCATCATTCTTTAATGATGTTCTTTACTCTGATGAGAAGTCCACTTTAATACATCTAAAGCATTGTGTTTCACCAATACAACATTGTAAATCAACTGTACTTCAATTTAAGGTAAATACATAAAATATTCTCTCTCTCTTTAAAACACACTCCTAGTCTCATCTTCCAGTCATCAAGTTTATCCATTTCTAAATCTTTTGAATGTGTCCTTTTAACATTAGTTATGCTATTCTTGGCACTGTTTGTACTTTAGTATGACAGTATTAGCAATTTTATATCATCTACCAATCCCTGCTGATATCTTTAGTTTTTATGATAGTTGATTTTATACTTTTATTTTTCCCTTCTGTGTAATTATTTGGATGGCATAATGGGGTAAATTTATGATTCATGTGCACTATCTTTTTGGTGGGAAATAATTTGTTTTATCAGTTTTTGATTCTAGAATTCAGAGAATTTTTCAGTGTAGTACATGATGATAAATCAGTGCTTGGCTGTGGGCCAAAATGTTTTATATGTATAATCTCAGCCAGTGAGGGCTTCATCATCCTGATGTTGGGTGGTTTATGCTTATGTAATTTCTTGAGCTTTCTTTTAGTTGAATGGTTTTTCTCTCTTATTTTCTCTTTTAATACCTGGACATAAAACTTACATTTTATAAAATTGTCGTGTTTGGCAACAGAGTAGTTTTGTTTTGGGTTCATTTTTAGTTCTCTGTCCTTTATTTTCTTTTAGCATTTTTACATCTTCTATTATTCTTCAGCGTTTTTGGGGTACTTTCTAAGCATGTCGTCTTGATTCATCACTGATTTAATTTTGGGTATTGTCACATAGCTTATTCTGTCTTCATAGCACATAGCTTTGATTTCCTGTGTAAAGTATCATGGATTTTTATTGCATACTGCTTTTTCTTTTAACTTGTTGGTATATCCATCTTTTTACTTATATCTCTTCTTCACAAACCACCCCCAGTTTTAATACAATACAATGCTTTTTAATTAAAATCCACCTCTGAACTTTGAAAGTTCAGGGAGAAAAAAAAAGCAAGGGAACAAAAAGAAAAGCACAGCAGTTATCGCATGGCCTCACTGTGTCTTTCTTGTTTAAACTTGGAGCTAGTTTGGGTGTATTCAAGACGCTTCTTCAGTGGCAGGACTTCCCTGGTGGCTCAGAAGGTAAAGTGTCTGCCTACAATGCAGGAGACCCAGATTTGATCCCTGGGTTGGGAAGATCCTCTGGAGAAGGAAATGGCAACCCACTCCAGTACTCTTGCCTGGAAAATCCCGTGGATGGAGGAGTGTGGTGGGCTACAGACCATGGGGTCGCAAAGAGTTGGATAGGACTGAGCGACTTCACTTTGACTTTTCTTTCTTCAGTGGCACAAAGAACCTGTGAACCACCAAGTGATGTTGTTTGATACAGACCTGGGGATGATCTAGCAAGAGAAGAAAGAGGTTTCCTGTTCTTAAAACCTGCTGTCTCAGATAGACAGGGTCCTGTGTATAGCACAGGGAACTCTATACATTATCCTGTAATAAACTATAATCACAAATAATATGAAAAAGAATATATATTAAAGAATATCTTTGCTGTATACCAGGAACTAAGACAACACTGTAAATCAACTATACTTCAATAAAAAATGAATAAATCAATAAAAGCAATATTTATAAAAAAGAAAAACCTGCTATCTCACAGTGGAGCCTGTTAACCACTGCCAGAAAGTTTATGCAAATTTATGATCAAATATGTGATGGCTCCTTTTTAAAAATTAACCTTCTTTTAAAAAAATTTAAAATTCAGCTTTAATTTTTAAAGCTGAAAATCTCACCTTTTGTCATATAGCATTTTATATTTGATTTGACTGGTAAAATAAAAAGATGTCAGTATTGAGGATCATTCGTCTTTATAAAGAGTGTTTTTAAATTTTTTCATACGTATTTTTATACAGATTTATTCTTGGTCATTTAAGTGATATGTATACTTTTTATTTTAATTTTTTTCTCCTATAATCATGCCTACATTGTAATAATTAAATCTATGGCACTTGCTAAAATAGCTCCTGGAAAAGTTTAATGTGCTACATGCTGATAAAAAGAGGCATATCATTTGCTGATGTCGTTTAGCAACCACTAGTAATGCAAGAGATATAAAAAAGTAACCTGAGATATGTACTAATAATGGGTTTGATTATAATAGCTGGGTTTTTTTTCAGTATCATTTAAAAAGTTTTTTGTTGTTCAATTTTTATTCAGATGACAGAAAATAATTTTTCGTTGAAGAAGATAGAAATTAGTGTTTCAGAAGCAGAAAAGCGAACTGGAAGAAATGCCATGAACATGCAGGAAACATATACTGCTTACCTCATTGAAACAAGGTGAGTGATGAGAATTATGTCTGAGGTTAGAAAAAGCTTTGGTAGCTGTTGATGTAAATTCTGTTGTATAATGGAATCATTTACAGGTCATTGTCTTTTAGTTTCTTTACTTTTTAACAGGTGACAAGGTTTTCTTTTACTCTGGTACTCTTAGTAGCTAAATTTGAATGTATTAATTTTGGAGGGAGAACAAAGGTTACTGGATGTTACTTGATGCTTGCTTTAGTGTCAAGTAACATCCAGATCCCATCCACATCACAGGCCTGCCCATGCGGGAGACACGAGTTTGTCCCTGGTTTGGGAAGATCCCACGTGCCTCAGAGTAACTAAGCTCATGTGCCACAACTGCCGAGTCTGTGCTCGAGAGCTTGGGAGCCATGACTTCTGAGCCCACGGGCCACAACTACTGAAGCCTGGCCCCTAGAGCCTGTGCTCCACAGCAAGAGAAGCCGCCGTGCACCGCAACTAGAGAAAAGCCCACACAGTAGGGAAGACTCAGCACAGCCCCAAATAAAATTATTTATTTAAAAAACTCACCAGAAAAGTCTTTTACTTCATAAGGAAAAAGTTAAATGAATTAAACTGTTTGTCCAGAGAAAAGCAAAGGATGTGTGTGTGTGTGCGGTCATGTCTGACTCTTTGTGACCTAACAGGCTTCTCTGTCCATGGAATTCCCAGGCAAGAATACTGGAGTGGGTTGCCATTTCCTCCTCCAGGGCCTCTTCCTGACCTCTTCCTGACCTAGGGATCGAACCCACATCTCTTGCGTCTCCTGCATTGGCAGGTGGATTCTTTACCACTGCACCACCTGGGAATTTTGCTTATTATAAATAGTTTATATAAAGACTATACTGACAAGCTCTTTTCTTTCTGTGAACTGAGAAGAAATGCTTTCAGTTAAAACAAATGGGGGGGCTTCCCTAGTAGTCCATTAAGACTCTGTGCTTCCAGTGCGAGGTGTGCAGGTTTGATCCCTGGTTGGGGAATTAGATCCCACATGCTGTGCAGTGTGGCCGGAATATAAAAAAAATGAATAAAAAAGTATAATTCATATTTTTATAGAAAAGTAGAGGGCCTTGCCTGGTGGGTCAGGGAAGTATCCTGCCTATGTACATACATGCATATGTTTCAGAGAGATTTTTAAGTTAATTTAAAAAAAGTATGATCCCATGAGAGGTTTTTTTTAAGTTAAATTAGCTATTTTAAAATATCATACTTTAGAAATTTGTATTGGCTCTAGCTTTTTAAGTAAATTCTTAAATTTAAAGCTAAAAAGGATATTTTTAGTATATGCCTGTTTCTTCATCCAGTTGAACAATGAAATTAGCTGTTGATTAGCTTTACTGCTAGAAGAAAATCTTGATTTCAATAATGTGGAATAATTTATAGCTGTTTACTCTTTATTTATTATAGTTGTTTACTCTTGACTTTGAAATGAATAGAGAATTATAATTCAAAAGTTGGAGTTAGAAGTGACCATCAGATCAGATCAGTAGCTCAGTCGTGTCTGACTCTTTTCGACCCCATGAATTGCAGCACGCCAGGCCTCCCTGTCCATCACCAACTCCCGGAGTTCACTCAGACTGATGTCCATCGAGTCAGTGATGCCATCCAGCCATCTCACCCTCTGTCGTCCCCTTCTCCTGCCCCCAATCCCTCCCATCATCAGAGTCTTTTCCAATGAGTCAACTCTTCGCACGAGGTGGCCAAAGTACTGGAGTTTCAGCTTTAGCATCATTCCTTCCAAAGAAATCCCAGGGCTGATCTCCTTCAGAATGGACTGGTTGGATCTCCTTGCAGTCTCTGGATAAATATCTAAGTGAATCATCAGTAAATAATGTGGTACATAAAAGGATATTCAGTTGACTTTCACACTTATATTTCATTTATTTTAAAACAGTGATTCTTAAACTTTAAAATATATAGGAATCACTTGGAAAATTTGTTAAGCTACAGAATTTTGAGTGGGGTCCAGGAATTAACACATTTTAAGCTTAAGTTCCAAGTGTTTTTGAAGCAAATGAGCCATGGGCCATAGTTTTATCTTTCAAATACAAAAGCTTTACATTTTAAGGTAGTCAAATTTATCTTTCTTCTTTATGACTTGTGTTTTCCCTGTCTTAAATTCTTGCCTATCCCATATCATATACACGTCCACTTTGAGAAATACTGTTTATAGATACTGTTTATAAATAGATTATTTTGTCAGTACTATAACTGACCTTCAGCAACCACAGAACCCTGGAATTTATTATTTTGGTCATGTAGAATTCTTGCTGTAATTCAGTGTTATGCAGAGTATCTTGGACACTATGAATATTGTTGAGCCTTGACATTGACTAAAAGTTCAACTTTATCACATAGCTCATCTCTTCTGTGGACACAAGAAGAAAGTCAGTTTAGCAGTTGCCTATTGTGTTACAGTTTAATAGGCTAAAATTAATAAGGCTAAGGTCATTGATTTTAATTTTTCCAGAGATTTTTATGTTTTTCTGTTCATAAAGTATGAACTCTTTTAAAATAGGTAAGAATATTGTATGTATTAACAGGTAAGAAAGCTTTTGTCCTGGGAAGCTATATGATGTCTTAATTCTTCTAATTTGTAAAGCAGGGCTAAAGATCCTATATACTTAGTCAAATTAAATGGTTTAAACGGTTAAATTTAATTTAAATGTTGCATGTGAAACCACTTCAGTTCAGTTCAGTTTAGTCGCTCAGTCATGTCCGACTCTTTGTGACCCCATGAATCACAGCACGCCAGGCCTCCCTGTCTGTCACCAACTCCCGGAGTTCACTCAGACTCAGGTCCATCGAGTCGGTGATGCCATCCAGCAATCTCATCCTCTGTTGTCCCCCTTTCCTCCTGCCCCCAATCCCTCCCAGCATCAGGGTCTTTTCCAATGAGTCAACTCTTCGCATGAGATAGCCAAAGTACTGGAGTTTCA
>NW_011494604.1:3590382-3591224 GCF_000754665.1 Bison bison bison | reverse complement strand
TGGTCATAACTTTTCTTCCAAGGAGTAAGCGTCTTTTAATTTCATGGCTGCAGTCACCATCTGCAGTGATTTTGGAGCCCCCAAAAATGAAGTCTGACACTGTTTCCACTGTTTCCCCATCTATTTCCCATGAAGTGATGGGACCGGATGCCATGATCTTAGTTTTCTCAATGTTGAGCTTTAAGCCAACTTTTGCCACTCTCCTCTTTCACTTTCATCAAGAGGCTTTTGAGTTCCTCTTCACTTTCTGCCATAAGGGTGGTGTCATCTGCATATCTGAGGTTATTGATATTTCTCCCGGCAATCTTGATTCCAACTTGTGCTTCTTCCAGCCCAGTGTTTCTCATGATGTACTCTCCTGACTTCCCTTGTGGCTCAGATGGTAAAGTGTCTGCCTACAATGCGGGAGACCTGGATTCGATCCCTGGGTCAGGAAGATCCTCTGGAGAAGGAAATTGCAACCCACTCCAGTACCCTTGCCTGGAAAATCCCATGGACGGAGGAGTGTGGTAGACTACAGTCCACGGGGTCGCAAAGAGTCAGACACGACTGAGCGACTTTCATTTCACTTCACTCTGCATAGAAGTTAAATAAACAGGGTGACAGTATACAGCCTTGACTTACTCCTTTTCCTGTTTGGAACCAGTCTGTTGCTCCATATCCAGTTCTAACTGTTGCTTCCTAATCTGCATATAGGTTTCTCAAGAGGCAGGTCAGGCGGTCTGGTATTCCCATCTCTTTCAAAATTTTCCACAGTTTATTGTGATCCACACAGTCAAAGGCTTTGGCATAATCAATAAAGCAGAAATAGATGTTTTTCTGGAACTCTTGCTTTTTCCATG
>NW_011494604.1:3569271-3590282 GCF_000754665.1 Bison bison bison | reverse complement strand
AATTTTGAGCATTACTTTACTAGTGTGTGAGTTGAGTACAATTGTGCGGTAGTTTGAGCATTCCTTGGCATTGCCTTTCTTTGGGATTGGAATGAAAACTGACCTTTTCCAGTTCTGTGGCCACTGCTGAGTTTTCCAAATTTGCTGGTATATTGAGTGCAGCACTTTCACAGCATCATCTTTGAGGATTTGAAATAGCTTAACTGGAATTCCATCACCTCCACTAGCTTTGTTCGTAGTGATGCTTTCTAAGGCCCACTTGACTTCACATTCCGGGATGTCTGGCTCTTGGGATTATCTTGGTCATGAAGATCTTTTTTGTACAGTTCTTCTGTGTATTCTTGCCACCTCTTCTTAATATCTCCTGCTTCTGTTAGGTCCATACCATTTCTGTCCTTTATCCAGCCCATCTTTGCATGAAATATTCCCTTGGTATCTCTAATTTTCTTGAAGAGATCTCTAGTCTTCCCCATTCTGTTGTTTCCCTCTATTTCTTTGCATTGATTGCTGAGGAAGGCTTTCTTACCTCTTCTTACTGTTCTTTGGAACTCTGCATTCAGATGCTTATATCTCTTATGTGCTATTAAATATTTGTTAAATGATTGGATAAATGGGGTAGTTTTGTGGTCCAAAGAAAGTCTTTTCTATGCTTTTAGGTGGCTTCTGCTGACTTGTTTTTGTGGCCTTTGAAATAAAACCAAGTGAAAACAACTTGTAGCAGCTCTTCTAACAGCCTTTAGATGTACTGCCTATAGGCTATATTTATCTACTTTTTAGCAAGATTTGGGCTCTGTTGGTAATGATTTTGAATAATCTGAAACTTTATATTAACCCAAGATATTTTTTTTTTAGCTGAAGTTGAAAATCTGAATTAGAATAGTTTTAGTCAGCTAATGGTTAGGTCAACTCTTTAAAATGAATTATCATTTAATAATCCTCTATCTTGCCATGAAAGCCATTTGTATATTTTGAATTTCATATTATGTTTCCCTTTTTATTACAGTGAATTAATTTAGCAAACTTAATATATAAATGATAAAAACATTGAACATCTTGTGTTGAGCATGGCATGATGTATACATTTTCTCAAGACTTTATTCTGAGACTGATTTAGCCTCTCTGCCTTTATACTGTACATGTACAAATGCACATTTTGGTTATATGCATGTTTCTTGGAGGAACTGTAAGTTATTTTCAATTAGGAAATAGGAAGGTTCAGATAATGTTTAGAAGGCTGATGTTTTTTAATAGTCATTATGCTAGCAGAAATCATAAATAGTCAAAATAATTTCAAATACTCTTTTTATGATTTTACCCAGCTTTCCTCCAAATTGAACTTTTATATGGATGATTCATGGCATCGCCTGCAGCTCTTTATAGTAAATATAAGACTAAAATTGATTTGTTACTTCCCTTCTTGCCACTGTTTCAGAGTTAATTGACATTTTACTTTTGTGGATCTTTTCTGGTACTTGGATGCATCTGATTCATTGATGATGTTAAATTGAGGGTTTTTTTGGTGTCATGGTCTTTGGCATGAATGTTATTCTCTCATGGTGGCAGGAATTGTTCTTTCATTGTGGCAATTAAAAGTAATTTTTCTTTAATGAAATGCTGATGAAGCCAGACTTGCACTGTATTGTAAAGCCAGCCATTATGTTAACTGAATTATTTTACATTGAGGCTCTTGTTGAGAAGAGTATTCCTAATATGACTATTTCTCTCAAGTTCAAATAGGTTTTCTATAATGGAGCAAAGTGGTTAGGAGTGAGGGCTTGGGAATCAGATGGATCTGTGTGCTCTACCAACAAATCTTTGTGATTGAAGGAAGAGCATATACCATGCAGCTGCTTCCTCATCTGTGAAGTGGGGACAGTAATCCCTGCTTCACCAGGTCTGTTGTAGGGGTTAAATAATACATGAAATGTTCTCAGTGCCTGGTTCATAGCCCTCCTGGTTCATAAGCATTCAGTAAATGGAGTTATCAGTTTTAAAGGAGGTCGTATGTATGCATTTGTATTTTTAAAAAACACTAGAAATCTTATTCTGTCTTTTTCAGGTCAGTTGAACATAATGATGGTCAGAGCGTCCTAACAGACTCACTGTGGAGGCGGTATAGTGAATTTGAGTTGTTGAGGAACTACCTTTTAGTGTACTATCCACATATTGTTGTGCCACCTCTACCAGAAAAAAGGGTAAGGAGTGAAATGGTGGTGTAGTTTAGAAGTAGTTAGCGCTGAGACTGTTCTTCATGATTGTTTTTTTTATCTAGGCAGAATTCGTTTGGCATAAACTCTCTGCTGACAACATGGACCCGGATTTTGTGGAAAGACGACGAATTGGTTTAGAAAATTTCCTCTTGAGAGTTGCTTCACATCCCATCCTTTGTAGAGACAAAATCTTCTATTTGTTTTTAACACAGGTATTTTTCTTTTATTTAGTCTTTTAAAAAATTTCATTTTACTTGGGATTTTAAACATTTTAAATTGTGGACTGCTGCTGCTTAAGGATTCTCTTGGAGCCGCCCTTTGTTAATTTATATGTATTTTCACAGTTTGTTTTGTTTTGAATTTCCAAAGTATTATATCATTCTTTTGGTTAACATTTTTATACTTAAAGATACTAAAGATGGTACTTTTTGGTATCACTTAAATGGTATCAAAGTTAGTCTTTAGTTTTTTGAATCCCGGATCTATAAAATTTGGGGGCTGTCTCCGGTAATCTTTTGGAATCTGGATTGTATGTGCCTCTCCCCCATCTCCCATGAAAGAAGAACAGAACGATGGGTATTTAATTTGGGATATTACTTATGGGCTATTTTACAGTGATATCTAAAGTTATCTTTAATTTTTAGGAAGGCAACTGGAAAGAGACAGTAAATGAAACTGGATTTCAGCTGAAGGTAAGGGTAATTGTATGAAATAATGTGTCATGTCCATATACAATTTCTAGCACAGTGCCATGCCTTAATGGATACTTGCTATTTATTGAATGAGTGAATGTTGGAAATAGGCTTTACGTCTAATATCACTGGTAATTTTAAAGAAACAATGCGGTTTATTTTTGATTGGTGTAATTTTTGGTAATAGTGAGACTATAATGGGCATATTTATGTGTGAATTTAATTCTCTTGGGAAAGAACATTTTGAAGCAGTAATTCACGTTTAAGCTATAGATTTTCCCCGCAGTATACTCACATTATGCTTTTTATGTTTTTTTCTTTCCTCTGTCCTTGTCACTGTCACTCTTAGTGGAGCCCACATAATTGCTAACTCTATTAGATAGAAAAAACACTTCTAAAGGGTTGAACTTGGGTTTTCTTATCTTAATAGGCTAAAAGAGTAGCCATCCGTCATGCTTATTTTGTATACTGAGACACGGTGGCCAGTTTTGAGTGGGCATAGGATTCATTTTGTATTAGTGATACAGGTTTAATTAGATTTTGATTGCTCATCATATTGATCATTAGAATTAGTGTTTGGGAATGGAACTGTTACCTAAAAATTAAAGACCATGTCAGTCATAAGATGACTACCCTCACTCTGCTCTGCTCTCCCCTCCCTCTGGTTTACAAAAGTAATTTAACACTGCATATTTTTAAAAGTTTTCATCTTTTACGTAAACAGAATATATAAGTAGGAAAAGTAATATAAATTGATATATAAATTGATAAACAGTTCATATGATATTGCAGTAACAGAAGTTCAATAGGTTTAGGCAGCAAGAACAGAATGTCTTTACAGTAATTTTCAGAACTAGAGATTTATGCATTGGCATATAGGTATTTTAATTTTAACACAAAAAGACAGGAGAAAACATTTTTTTCTGCACAGAAAATGTAATTAAGTATCTAATTTTGTCATAAACCAATTTTAACTTACTGGTTCAACTTATGAGTTATCTGAAACTTCAGATAACATGAAAAAATTAGTGTTTTCTTAGCTGTAACTCACTATAGTGCTCAAAGAGAGAATAATAGAATTTTGAAGATGATTTGAAATAACTCTGAACTTTAAAAAATTGTTTATATTTTGATAGAATTTTATGAGAACTAGTCCAGGATTTCTTAGGAGCTAATAATGAAGAAAAGAACAAACTAAAATATTTTTTTGGTGATGCTCTTTATATAATAGAAAATTTAAAAACTGTTAACTTTTTAAGAGTTTCATTGATTTAGTCATTATTTTAGTAACTGGTTATCAGTTGTTTGTCCTTAGCACAGTTTTTGGGCGTAACTGGGTGGCCTTGAGAAAATTCATGAATTTCCCCATCCATTTAGACTATTCTGTTTACAAAGTGCCTTGAATCTTGTGTGTCGGTGCTACCTAAGTGTTTAGATATAATGTTTTATATTTGGGTAGCCTTACGGTAAAATCCTAGTTTCACTTTTATAAAATCTTTGAAAGGTAATACTCTGTTGAGTTCAGTTCAGATGCTCAGTCATGTCCGACTCTTTGTGAATCGTAGCACACCAGGCCTCCCTGTCCATCACCAACTCCTGGAGTTCACTCAGACTCACGTCCATCGAGTCAGTGATGCCATCCAGCCATCTCACCCTCTGTCGTCCCCTTTTCCTCCTGCCCCCAATCTCTCCAAGCATCAGAGTCTTTTCCAATGAGTCAACTCTTGGCATGAGGTGGCCAAAGTACTGGAGTTTCAGCTTTAGCATCATTCCTTGCAAAGAAATCCCAGGGTTGATCTCCTTCAGAATGGACTGGTTGGATCTCCTTGCAGTCCAAGGGACTCTCAAGAGTCTTCTCCAACACCACAGTTCAAAAGCATCAATTCTTTGGCGTTCAGCCTTCCTCACAGTTCAACTCTCACATCCATACATGACCACTGGAAAAACCATAGGCTTGACTAGACGGACCTTTGTTGACAAAGTAATGTCTCTGCTTTTGAATATGCTAAGTTGGTCATAACTTTCCTTCCAAGGAGTAAGCGTCCTTTAATTTCATGGCTGAAGTCACCATCTGCAGTGATTTTGGAGCCCCCAAAAATAAAGTCTGACACTTTGCACTGTTTCCCCATCTATTTCCCATGAAGTGATGGGACCGGATGCCATGATCTTCGTAATACTCTGTACACAGTGTTAATAATTTGAAAAGTAGGAATTGAAATGGACTAGACATAAAATGTATAGGGAGAATTTGGAAACATTTGCAAGGAAATGGAACCTTTTGGACTAACACATGCATGTTTGTGCATGCATACATTCAAGCATGTACATGCATCTGTGTATATCTATATATATAGAGAGAGAAAGACTCACTTCTCTTATCTGGAGGTTGTGTATTTGGTAGTTATAACTAACCTGATCACAGTCAAAAGGTGGGATTTAGAACTGACTTCTGAGATGTTCAGATGGATGTGACATAACTTACTACAGTGTTTACAGATATACTTTGGTCCTTTCACATAGTATCCAATTAATTTTATTGTAGTTATCCAAACACACTTGACTATTTTTAGTCGGCAGCCTACTAGAAAGTTTTAAAGGTCTAAAGGTGCATACTGCTGGAGATAGGCATACTGTGACAATAGTGAGAATTGACAGCGAGCCTGCTGGTAAAGTATAACAGTGATATGAGCGTCAGACACTGCAGTACTGGGGTCTGTGGCATGGTGCCGAATCCCCACTCACCTTTGTAGCCTCTCGGGCTTCATTGCATCACAGGTGGATTCAGTATTAGTTGTTTATAGTGGTTACTTTGAGGCTTCCAGAGAAGGTTGAATTGCTGTCTGAGTACTTATAATTCAGTGTTTTTTCTTCTTCTTCTCCTTCTTTTTAGCATGTAACTAGTATTTTGATGTAAAAAATTTTTTTAAATTCAGTGTTTCTTCAAGTGTGGTCAGTTGGCTTCATAAGTCTCAATATGTTGGGATTGTTCAGAATACTGAATCCTAGAATTCATTGCAGGCATATTGACTCCCATGGGCCAAAAACTTGACAAACATTGTTGTAAGATGACCAATAAGAATGTTTTTAGGAAGATAATTTTAAAAGATTATCAAAATTGGTAAGAAAAAAAAGTTTAGAACCAAAAGCAGCATTTTTTTTCTGAATATCATTAACATTAAATGTTTACTATGTGCTTAAGCACTGTACTCTGATACAGTGTTCATGGTTTTTTTGCTGGCAGCTGCCTCAGTACCTTTGAGGTTAGTTCAGTATTATCCCAGCTTTTTAGGTCAGGAGAAAGTGACTTAACCCACGGTCATATAGTTATAAGTGATAGAGGCTGAATTAAAGTCCAGGCCTTCATAATTACCATCCTGTATTACTTATCTTTTCACTAGCTACTTATATAATTAATGTATATAAAGATGATTGGTAAAGGAATGTTGGAAACTATATTTCAGTGAAAATGAGATTCTTCTGAGTCAGACTGGAACTAATATAGTGTTATAGGTCAATAATGAAAGTGAAAGTGAAGCCGCTCAGTCGTGTCCGACTCTTTGGGACCCCATGGACTGTAGCCTATCAGGCTCCTCTGTCTATGGGATTTTCCAGGCAAGAGTGCTGGAGTGGGTTGCCATTTCCTTCTCCAGGGGATCTTCCTGACCCAGGAATTGAACCCGGGTCTCCCACATTGCAGGCAGATGCTTTACTGTCTGAGCCACCAGGGAAGCCCAGGTCAATAATCCTGCAATTAAAAAAAAGAATATTTGAACTTGGCTATTGGATTGTCATCATCAAATTGAAATAATAGCTTTAATTTCTCCCTTTTAGACATGTTTAATCTGTAGTTTGGGCCTGCTGCTGCTGCTGCTAAGTCGCTTCAGTTGTGTCCGACTCTGCGACCCCATAGACGGTAGCCCACCAGGCTCCCCCGTCCCTGGGATTCTCCAGGCAAGAACACTGGAGTGGGTTGCCATTTCCTTCTCCAATGCATGAAAGTGAAAAGTGAAAGTGAAGTCGCTTAGTCGTATCCGACTTTTAGCGACCCCATGGACTTCAGCCTACCAGGCTCCTCCATCCATGGGATTTTCCAGGCAAGAGTACTGGAGTGGGGTGCCATTGCCTTCTCTGAGTTTGGGCCTAATAGTTTACATTTTCTTAAATATTTTGAGTATTATACTCAACAGGATAATTGTAAAAATTTAGTTTTATAAAAGTCTGTGCTTTATTATTTTTGGCCATGCTACATGACTTGTGGGATCTTGATTCACCAACCAGGTATTAAACATTCAACGGAGGCCCTTGACAGTGAGCACACAGAGTTCTAACCACTGGACCGCTAGGGAACTCTCTCCCCTCCCCTCCCCTCCCCACTCTTGTTCTTCATTTAACACAAATATGAGCAACAGACTTTTTCATCACTGTTATATATTGGCATTCCTTCGTTTTTCTTGGATGTCTATATGATAACTTCTGTTAATTCACTGAAGGGAGAGCAGAGAGTTTCTCTTTAGAGTAATGAACATATTAACTAGTTACTTTAGTTTAAAGAAATACCATTTTAACCCAGTTGCATGAAAGTAAGTGTCATCCATATGCCCAAATCTTAAATGAATTCAGGCTGACTGGGAAGTATCTAGAACCTTGTTTGTGGCTTGGAGCAGGAACTGCCACAGACAAGATCTGAGCCTTTAGGATCTCTGCTAACTCTGGAAAGTCCAGATGCTAGGTACCTATAGACTGTCGGATACTCTTCTAGGTGCTGTGGATCCAACTGTGGATAAGCTGGAAACATTCATAAGCTCTGTGTTCTTATGGAGCTTATACTGAAGTAGTTGAAGTTGAATTAACATCTGTTTAAGATACTTTAAAAGTTATAGGTGATAAAACAGAAAACAGTTGTCGTTGTGAGATAATATGACAGCTGGAATTTTTTCCCCAGGGATTATTTTGAGCTATGACAGTATAATTTATTGTTCAAATGGAGACAGTTTTGAGAATAAAAAGGGGCTCTGTTAATAATTAGGTTAGGACAGCAGGTGTAAACCAGTAGTACTGTTCTGGGAAAACTGGGTCACATGGTTGAAGAGAACACTTGAGCTGAGACCTGAATAATGAGAAGCCTGCAGGGGAGTCAGCCTAAGGGTCAAGGAAGAAGAATGTTAGAGACAGGGCAAGCTGGTAATGGTTTACTAGATAAGGCTTGGAGGAAGATAAGAATCTGAAAATGAAGTAGAGGAAAGACAAGGTCTAGCACAAGAGAAGTATAGTATGTAATAGGGATTGGAAAGGGAAAGGGAGGTGGGGATTAAAGAATATGGGAAGGTATAAAGTTGGGACTGTAGAATAGTCGGGGTTTTTTTTTTCTTTTCATTCATCCAGTATACTTATTGCATGTTTTTCTTGTGCCAGGCATTGGGAAGTGTTGGGGATACCGGAATGAAAATGCAGTTTAAAGTAGTGCCACGGCGGCTATTGTGCAACTCTCGGGGCCCTATTCACATTGTGTTTTTCTTGTGGCTCTTATATTTTCATGGACAGCTAGGAAACAAGCAAACAGCCCAGGGGATTTCAGACAGTGCTGTAGTAAAGGAGACAAAGTAGGGTGGTATGAGACAGTGGTGTAAGGGCTTCTTTAGATACTTAGTGGGGAATCTGATAAGATGGATGAACGGTAACCTGTCAGATTTGGGTAGGGCTTCCCTTGTGGCTCAGCTGGTAAAGAATCCGCCTGCAATGTGGGAGACCTGGGTTCGATCTCTGGGTTGGGAGGATCCCCTGGAGAAGGGAAAGGCTACCCACTCCAGTATTCTGACCTGGAGAATTCCATGGACTGTATAGTCCATGGGGTTGCAAAGAGTCGGACACGACTGAGTGACTTTCACTTTCACTTAGAGATCTAGCTTTGGGGAGAAGTTTCTGACTTGATGACATTTTAGGCAGTTTCTCTTTTTATGGAATCTTGTGAAATGATGAGCAGATTGAGTGGGGTATTATGATGGACTGACCTGACGGTGTTTGGTAAGCAAGGTTAGGATGGTGATGGTTTACATTTTATATGCCTTCTATAGTGGTAAATTGGTAATATTAAAAGTAAAAAGTAAATTGGTGGGATTCAGTATGAGATTCAGAAAAAGATACACATGAAAATTTTCTTTTTTTACTGATGGGTTTATGTACTTTCATCCTTATTTAAAGAATCTCATTTGCTTGTGCCTATAATGTCACATTGGTAATTTGAAATCACTTAAAGAACACAAGGGAGTAATATATGCCTTAAATTCATATATGCTGTGATTGAAAGGACTTTCACATGCATTAGCTCCTTGGCCCTTGAGATGTAAGAAATGTCAAGAATTGGTAAAATATCCATTTATTTATTAAAAACTTTTTTTGGGGGGGCCATGCCACACGGCATGTGGGATCCTCATTTCTTGACCAGGGATCCAACCTGTGCCCCCTACATTGGAAGTGTGGAGTCCTGACCCCTGGACTGCCAGGGAAATTCCTAAAATACACCCCATTTTAGAAATAAGAGAATCCCCTGAATTCAGTGACAACTTAAGCTTTAGATATTCTTGATAGCTCTTTGAATTGCTTTTGGTTTAAAGTTTTAGGATGCTGGATTTGTGGAGTGGTGTATTATTGCAGTTTGTTTTTTTTTTTTAAGCTGTGTAATCTGGGAAGCCTTAGTTGTTCTGGTTTATTTGTTTTGTTACTTGGGGAGTATTTGTAATTAGGATTTGTAAGTTGGAATGATATAAAATGTTCAGGATGATTGGTATTTTCAAAACCAAATCATGTTATAAAATTGTTAACCGATTGAGCTACACCTTTTGTGAACCCTATTCTTTTGTGCCTTGGTCAGGGGTAAAAATACATTTATGTATATATTTTAAATGAGGACATAGACAAAGAGGATAACTTTGGATATATTAAGTATAAGTTTATACAGTGAAATTATTATTTAGTGTTGATCCTTCTGTCTCTCCTTTGAAATAAGGTAGAAGTGAAGGGGTTTCCCAGGTAGCTCAGTGGTAAAGAATCTGCCTGCCAACACAGGAGATGTGAGCTCTATCCCTGGATCAGGAAAATCCCCTGGAGAAGGAAATGGCAACCCATTCCAGTATTCTTGCCTGGGAAATCCCATGGACAGAGGAAGCCTGGCTGGCTGTAGTCCACAGGGTTGCAAAGATTTGGACACCACTTAGCGACTAAGCAGCAGCAGAAATAACTAAAGGTAGTTAAATAGTTGTGTCAGAATATCTAGAAATAAGTAAAGGTTGTTTAAAAGTTGTGTTGTAATATTTTCTGTCAACTAGAAAGGAATTAATTTGATGTCATCTAGCTTGTTTTTCGGAGAAGGCAATGGCACCCCACTCTAGTACTCTTGCCTGGAAAATCCCGTGGACGGAGGAGCCTGGTAGGCTGCAGTCCATGGGGTCGCTAGAGTCGGACACGACTGAGCGACTTCACTTTCACTTTTCACTTTCATGCATTGGAGAAGGAAATGGCAACCCACTCCAGTGTTCTTGCCCGGAGAAATCCAGGGACGGGAAGCCTGGTTGGCTGCCGTCTATGGGGTCGCACAGAGTCGGACATGACTGAAGCGACTTAGCAGCAGCAGCGGCTTGTTTTAATTTAGTACAGGCATTTCCATATTTCTTTCTTTTCCTAA
This sequence comes from Bison bison bison, assembly GCF_000754665.1. NCBI lineage: Eukaryota > Metazoa > Chordata > Mammalia > Artiodactyla > Bovidae > Bison > Bison bison. The sequence goes on along the minus strand of NW_011494604.1, from coordinate 3,579,702 downwards.
AATACTGATCATGAAAATGAGAAAAACCAATGTACATTTGGTTTAGATTCCGTCTGAGAATGACCCTCAGTAATGCACAGGCTTCAAAGCAGTAATTTTATTTAGTTTATATATACAGATCATTGTTTTTCTTGATTTAGAGAAAAAGTAAACTACTTTTTGACACAACCTATTCTGAGTTATAATAATGCAGAGCTGTATGCTTGCTCGCCTGTTGGTATTTACAGTTGTTTTACTTTGAAATCATTAACTGTCACGTATTCAATATTAATTTATAATATTTTTGCAGTGTTTAAAAAATAACTACTAGGTGTTTTTGGGGTATGTTTAATGTGTTTGACACAAATAATATGAAGAAAAGTATACTTGAATAGCTTAATTCTAAAGGGAAAATAAAACTGTTTGGATTTATACCCTGAAATATAATTGTATTAAGTGAATAAATTATTTTTTCCAGGCAGACTCCAGGTTAAAAGCGCTTAATGCAACATTCAGAGTGAAAAACCCAGACAAGTAAGGTTTTGTTTTAATAACAGTTACAATGTTGTTTTGAATGGTGCCTATCAATCTATTTAATTTTTCATTTCTGAATGTATGCACTTTATTTGCTAAATATTTTAAATAGTAATTCACATTAGTGAAATCCTTTTACAGTCTAAAACTGATTTTGAAATTTGATGATTTTATTGGGATTAAGGTTGTAAGTAACTGACGTTTTAGAAAATTAAACCACTGCTTTTTCCTGGAAGGATTTCTTAAGTGTTATTGAAGGTATCAGAAAAATGAGGAAAGTAATTTTAATTTCATATAAAATAGGTTTTTCTTAATAGACTTTGCTTGTCAGATATGTGCAAAACTCAAGATAATATCTATTTTAATAATAAACTATCTACTTTGAATGCCAAGAAAACTTGATAAATAAATGCATACTAATATAATAATTTCATGGAGCTATATCTATATGACAATTACCTGACTTCATTAATGTTAGTTTGGAGTTTGTGAGAGCATTTCTGTATTAAAGGAAACTGTGTATTCAGAAATAACTTTCCGGAGGGTGGAATCTAGGTATATAAGATTTGGTTTTGTTCATTCTCGGAATTTGCAGATAATTCAGGCTCTTCATCATACGGACCTTTGCCTGAAGCTTAGTTCAGTTGTACTTTCCAGTTAGAAATGTGCTTAGGTGGATGGGGTTTCTCCATACTTGGCGACCAAGTTTACAAGGTCTGTTAGAATTTCTCTAGTCAGGCCTTCAAGCCTTAACTTCTACATAGTGTACATTCTTAGCAGATAGAGGCCAAGTTTGCATAGTCTGATAGCCTGTTATGCTGATTTTCATAAACCATAACACATTAACGTAATGCCTCTACTTTTTAATATAACTTTTGAATATAAGATGTAAACACTAATATTTTAAAGTTTGGTAATTAGGAAATTGTGATGGTAACCATTGAGGTTTTCACTTTTTTCATAGACTTTGTTTCTTAGAGTAGTTTTAGGTTCCCAGAAAAACTAAGTGAGACATCATACAGAACTCCCGTATCCCCTCTGCCCCTACACTTGCATAGCTGTTCCTGGATACGCACAGCCACCCCTGGTATCCCTTTCCAGCGTGATACATTTGTTACGATTGATCAGCTTGCATTGAATCATCATGATGCCTGTCAAAGTGCATAGTTTACATCAGGGTTCACCCTTGGTGTTATATATTGTATGGGTTTTGAAACATGTACAATGACATGTATGTATCATTATACTATCATGAAAAGTATTTTCATTGTGCTAAAAATCCTTTTTGCTCTCCCTTTTTATCTCTTCCTCCCCATAACCCTAGCAACCACTTATCTTTTTACTGATTCCATAGTTTTGCCTTTTCCAGAATGTTGTATCATAGTACGGAGCATTTTCAGACAGACTTTTGCTTTACAGTATGCATTTAAGATTCCACTGAGGTTTTAATAAAGGTTATGACATCCATAATATATAATAGGTGTTGTCTAGATTAAGAACTAAAATTATGTCACCCTCCAAAAAAAGCTTTGGAAAATTTAAGCAGCAGAGTTTATGACATTGGTGAATGTACATTTGTTAGAGGAGCATGTAGATGAGACAGTTTAAATTAATATTTTAATGTAGCTGTTAGTTAAATGTTTTTTAATGTAATAAAAAATGTATTGTCAATTGTATGTTTGTCTTCCCTTTTCTGACCTACCCATCTTTTCTAGATTGCTAAATTTTGTTTAATATCCATATTATAGAATTTTAAATGTGATATGGCCAATAACATAACCAGGGCAGTTTTTGCTCCTAAGTTCTTGTTAAAGTATATAATTAGTAATAGAATTTGTTTGCTTTAAGTTTTAGATTAGAGAATTATCTATCAGTCATTGTTGTAACAGATTTTTAATATATAGAATCTCTGTTTTAGGTCTAGCTGGCCCAATAAATTAATTATTATTCATACTGTTATTAAAATAGTTTATATCACTAAAATACTTTCTTTCTGTTCTTTCTTAAAATCTAGAAAACCAGAAAGAGTTTCAGAGGGAATACCAAAATGATACTCCTTCATGCATGTTTATTTTTCTTTACACTGTTCAAAGCAGTGAGGAGGAGGACCTCGAGTCTTCTACTTTCTTGTGGCAGTATTTGGCTGATATTTAGGAGGTAGACCAAGTGAGTAATAGAATGTATGGCATGAAAGAGAGGAGAAGGAAAACAGGTGGCACCCAGGTTTCATTCTTTAAACTGCTAGGGAGTACAGAGGAGAGAGATTTGATGGCATGGGGGAAGATAAGTTGAACTTTGGATATATAAGCAGCCACTAATATCTGCTAGCCAGTTGGCATTATAGATACAGCATTTAGGAGAGAGTTTGGGGCTGGAGATAGATATTTGGAGTTAAGCAGCATGTAGATCATAATCGTGAAGCTTTGTGAATAAGTCACATAGAGTACGGGCTTCCCACATGGCACTAGTGGTAAAGAACCCGCCTACCAATGCAGGAGACCCAGGTTTGATCCCTGGGTCAGGAAGATCCCCTGGAGGAGGGCATGGCAACTCACTCCAGTATTCTTGCCTGGAGAATCCCATGGACAGAGGAGCCTGGTGGGCTACGGTCCATAGAGTTGCAAAGAGTCAGACACGACTGAAATGACTTGGCACATACGCACACACATACAGTATGTAGACCAAATAATTGGTTGTAATATGGGCAAGGACCTAGGGCTGAACTCTAAAGAAACCAGTGCTTGAAGGGTGTTTTCCAAAGTATAATCTGAGGATTACCAGCATCTGAATCCTGTGAGTGAGTTTGTTATAAATTCAGATTCCTGAGTCCCACTAGGGCCTCTTTGTACAGTTATGGTGATTATTCATGCCCTCTTTTACTGAGAGGCCCTCAGTTGTGTTTCTGGCAAATATTTTAGGAGTCCTTTGCACACTAAAGTTGGCAGCATAAGAGATGGGTGAAGGAAGTCAGTCCTGCAAAGGAGACTTTAGGAGTGACCAGAGAGTAAAAGGAAAATCATTAGAAATTAACAATGATGTCAAGGAAATAAGTTTTTGAGGAGGGTGAAGTAAGCTGTTACATTGCTGGAAGAGCAGTGGTATCTGAAGTTTCAGGTCGTTATGGAGAATGGCAGATATTAGATTATAGAAACAAAGATTACTGAGCAGCATGAAGATTAGGGTTAGAGATCATGAGTTTATGTTTGTACCAAAAGATTTTTTTAGCACCATAAATTTTCTCCTGTTTTCTTTTTTTCCCCAGTAGTTTTTCATACCAACAAATTTTATCTCTATCTCCGTTCCACGGTGTGAATTATAAAGTATGACATCTTTTCTCAGCTTTAAAAATATCTAAAGAAAATGTGGTTATTTAATTGTAGAACTTTTTGAGTTTGTATCAGTGTGTAAATGTTTAAGGCTAGCATATGGTTAAATAGAATCAGTTTCATTATTCTCAGGAACTGCTGTTTTGTCTTTCAGTTTTTGACTGCTCTTCATGAAAAAAATGATGTTTTGTTTCCTATTTCAGGAGATTTATTGAACTAAAACACTATAGTGATGAACTCCAGTCTGTCATCTCACATCTTCTTCGAGTCAGAGCTGTAAGTGGTCACCAGAAGCTTTTTGACAGGTGTTTTTATGGAAGTGCTTCTCATTTAATCATTATGTTTTTAAGTAATGGAAGGTGTTTATGATGAATAACTGATTTTTATATTCAAATTTGGTGTGTTATTCACCTAAATAGCATTTTTTAAAAATTGTGAAATTTTTTCTGGCATAAATAACTTAAAGAATTTTAACCTATTGTTTTTTCTGTAGTCTATATATGGTTTCTTGTTTTTTTTTTTCTTAGTGTATGGTTGTTTTGACATTTATCAAAGTGCCTACCATTTCAGCATTGGAATATAATTTTGTGACTTTGATGTACATATTCTTTTATTCTTTCAAGATTTTTTTTTAAGGTTGGTGAATAGTTAATATTAAGCCATTCTGCATCTGTGCTCTTAAATTATACTAAATAAACTTATGTAGGGTAATGGTCTGCTATGACATGAGGAACTAGAAATATACCAATAATGATTGTACTTACCTGTAGAGTTTGGCTGTAATAGACATGGAGAAATATATTTTTGGGTAGATTAATGTAGTACCTGAAAAATATCCTGTGGGGTAACCTAGAGAAAACCTTAGAACTGGTCTTAAAGGCTTTGAAAGACACTGAGTTACCAGGTCTATGATCATATCTTACACTCATTGGAATCATCTTGAAATGAAATATATTATCTGGGATTTGTTTTAATGAAAGAATCTGATGGTAAAGGGTGGAGAGTAGGGTCAATTTTAGATGCAATTTAATTGGCCATATGATAATTGTTGAAGGTAAATGTTGGGAAATGGGAGTATATCCTACTATCCTCTACTTTTTGTATGTTTGTATGAAGATTTTCATTAAAAGTATAAAAAAATAAAGTAAGGGAACACTCCTTTTGAACTATCCTCGTATTGACCCAATATGTGTAACCGTCCAGAGTACTATAGGACTCTTTATATAAATTGTAAGATACTTTGTAGGAAAAGAAAAAGGTACCTATGAGAATTACTAGGATAGAGTCAACAATGGGGTATTGAAAAGGACTTGTGAATTGATGAGATAAAATTTCTAGGCCTCTAGTTGCTTTGAAGTTACCTAAACAAATAAGGCAACAGTTCTTAATGGAAAGTGAAGGTGGGGTCAGAGACACCCCAGAAGACTGGAAGAACCCTTCATACTATTTTTGTCTTCTGTCAAAAAACCTGGAGAATTTACTTAAATTAGAGGTCTGGCTGACTATGAAAGCTGTTTCCTCTTAAAGACATTCCACCAAAGGGAAGAGGGGGCACACTCTAGAAGGTGTCATGCCACAGGAAGCTGGACGGTGCTGGGTGTCTTGGGTAGGCAGAGGCACACTGTTAAGCAGTCACATACCAGCTCCAGGTATTGAGAGGTTCTCAAGCAGTCGTTCACATCCAGAAGAAGCAAAGGGAAAAGGCAGAAAAACCAGCCAGAGTCAGATTTATTGGAAATAGCAGAGATGAGTTGGTGAATTGAACAAAGTGTAACAGTTAAAACCCAGAGAATCTGTAAAATGCAGGGAATAAGTTTGAATGATATCTAAAGGAGGGAGGAAATAACTGTCACTGTTGTGAAGCTGTGCTGCAGATCATCTAGCCTGCAAGAAGGTATGGGTGATTGCCCTCATAAAGCAAGTAAGAAAATTATCACAGTCAAGGTAGGATATCCAGTGATCATATTTGGCTTTCTGCTGAAAGTATATTTTTGAATGTGATTAATACTTAATAATCTTTAGAGATCATGATAAAATGTAATAGTGATGTTACAGAAAATTTTGAGTCTCACACACAGCTGTTTCAATACTTTGTACATTTCATTTTGAGGGCTTCCCTCGTGGCTCCGTGATAAAGAAACTGCCTGCCAGTGCAGAAGAGGCGCAGGTGACTTGGGTTTGATCCCTGGGTTTGGAAGATCCCCTGGAGAAGGAAATGGCAACCTACTCCAGTATTCTTGCCTGGGAAATCCCACGGACAGAGGAGCCTGGCGGGCTACAGCCTGGTGGGTTGCAAAAGAACATGACTTAGTGACTAAACAAGAGCAACGCTTCATTTTAGCCCTGTTGTTCTTCTAACTATTTTTAACCATGCCAAGCTTGTTTCTGGTCTTTTATTTGCTCTTTCCTGGGCCTGTACCATTCTTCCCCCATGGATCCTCATTTGGCTTATTCTTTTGTTATTCAGTTACTGGTTCAAATACCTCTTGAGAGAAATTATCTTTCTTGAGCATCCTATATAAAATGTGGTGCAGGTTTCTATGGTTTCTGTCATTTTCCGTAATTCCGAACTTGTTAATTATCTCCTCTACTAGTATATACGTGAGCTCGTAAGAGCAGGAGCTTTATTTTCTCACTGCTGAATCCTGAGAATAATGCTGGACTCAAATAGCACCCACTATGTATTCATTGAATGGATGAATAAATAAATGTATGTGCTGACAGTTTTATGTTTTAAAAAATCTTGAAAAGCAGTAAGATAAATTGCTTCTTGAACTTAATTATAACCAACCAAGGGGAATTGGTTAGTAATGTATATATGACAAGAACTTTTAAAGAAAATGACCTTGTCATCAAAGAGCTTGTAATACACAAGTAAGAGAATTCTGGGTATAGATATTTGCCCTAGACTTTATGAAAACAGGCTTCAGAAACTTAATTGACCTGAAAGACTGCTTGAGCTCTTCAAAGGTAAGACAGCACTTGATAAACAAGATAAATGCCAGTGAAAAATATGGAATAGCTAAAATCTTGATTTATACTAAAATTAGGAAAAAGGCTTTTTAATCATTGACAGTAACATAAAAGTTAAAAATGGAAGGTTAGAACCCAACACTGGTAGAATCCTGAAAACAACAGAGATCACCACAGGGAGGGCCTTTTTGTAACATTCAGTGTCAAGAGAAGAAGGCTTAGACACTGTTGGAGACATGATGACTTATTAACAGATAAAAAGAAAATACAATTATTTGGCTATCTTTTCTGTTGAGGAAAATTCTTTTCAAAGTCTTGATAGAAAAGGCAAAAAATAAATGACTTACAGGTTAAAGAGTTAATATTTAAGGTATTAAAACAGAACCAGAAAGGGTAGGTAGTCTTAGATTGAGAGGAGCTGGAGTTAGCACTTTCTCTGCTGTTTACTAAGTTCTTCAGGCCAATCCAGAGACCTTTCAGAGTTTGTTTTCTTGGAGAGTATCTGCCTGGTACACAGTAGGTACTGCATAAATATTTGTTATATGAATGAGTGTGTTATTCATAGAGTTGTGATATTCGGATGAGATAATCCATGTTTCATAAACTAAAACAAAAGGAAAAGGTACTAATATCTAATATTTTGAACCGTGGTGTTGGAGAAGACTCTTGAGAGTCCTTTGGGTTGCAAGGAAATCAAACCAGCCCATCCTAAAGGAAATCAGTCCTGAATATTCATTGAAAGGACTGATGCTGAAGCTGAAACTCCAATACTTTGGCCACCTGATGTGAAGAACTGACTAATTGGAAAAGGCCCTGATGCTGGGAAAGATTGAAGGCAGGAGAAGAAGGGGATGACAGAGGATGAAGATGGTTGGATGGCATCAACGACTCGATGGACATGAATTTAAGCAAGCTCCAGGAGTTGGTGATGGACAGGGAGTCCTGGCATGCTGTACTCCATGGGGTTACAAAGAGTCAGACATGACTGAGGACTGAACTAAACTGAACTGATCTAATATTTATTATATTTACTGTTGTATATAAGCCAACTATGGTGTGTTATTTTTACCTAAATCTGACAGTGGCCCTTTGAAAGTAGGTGCTATGACTGTCCCCAGTTTCTAGATAAGGAAGCAAATCCCTTATTTTCTACAATCATAGTTGCTGCCTTTCTAGGGGAAATCAAATTTAGAAGGGAAGGAGGATTGCTTGACTTTGCTAATACGCTAACTATGTAAATTGAAAGTATTGAGCTACTATTTAACATTTAATTTGTAGTTATTTGTATAGATAACATATCTAGTGTTTGTGAAATATTCAGTGATGGCAATGTAAAGTCTTAGGTACAACTCCTTTGGGAAAGATTTTAGCAGTACTGTCATGAATCTTAAATCTCATGATTGTTGCCTCCTTAGGAGATAATTCTGGAGAAGGCAATGACACCCCACTCCAGTACTCTTGCCTGGAAAATCCCATGGACGGAGGAGCCTGGTGGGCTGCAGTCCATGGGGTCGCTAAGAGTCGGACATGACTGAGTGACTTCACTTTCACGTAGGAGATAATTCAGAAGAAAAACTGTGTCCAGATTTTTAAAATAAGATCATTTAATAGACTGTCATAAAACTTTGTCCTTTTTAACATTTAATCTGCTACTACTTCAGCATGGATAGGGAAGGCATTCTTAGCATAGTTCCAAATGATTTCAGAGCTGGGGAGGATGATACGATGAGTCTGTCAAGTTTCTTCTGTTGTCATATTATTTGCTAGGTGTCAGTCCTTTGTTGTCAGTTGTTAAGATGATCAGTTTTCAAAAAGAAAGACTTGTCAACAGAATTGAAATTGAGTGGCAGTCTAGACTAAATCATTGGGTCTAGCCCCTTTTCCCTGGCACCACGATTCTTGATTACCAGTGACCATTGAATTAATCTGGTTCTGTTGCTGTTTAGTCCCTGTGTTGCATCCGACTCTTTTGTGATGCCATGGACTGTAGCCTACCAGGCTTCTCTGTCCATGGAATTTCCCAGGCAAGAATACTGGAATGGGTTGCCATTTCCTTCCCAGAGGGATCTTCCTGACCAAGGGATTGAACCCACATCCATCTCCTGCATCTCCTGCATTGGCAGGTGGATTCTTTACCACTGAGCCATGGGTTTTAATAATTCATGATTTATTTCTTGGCCATTTTTATCTTTACTTTTCTGTAGAAATGCTCATTTTTGGTCTATAGTTTTTCTTTGCTTCATCTTTTTTCTCACTGCCTGATGATCTGGGTACTAGTCATCTTGTGTTTTAGTTGGCTAGCACAATTTACTTCCATGAGTAGTTGATACCAGAAACATTACTGCTGGTTCAGTAACAACTGCTGAGTGGCTCTGTGTTGCCTCATTCTCTAGTAGAGTGGTTCCTTGTGTAGTTGCTCATCTTTTTGGCGTATGAGAACTCTTGCCTCTTTTTGTCGAGCTCTGTGGACTAGAGTATTTTCCAGAGCTCTAATTATTATGATTGAAGCTCTTTTTGTATCAGCTGCATGGAGTGATAAAATTTAAAGAAAAACAAAACAAAACAAAACTTTTAAACACCTGGAATTCAAAGCTTTATCTTTGCACGTTTATTTTGGATATGTATTTTGTATTTAAGTTGCTCTAGTTTTTATACTTACGTTGTTATTTAACAAACTCTTTCCCTCTCTTCCATGCTTAGTATCTTAGGTAGATGATGAAATGCTCAGCTTTCAGGAGGAGGTTTGATTTTTAAAAGTACAAGAATCTAGAAAAGTTAGTAGTCTAGAATGGCATTTTCCATTTTGTCATCTTTAGAATGCCAGTCCTATAATGTGGTCCCTACCGCAAATCACCCTCTCTCAGTAGTCCTTATTCATATATAGTGTTAAAGATCTAAAAAGTCAGGCAGAAAAAAAACACAACAACCTGTTAAACTTTTAAATCTCATTGCTTCCAAAATTTATTTAACAATGGAACTCATTTAAACAACCAGTCAACACTCTGTAGGACTCTCAAAAAATAATTGGGAAGTAATGTCCCAGAGTAATTAGTTTCGAGGTCTGCGGACAACCCTGAAAAGTTTCAAGCATAATAAAGACTGAACTTTGTACTGGAAGTGGAGTCTAGTACGTTAGTTGGCAAACTTTTTCTGAAGGCCAGATAGTAATTATTTTCACCTGCTCGGGTCGTATGGCCCTTGTTGAAGCTGTTCAACTCTGCTATGAAAACAGCTGTGGGTAGTGCTAGCGTGAATGAGTAAGACTGTTCTAGTAAGACTTCACAGAAACCAGCTGCAGACTGGTAGTGTGCTCCCCCTCATCTAGCAGGCATGTGTTTCTTCATAGCAGGTCAAGGAGAGATGGAAAGCACTTCCTGATCCTCTTATACCAGTTCCAAGTTTTACAATGTAGTTTACTGACTTTTAAGCTGAAGTGTTGAACGGGTTAAGATTTATTGTACGGCTAATGCCTGTTTCCTCAAATTACTCATATTTGAGTAAGGAATTTGGCCACCTGATGCGAAGAGCTGACTCATTTGAAAAGACCCCGATGCTGGGAAAGATTGAGGGCAGGAGGAGAAGGGGACGACAAAGGATGAGATGGTTGGATGGCATCACC